>NW_026652281.1:132157783-132241192 GCF_009828535.3 Hylobates moloch | reverse complement strand
TAAAACTTCTTTTGAAAAGAAAGTAAGAGTGGAAGGTAGTGCATTTGCCTCAGTTACATGGGTTTTACTGATACCCAAAGGAGGGAGGGGGAATGAAGTCCAGGTGAATGAAAACCTCAAACATTTACTGAGCACCTCTGATACGTGAGGATTTCTGCTAAGAGGTGATCACCACCTCCACCACCAAACCACCGTCATCTCTCACCAGAACTATTTCAAGAGCCTCCCAATGGCTTTTTCAAGAATGAAAACACCCCTTCGTCCTGCATACACCAGCTCCAGATACTTCTGAAATATAAACCAGTTTATGTGACTCCCCTGCTCAACTCCCCACCCCCAAGACTTCCATGATACTCACACTAAAGTCCAAAGCCCTAACCTTGACCTACTCAGCCCTCAGTGAACGGTCCTCTTCCCCCCTCTACCTCTAAATTCTTATCCTGCTATTCTGCCCCTCCACCATGCCACTCCAGCCCCTCTTGCCGTCCTGCTGCATTACAAACGCACCAAGAACTTTCCCACCTCAGGGCCTTTGCATTAGCTGTTCTGTCTACCTGGGACACTCTTCCCACAGATAGCCACATGGCTGTTTTCTGCACTTCTTTCAGTCTCTATTTAAATGTCATGGGATCAGAGAAGCCACGTACATAAAATAGCACACACATATATACCTCTCCTTTCATTCTCTCTCCTCTTATTCACCTGTTTCTCCATACCTATGTATTATATTTTTTAGCCTTGTCCTCTCTCTAAAATATAATCCCCATAAGAGCAGAGATTTTATCTGTTTTATTCACTGCTATATCCTCAGCATCTAGAAGAACATCTGACTCATAGTAGGTGCTCAGTAAATGTTTGTCGGATGCAATAATTGTTAAATGGATGAGTGAATGTGAGGTGCTAAGGATACAAAGATAAGCTACAAATCCCTGCCATCGATGAGCTCAATATTGGGTTCATATTTATATCCTTTCTCCACTTGAAGAAATTAAAATTGATGGCAGATGTGAATTAGGCAAGGTTCTCATATACACAGGTCGAAAACATACAAACATATTGGCCCCTGAATTGTTTTTGTAAACGCCTGGTAAATCAAATTTATCTAGTAGGACTCATGAGAACAACCGCTTTAAAATTCTGTGTCTTCTTAAAATCCAATCTGTCAGTATTGACCGGAACAAGCAACGTTACTTCTCTCTGTTTGATGGTGGAGCCAGGTGTCTAGAAGTAACTTAATAACTGAGAGGTGACTTTTCTCAAGAAAAAAAAATGATGCACCTTTAAATGCTTCTGACTGCAGGAAGGACGACAAGATTTATGGTTTAACCAATGTGTAAAATACCTCACTTTATAAGTGATTCCCTGAAGAGTTGGAGAACACTCAATAACCTCTCTTCCGTGAAGACAAGCAAAATAATCATTACTATTAGAAATGCAGTTTGCTCATTAAGTCAGAGTAGCGTGTCATGATTGACAGTAATATTTTTCCTCTCTCATGATTTGCTTTAATGAAGGTAACATCATAAAGACATTCTCTCTCACTTTAACCCTGTTGTGGAATAAAATAATTTTAAAAACAACCTCCTGAAATAGCTTGCTGTTTGTATAATTTGTTCCCTTGGTTGGTGTCTTTTTATACGTTGGACTTATGAAATAACTTAGCTTTTAGCATGAACCAGGGTTTGTTGGTGAAATATTCACCAACCATTGTACAGCAATGCCCTGGCAGAACCTAACTCAGGCATCACCTTCAAAGGTCAAATATAAAAATATATCTAAGGATCTTAAGTCAGATCAAGTTAGTATCCAATAGAAGTATCTCTTACACAAACCTGAAGAAAATGGAAAGTATTACAAAGGCAGAAGCCTGAACCCTTATGAGTTGATCTTGTATGGGCTGGTATCCCATCTCTGAATATACTCAGGGAAAAGGGGCTGACTTGTCTGTATGAATTCTCATCTCCCTGGGAGGAGGGCATCCGCAGGAAAGCACCTCCCATGCCAAGCCAGGAAAGTGGGGCTTTCCAGTGGGAATTGGTCCTCCAGTCCTCCAAAGGGCTCCCGGTATGGGGACTGACAGTTTGGAAGTTTCCTCTGGACCCATAATGACAAGCATCCTGCTACTAACCTGGCATCAAAGATTGGTCCAACAAGAGTTTCATTCCATCACACACAATGTTCCTGCCTCAGAAAGAGTCAGAAGCCTGAAGGGCTGCTTGGTAAGATGTCCTGTTTCCAAAGAACGGCACCTAGAGAGGGCTCCACTGTGTGGTCCTCATGGCTGTAACTCCCTAGAGGGTTTCAATTCCAAAAGCCTTGGCATTAAAGCTCCACCCAAGCTGGATGGGCAATCAGGAACCCAGTAAGCATGGAGGGATCTAAGCTTTCCTTGGCCTTCAGATCCTAGCCTAAGGTGCTTCTGGCCGCATAGCTTTCTACTCTGAGGGATATGTTGTGTGTTTCCCAGAGCTAAATAGTAGGCAGCAAACACAAGGACCTAACCACAGAGCTCAAGCACGTCCACCAGTGAGCACTTCAAGAAAGGGAGCTGCAAAGTTTTATTAGCCAAAACTTACCAAGATGTTGACTAGTGAAATTGAAATAGAGGAGCCAGGAAGGGAGAAGTGTCTGTGGGTAAGAGAGGATGAAAAGCTTTTGCTAACATGTCAGTGAAAGATCCAAGCAGCCTGGGAATTGAATATCTCTCAGAGTCTCTTTAGTCTCAAACTAAAATGGCATTGAAAGAGAAGAGACTTATAGGAAGTGCTTGATGAAGTTTAACAGTGGACAAGAAGTCAAATGAGAAGCTCCATACCCACATGGAGAGAGGAATTTGGAATAAAATAAAGAAAGTAAACAAGATGCCAAAGGGATTCTAAGTGTCAGGAATGCTAGAGGTTAGAGGTTCCTGGGAAAACTAGTGTATTAGTCCCTTCTCACACTGCTATGAAGAAATACCCAAGACTGGGTAATTTATAAAGGAAAGAGGTTTAATTGACTCATAGTTCTGCATGGTTGGGGAGGCCTCAGGCCTCAGACCTCATGGCAGAAGGCACCTCTTCATAGGGTGGTAGGGGACAGAGTGAGTGCCCAGCGATGGGGGAAGCCCCTTATAAAACCATCAGATCTCGTGAGAACTAACTCACTATCACAAGAACAGGATTGGGGGGAACTGCCCCCATGATTCAATTATTTCCCCCAGTCCCTCCCACAACATGTGGGGATTATGGGAACTACAATTCAAGTTGAAATTTGGGTGGGGACACAGCCAAACCGTATCAACCAGGTTAGATCTTTAACCTAATATTTATTAAATGTATAATATGTATTAAATACTATAGATTATATTAATATATACCTAACCTAATGTATAATACATATATTTTAATATTTTTATATATTATACTTTAATATTATATTATAGAGAAAATATTATATAGAGAAAACAGCTGGTAACAAATAGACCTTATGAATAACAGCAAATAACATTGGAGAAAAGATGTTACAGACATTAGAGAAAATACTAACGGAAGACTTTATAGTACCCAAAGCACTTTGATGGATATAAATGCCCCAAGTGGAGTAGTGGCCCTCACAGCTTATGATTGTAAGAGTACCAGCCCACCACTAATAGCTTCCCAATGGACTATTACAGCAGCATGAAATTAATCCAAGTGAGATTGGGCCCCCAAACTTACAGATTAATCCCATTGTAAAATGTTTGCTAGAGTAATTCAGAGGCATTTGCCCTATCAGCCTTCAACATCTCAGTGTAAGTGAAAAGAAGTACTCAGCCACAGTTAATCATGTGAGTTCCGGACTCAGATAAACCTAGGTTTGGACCTTAGCTCTACCTCTCATGAGCTGGTGGGTCCTGGACAAGTTTCTCACCCTCCAAACCTGTTTCCTCACATATATTGATTATGCCCATCTCACAAATTGTTGTAAGAGTTAAATGAGCTAATGAAGAGTAAAGCATTTGGCACAATGCATGTACTAGACTCAAACTAAAATGGCGTTGAAAGAGAAGAGGCTCTAGGAAGTGCTTGATTAAGCTGAACAGTGGACAAGAAGCCAAATGAGAAGCACCATACCCACATGGAAAGAGGAATTTGAATCATTTACAAAGAGATTGACTGAAAATTTTCTTTGGACTAATCCTGACAGATGGACCCTGAGTCCACATCCTATTCATCTTTTGCCTGTGAATTACCAAAAGTTGGCCAAGAGAAGAGTTCAACGAATCTTTCTCAAACCGAATTGAATTTGTGAATGAGGCCAGACTTCAGACTTCTATCTAGCAATATTTTATCCCACTCAAATAGCTACATCTGTTGTTTTTCATTTTCAACACTAAATAGAATGTTTAGGGGCTAATGTATTCCCTTATTTATTTCACATGACTAAGAATGGTGTGTGAAAATGGCTAAATATTTTTTAAACTTACTGTTAAGTAGTTGCCATGTGCCTACAAAACATCGGCATCCTACACTGCAGGAGAAAAGAAAGAAAAGAAACAACCCCATTTTTAAGAGGGAAAAGAAAATCTAAATGGGCACAAAAAGTATCAAAAGACGTGGAAGAAGTGATGTGGCCTTTCACACAGAGAAGCAACAACAATATATCGTTTTAAAATAGAGAAAATATCTCTTTAAAACCTAGCTTTTAAAAAAGGTCACAGAAGTTTAAGGTTTACTCAAGTGTAAATGTCAGTTGGAATAAGTGACACCTGTGAGAAAATGGGGAGCCCACTGACCTTTTATCCAAAAGAAGGCCAGAAATGCTGTCTAGGAAGGGTGAAGGGCAGAAACATTTTAGAAGGATTTCGAATGAGGGAAAGAAACTAGAATGAAGGGAAATCTAATATCCAAAATACCTAGTTCCATACACTGAATGCTTTTAGTTGCAAAGCCATACCCAATATGGTTAAATCAAAAAGGTGATGCAGCAAGTGCATGCTTCAGGGGAGGTTTCACCAGGTCTCAATGCAATCCCAGGCTAGCTCTCACCACTTCTCAACTGTTTTAACTTCAGAAACGGGCTTCATTATCTGACACATTTTTCCCTGGTAGTGTCCAGAACCTTCCATGTTTACGTAGAAAGAACCTGCTCATTGGGCAACTTAAACAATATTCCAGAAGTCCGCCTTCTCTTGATGGGTGTAACCTGAATTATGTGCTCATCCCAGAGCCAATCACTGTAACTATGCGTGTAGAATGTACTAACTGGCTTATACCCTTCAGAGCCTGTCTGTGGAGCTGATAGTCAGGTCCCTTCCACCCTAACCACATGGCTTAGAATATTGTGATATATAATAAAAGCTGGACTATGAGGAACAGACACAAGGAAAGCAACAAATAATAAATACTTTCTGCACAGGGCGACTAGGTTTCTATTTCAAAATAATCTTCATACCTGTAATTAACCTTCTTAAGAGAATGGCACTCAAGCATTCTTATAAACCTCACAAGCTCATCACAAGATACATCTAGCATTTAAAGAAATGGAATCTATGAAGAAGCGCCACCAACTAAACTTTGCAGAAAAATCTTTTTTTATCACAGTTGGTGGGAAAATTTTTCACTAAATATTCAAAAGATGTTCACTAATTTAGACTAGTTTATAAGGTTCTTCATAATCAAGCCCCATATGCCTTTCTAGCTTTATCTCAAGACACTAGGCTCACTCCACACTTTTTATACAGTCAACATCTTTACCAGACTTCTTGCCATTTCCCCCAAAGCATCATGATTTTTACATGTCTATGCTTTTATTTTTGTTTAATTATTTATTTATTTTTGAGACAGAGTCTTGTTCTGTCACCAGGCTGGAGTGCAGTGGCACAATCTCGGCTCCCTGCAACCTCCGCTTTCTGAGTTCAAGAGATTCTCCTGCCTCAACCTCCCAAATAGCTGGGACTACAGGCACACACCACCACACCCAGCTAATTTTTGTATTTTTAGTAAAGAGAAGGTTTCACCATGTTGGCCAGGATGGTCTTGATCTCTTGACCTCATGATCTGCCCACTTTGGCCTCCCAAAGTGCTGGGATTCCAGGCATGAGCCACCACGCCCGGTCGTGTCCATGCTTTTAGATTGAATTTTTATTATTCTATTTTATTTCCATTATTAGCTTATTATTTATACTTGTTATTCTAATATTTTCAGTTAGTGCCCTAGGACTTATTAGTCTACTTTCAAATAATATTATATTACTTCATATAGTGTGTAAGAACTTTACTCTTCTTACCCTCACTCTTCCAATTCCTCCCTCCCATCTTTTGTGATGTTGTTAACATACACTTTACCCTTACATATATTATACACCAAAATACATTATTAGTCTTTTTTCTTTAGGCAGTCAATTGGCTTTTAGAATGATTAAAAATAATAATAGGATTTATTTCTATTTATCTTCAATTTTAACCATTTTCAGAACTCTATTATTTTGCTTCCATTCAAGGTTCCACCTGGCATTATATCACCTATGCCTGAAGAACTTTTTTTTGTAGCACAGGTCTGCTGATAATACATTCTTTCAACTTTTGTTTATCTTGAAATTTTTAAATTTTACCTTCAGGTTTGTTTGTTTGTTTTGAGACTGATCTCAGCTCACTGCAATTCCGCCTCTCAGGTTCAAGCGATTCTCCTGCCTCAGCCTCCAAAGTAGCTGGGATCACAGGTGTGCGCCACCATGCCCAGCTAATTTTGTATTTTTAGTAGAGACAGGGTTTCACCATGATGGTCTTGCTGGTCTCAAACTCCCCACCTCAGGTGATCTGCCCACCTCAGCCTCCCAGAGTGCTGGGGTTATAGGTGTAAGCCACAGCGCCCAGCCTACCCTCAGTTCTGAAAGCTATTTTCACTGGGTGTAAAATTCTGGGTGGTCATGGTTTGTTTTCCACTTAAAGATGTCACACTCTATTGCCTACTGATTTGCATATCTTCTGAAAGAAGTCAGCTATAGTTCTTACCTTTAATGTATGGTATGTGTCTTTTTTTCTCTGGGTGTTTTCACCATTTTCTTGTTGTTATTGGTTTTGAGCAGTTTGAACATGGCTTAGTTGTGTTTGTTGTTGTTGAGTTTTTCTGGGGTTTGTTATGTTTTGTTTTGGGGACTTTTGTTCCCTTGTTTTTATCATCCTACCTGGAGTTTTCTGAGCTTCCCAGATCTGTAGTTTGACATCTTTTATTATTTTTTTATATCAGCTGTTATGTCTTCAAATATTTATTCTGCTCTGTTCTCTTTCTGGGATTCCAGTTATACAAATACCAAACTGTATCATAGCTCTCAGATATTCTTTTATGTTTCTTTTCTCATTGTGTTGCAGTTTGGGCAATTCCTACTGACCTATCTCCAAGCTCATTGATTCTTTCTTCAGCTGCGTCAAGTTTACTGGTGACTCATCAGAAAAATCATTTACCTCTGATTTATGTGAAGTTTTTGTTTCTAGCATTTCCATTTGACTTTTTCTTATACTTTCCATTTCTCCTGAAATTCTCCATATGTTCATGTATCTTGTCCACCTATATATATAATATAAAATTATATGCTAAATATAATTATTTTAAAGTTCCTGACTGATCTAAAGTTCTGAAATCCTGGTCATCTCGGAGTCTGGTTCTGTTGATTGCTTTTTCTTTTGGCAAGAGTTTTCCTTAAATGTTTCGTGTGTCTCCTAATGTCTTATTGAATCCCAGATATTTTATGTAGAGCAGTAAGAGTAACAGTACTTCTGCCTTGAAATGGGCATGCCTCTTCTTTGGTAAGGCTATTAGTACAGGGGTTAAGTCAATCTAACAAATTTAATGCAGCAGAAGCTAGAAGTGCATTCATACAGTTGGACTTGATTTCTTGGGCCTCTGCCTTTCCCTGTAGCAACAATGAGTCTTTACCTATTCCCTGTAAGTTATAGGGTGCTGCCCTTCCCCAGCAATTTAAAAGTTTGGCTATGTAGGAAATATGGTTCAGGGTAAGAGGGTGGGCTTTGTGCCTTTCTTTCTCACAGTGACCAGTCCCTCCCCCAAGCCTGCATAAATGAGGATGGCTCTCTGGTCTCTTGTTCTTCCCCCAGTCTTTCTTGTGAGGGCTTGGCAAACATCTATAGAAAAGAGCCTGCAACTGGGTACAAACTCCTCTTGTGTCAGGAGGTCCCTGGGGTTTTCTTCTTCTTTAGACTGCCCATACTCAGCCTAAAGAAACTCATGAAAATGTTACTTGATTTATCTTACTCATTTATATAGCAGCCTCCCCTGCTTCCTATGTTCTGTCACAGAGGAGACAGTTCACATGTTCATTCTCTCCTCAGAGGGACCTCTCCCTTCTCAGAATTCAGGCTATTTGCTTGTTCTGTGACCTCAGCCCTCTAATGGGTCTAAAAACAGTTAGGATTTTGTAGTTTCACTGGCTTTTCTCATTGTTAGAATGGGAGTGATGCTCACTCCAGCTTTCTGCATCCTTGTCTTAGTCCACGTGGGCTGCTACAACAAAACATCACAAGTTAGATGTCTTATAAACAAAAGAAACTCATTTCTCACAGTTCTGGAGGCTGGGAAGTGCTAGATCAAAGCACCAGCAGATTCAGTGTATGGTGAGAGCCTGCTTTCTGGTTCATAGTCAGCACCTTCTGTGTCTTCACATGGTGAAATGCCAAGGGACCTATTAGGCCTCATTTATGAAAGCACTAATCCCATTAATGAGACTCTTCCCTCATTACCTAGTCAATTCCCAAAGACCCCCTTTTTAATATCATCACCTTGGGGGTTAGGAATTCAACAAATGAATTTGAAGAGTTCACAAACATTCAGCCTATAGTACTCCTCTATGCTTTTATACACTAACAATAATAAGAGCTAATATTTACTATATACTTATTATGTGCCTGGGATAGTGCTATGGGATTTACATGGATTTGCTCATTTAATCCTCACCATTATTACATTCATTTTCTGGGTTGGGAAACCAAGATACAGAGCAGTTATTTGCCAAGGTCTCGCAGCTACTAAATGGTAGGAACTGAATACAAACCCAGACAGTGTGGCTCAAGGGCAGCAATATCATTCTATAATGTTGCCTCTGTTCCTTGAGGGCAGGGAGCAGCCTTTATTCTTGTATGTATCCTTCCAGAGTCTATCACATTGCCTCATTCAAAGGAAACCTTCAGCCAATGATTGTTTAAAGAAGGAATTAGGCTGGGTGCAGTGGCTTACGCCTGTAACCCCAGCACTTTAGGAGGCCGAGGTGAGCGGATCATGAGGTCAGGAGTTCAAGACCAGCCTGGCCAATATGGTGAAACCCCATCTCTACTAAAAATACAAAAATTAGCCAGGCGTGATGGTGTACACCTGTAGTCCCAGCTACTCGGGAGGCTGAGGCAGAAGAATTGCTTGAACCTGGGAGGCAGAGATTGCAGTGAACCGAGATCACACCACTGTACTCCAACCTGGGCGACAGAGCGAGACTCTGTCTCAAAAAAAAAAAAAAAAAGGAAGGAAATAAATAATTGCCTCTCTCTTGCCCCTGAAAGTCAAAGTTGGGTTTGGAAGCAGTAACCTGGTGATGGGCTCACCCAGTTTTGTCTCTTCCCACCTTCCAGTATCACACACAGGAAGAGTGTGTCACAATACATGATGAGAAAAGGTTTCTTTTTTTTTCTTGTTTTTCCTTTTCTTTTTCTTTTTGTTTTTTCTGTTTGCCGGATACCTGTTGGAGAAAAATTTCTTGTATCTTGAACAATCTCCTTCTTGCACTCAACAAATCAATCCATAACAAGAAAGCAATGATTGATGACTTCTCTGACAAGTGATGCTTGCTTGATTAAGAGAAAATATGGTCCATATTTCCTACGATTTTTCCTAAACTTTCACCACAGAGACTGGAAGTTTACACATTGCTCTAACAAGCTATGGTTTCACAATGTGTGATTTTACCCTACTCTCATTGCGATTAAGCAATAAAATCTTAAAGGGCAAAATCTCCAAATTGTACTTCTCTGTATCCCGCACAGTACCTGTCACAAAGCTCTACAAATATCTGTTGAATGAAGAAATGGAAAAGATTAACTTCAACCACTCCAATGTTGTAGTCCAAATAAACCGTTTCAGAGTGACATTCTTCCACTGAATGCTGGAAGTTTTTAGGAGACATAAAATTGAAAGGCTTGGCACCCAACTATTTCAGAGATAAGTCAGTTTTATCCCAGATGAATGAATGTCACTGTTAAATCTTTGTACTAGATATTCTCCTTCTGATTCTTCAATCTGAAAGGCTTCTGGACTTGGGAAATACAAACTTTAGGTTCTTGTCCAACTTTTGCCATATTTTAGCCACAGGATATTAAAATAGGGATAGTGATATTTTAGATGCTCATTTGTTGTACAAATTGAATGAGCGGACAAGTGCAAATTACCTCAATAATTACAAAGTACTACACAAATGCCTGTATTTTTACTATAGTCATTTCCACTTGGGTTGGTGCATTTTGATGCTATTCTTAATAATTAGAATAATAATAAAAAACAATTTTTATTTAAGGCTCACAAGGATCTAGGCTATAATCTAACTTAACCCTCATAAAATTCCTATATGTTAGATACTATCATTAGCCCCATTATGTTAGGAAACTCTGAGACTCAGCAAGTTTAAAGGGTTGGATTAATGTCACAGAGAGTAAATTACAAGGTTTGGATTCAAACCCAGGCATCTACTCCAGAGCCCTGCTCTTAAGCACAGCACTCTTTTGCTTTCCAAAGAGAAGGCAAAGATTTTGTTCAAATCCAGTTACAAGGAAGCTGGTTGGAGAAATTATGGGCTAGCTGATGGGTTCTGCACTTGACTCTCATCTCTACACCATTCCCAGATGACCTCCTCTACTCTTACTGTTTCAACCATCATCTATATGTGAACAGTATCCAAACCTCTGTCTTCCTGGCCTCTGATTCCATCCATGCACCCAACCATTCAGGCGTTCATTCAGCATATACTCATTAAGCATCTACATGTCAGGCCTGAGCTAGATGTCGGATAGAGCATAAGCTAAACAAGGGACCTGATCTCATGGAGTTTGTTCTATACTGGGAGGGAAAAAGCAATGAACAAATTAATTCATTAAGATACAATAATTTCACATAGTATTACATTATATGAATATATATCATCATTCATTTAACCAGTGACCTATTGGATGGCCATTTAGGTACTTTCTCATCTTTTGCAATTATATACAGTGCTACAGTGAATAACTGTTTACACAAACCAACATATAAATATTAAAGTAAACCACAAGATAAAACTTAGAATTGAAGTTCCTGTGTCAAAGGTCATGGACATTTTAAATTTTGATAGAAATTACCAAACTGTGCATCATAAAAATTATGCCAAAGTATGATCCCACCAAAAATATATAAAAGTTCCTAATTCTCCACATTTTCTCTTCCATAAATGTGAACTGGACATATCACATACAAACTGTATAACCTTAGGCAAAATGAATTAACCTCTCTAAGCTGCCATGTGCTCTGTAGTTGGAATGGAGAGGAAAGAAACTACTCAAAAAGCATTTCAAAAGTTGAGTCAATCAGACTGACTGCTCGTTTGGCTAGAGTTGGGGAAAGGAAAGGTAAAGTCAACCCCAAAGTGCTCTGCAACTAAAGAGATAATAATGTCACTAGCTAGGCTCCAAAAAGCAGAATGAGCAGCAATTTTTGAAGGAAAGGTAGTACATTGGATTTTTGACACATTGATTAAGAGGTGAGCATGCACCTGCAAGGACAAAAAACCAAACACCGCGTGTTCTCACTCATAGGTGGGAATTAAACAACGAGAACACTTGGACACAGGAAGGGGAACATCACACACCAGGGCCTGTTGTGGGGTGGGAGGAGGGGGTGGGGATAACATTAGGAGATACACCTAATGTAAATGACGAGTTAATGGGTGCAGCACACCAACATGGCACATATATACATATGTAACAAGCCTGCATATTGTGCACAATGTACCCTAGAACTTAAAGTATAATAAAAATATATACATTAAAAAAAAGAGTGGTAAGGCAGATAGTGAGGAGAAAGGATCCAACAGAGGGATGACAAAGGTCTTTTTACCCTATAGTGTGCTTAGCACCATTCTAGGAGCATTATAGTTGCACCATAGCCAAGGATATTCATAAGCAAACTAAGAGGTGAAAGAAATAGGATTTGATCGGCTGGGCGCGGTGGCTCATGTGTAATCCCAGCCCTTTGGGAGGCCAAGGAGGGCAGATCACGAGGTCAGGAGATTGAGACCATCCTGGCCAACATGGTGAAACCCCATTTCTACTAAAAAAAAAAAAAAATACAAAAATTAGCTGGGCATGGTGGCACACACCTATAGTCCCAGCTACTAGGGAGGCTGAGGCAGGAGAACTGCTTGAACCAGGGAGGCAGAGGTTGCAGTGAGCCGAGATTGTGCCTCTGCACTCCAGCCTGGGCAACAGAGCGAGACCCCGTCTCAAAAAAAAAAAAAGAAATAGGATTTGATCATTGATCATTTATGTTGCAAACTTGAAAGCAAAGCAATTGTACCAACAACTGTGCTTGCATCTACTCCCCTATCTACAATTATAACACCCTTAATGTTATCTTTACTTCCTTTTCTTTTTATTTATTTTTAATTAATTTTTATTGATACATAGTAGTTGTACATATTTTGGTGGTACATGTGATAATTTGATATATTGATATAATCAAATAACTGGCATATGCATCACCTTAAATATTTATCTTTTCTTTATGCTGTACTTTCTTTTCTTATCATTATTCAAGTACGTAGGTCCCCATGAGGCAACTCTCTATAGGTTTTTGGATAGCTTAGAGTCCATCTTCCTTTTAAACCAGAAGAGAACAATTCTACATGAAATTGCTTCCTATGCCACAGGAGCAAGCTACCTGCTCTCTGAAGTCATTGTCCAGTCACCAGGTGTTCCATTTATCTATTGCTATTGTAACAAAACACCCAGAGCTGAGTTGCTTAAAACAACCACAACATTTATTTTTCTTCCAAGTCAGCAATTTGTATCATGTTCAGTGGGGACAACTGGTCTCTGCTCTACTTCCTGTAACCTGGCATGGCTTGAAGGCTGAGGGCTGAGGGCTGGTATCATCTGCAGGGTCACCCATTTGCATGTTTGGCAGTTGAGGCAATGCTAGCTCTTGTCCGATGCCTCAGCTAGGGACACAGATTTCTATGTGGCTGCCTGGCATCCTCACAGCATGATGCCTGGGTTTCAAAGGTGAGCATCTCAAAAGAGAGAGAGCCTGATGGAAACTGTACTGCCTTTTCTAACATAGGCTTGATTGAAAGTCAACCAAGTCACTTTCGCCACATTCTATTCATTACGAGTGAAGAGAAAGGGAATTAGATCCCATCTTTTAATAAGAGGCATGTCAAGGAATTTACTGGTATGTTTTAAAACCACCACACCAGCCACTTTCCCTAACCTGTAGAGGGATAGAAGCATCTCAGCTCTCATGTCAAAACTGGCAGCTTTAGAGATAGCAAGGCTTCCCTGATACCCAGTGTCAACTTAACTACATTCTTTAAGGAACTCCTCTGGAAATCCAGGAAGCTGGCTCTGTCCTCCCTGCCCAGCGTAATCCTTCCCTCTTCTGAGATCACAGCACTCACACTGTCATCATGACGCCACCTCAATCACTATTCTATATTTTAATTCTTAGTAATATAGAACTTTGCCTTTCTGGCCTCGTCTAGATCATAGGCTCCTAGAAAGTACTAAGCATGTACTGTACATGTCATTTCTGAGTACCTTTCACAGTATTTTAAACAGTACTATACTCATACATTGTGAAATGGGGAAAAAATAAATAAGGTTTTTTTCTTTGTTACTTTCCAAAATACCTAAAAATAGAAATCCACTCTCATTTTTACACTACATGTACTATAAAATACACATACACAAACTCTATGAATTACTCTGCATATTATGTGAAATATCAGATTCTCAGACACCTCCTGAAATATCATCTAGGATACAACCATCCTATTTTTTCCTGGGATTTGACAAACATTGCCTTACTTAAATCTCACAGTAAATCTATGAGGATGGTCCTATTACATGATCCTTGCTTCTCCCATGAGAAAAATGAAGCTAAGAGTGAGATATCCCCAGGTTCACACCGGTCAGTAAGTGGGAGAGCTGGAGCCCAAATCTGTGTCTGCCTGAATCCAATCCAGGGACCCCATTAATAAAGAACCTCAAGTCCAGAGAGAAGCAGAGACTTGCCCAAGATTAGTATTTGAGCATCCTAATTCCAAATTTAAAGTTCTGCTCAAATTAATAAGGGAAAATTATTTCCTCACTAAGTTCAAAGTTAGTCTGTTCTCCCCCAACCTGAAATTTCAGGCCACATCTTTTGTCTTCATTTTTTTCTTATCAGGCCTGAATTCAAATAAGTTGGAAAGGGGAAAAGGGCAAAAAAAATCTTAGAAAGAGGGAGTTCTGATAATACAACATCCTGCCACATGAAAAGGTCATGGTGGTCTGTTTCAGTCTGTAATAGGCTGCAATTTGAGCAACCCCAGCCATGAAATACCGGGCAATTTTCTGACCTTTTTAGCTGTGGCTGCAGGTGCTTTGATTCTTGGGACATTCTATATCTATATTTGAAACTAACTAAAAAGAAAAGAAAAAAGTGTTTCTAGATACTCTGCTCTTGTAATATAAAATATAACCTGCAGGCATGTGTGGAAGACATTAGCTGTTGCTGGGTTTTTTTGTGCTTTGTGTTGTTTTAGCCACCAAACGTCTGAATGGATGGCCCATCTTAGGAATGTTGGAGGGACAGGGTTCATCTATCACCATAAAAACTAAAAAGGCAAGACACTCCTATCCCAGCATCCTCATAGCTAGGGCATGAGACCTGGGCTTGATCAATCAGACACCTCTATCTTGGACTTTGAGCAAGGGCCTAGTGATACAAATAAGCAGGAACAGAGGAGAATCTATTCTGGAAGTAGGAATAATGGTGGCAGGAGAAGCTTTCTGTTTTCAAAGACAGCAAATCAGAGACAGCATCCCCTGCCCAGTGCCAGCAGCAATACAAGCCATGGCATCAGCATTCCACAATGGAGACAGCTGTGTCTTCTCAGACTGGGGCTTAGCATGCTCTTGGCTGTGGTGGTGGCTGCTACCCATAATCCCTTGTTTCTGTCCATATTCTGAGCCTAGATCCCTGTCCTTCCCAGTGATTCTGTCAGCAAATCAATATCACTTTAATAAATTCCTCTCCTGTTTAAGTTAGCCAGAGGCAGTTTCTTTTGCTTGCAACTAAGAACCCCAAAACAACAAGGAATAAAATACAAATGTAATAAAAAGATGGAATGGGGTATGGGTAGAATTTCATAAAGAAATTGTATTCAAATGTATTTGATGAAAAGTTTAACTCAAACTGATTCATGTATAAAGGGGTCAATACATCCTGCCTGTTATCATGTTTCTACAATTTTTATAACAGGATCAAAATGTAGACTGATTTCTTACCCATAGCTGGGTATCCCTCTAGAGATCTCTATTTCTGTCAGAGATATCATCAACTTCCTCATCGCTCAAGCTTGAAACCCCACAATTATTTTCATCTCTTACTTTTTCCTTATACCCATGATATGGTTTGGTGGGGTCCCCACCTAAATCTCAGTTTGAACTGTAGTTTCCATAATCCCCACATTTACCTTTATAAATCACCTTGTCTCAGGTATGTTCTTATAGCAGTGTGAGAACAGACCAATAAACTCTGTTAACCAAATACTTTCTATATTCCTTTATAATAACCTCTCAAGTCTCTTCCTGCCTTTCATACCCTCCGTGGCCAAACTTAATACAGGAATTTGTCACCTCCCACATGAGCTACTGCTATGATTTTTTAAACTGACCTACTACCTACAATGCATCCTGTGCCAAATTAATCTTCCCAAGACACTATTTGTGTCTTCTCACTCTTCAGGTCAAAATCTTCAGTGACGGACTATTGCCAACAGAATAAAATCCAAACTACTCAGCAGGACATATGAGACCTCTTATGATACAATGCCTTCTTACCTTTCCAATTCAACCACCATATGTCTCCATATATTGCTACCATAGTGTTCAACCAAGGAACATATTTTTAAACATAACATGTTGATTTTTAAATGTTTTATATTTTTTAAAAAAAATTTTAGAGACAGAGTCTCACTCTATTGCTCAGGCTGGAGTGCACTGGTACAATCATAGCTCATTGTAACCTCAAACTCCTGAGACCACGCTATCCTCCCACCTCTGCCTCTCAAGTAGCTGGGACTACAGGCACGTCCCACCATGCCTGGCTAATTATATTTTTTTTAGATACAGGGTCTCAGTATGCTACCCAGGCTGGTCTTGACCTCCTGCGCTCAAGCAATTCTCCCACCTTGACCTCCCAATGCCCTGGGATTACGGGCATCAGCCACCATACCTGGCCTGATTTTTTTTTTCTAGATGGAGTCTCGCTCTGTCACCAGGCAGAAGTGCAGAAGCATGATCTCAGCTCACTGCAACCTCTGCCTCTCAGGCTTAAGCAATTCTCCTGCCTCAGCCTCCCAAGTAGCTGGGACTACAGGTGTGCACCACCACGCCCAGATAATTTTTGTATTTTTAGTAGAGACGGGGTTTCACCATGTTGGCCAGGATGGTCTCGATCTCTTGACCTCGTGATCTGCCCACCTCGGCCTCCCAAAGTGCTAGGATTACAGGTGTCAACCACCATGCCCGGCCCTGATTTTTTCTAAACAGAAAACCAAGTGATATAATACATGCTTAAATAAAGAATGTGGCAATTTAACTCAGGAGGCTGAGGTGAAAGGATTGCTTGAGTCCAGGACTTGGAGGCTACAGTGAGCTACAATCATGCCACTGCACTCCTGGGCAACAGAGTGAGAACTCATCTCTAAAAAAAAAAAAAATAATAATAATAATAATAATAAGAATGCAGCGATTTAAAAATCACCAAAGAAAAGTTGTAAGAAGATCTTTATAGCTACAATGTTATGCTAAAAAAACTATACTAAAAATGACAATTATGTATAAAATGCTTACTGCATGCCAGACTATGTTCTAAATGTCCTATTAGTATTGTCTATATGAACATTACAGTAGCTTTATAAGGTAGGTGTTATAATCTCATTTACATGTAGGAAAATTGAAATGTTGAGAGGATAAGAAATATATTTAAAATCATTCAGGAAGGGGGTGGAGCCAAGATGGCCAAATAGGAACAGCTCCAGTCTACAGCTCCCAGCGTGAGCGACGCAGAAGACAGGTGATTTCTGCATTTCCAACTGAGGTACCGGGTTCATCTCACTGGGGAGTGTTGGAAAGTGGGTGCAGGACAGTGGGTGCAGCGCACCGAGTGTGAGCAGAAGCAGGGCGAGGCATCACCTCACCCGGGAAGCACAAGGGGTCGGGGAATTCCCTTTCCTAGTCAAAGAAAGGGGTGACAGACAGCACCTGGAAAATTGGATCACTCCCAGCCTAATACTGCACTTTTCCAACAGTCTTAGCAAACAGCACACTGGGAGATTATATCCCGCGCCTGGCTCAGAGGGTCCTATGCCCACGGAGCCTCACTCATTGCTAGCACAGCAGTCTGAGATCAAAGTGCAAGGTGGCAGTGAGGCTGGGGGAGGGGTGCCCACCATTGCCGAGGCTTGAGTAGGTAAACAAAGCAGTGGGAAGCTCAAACTGGATGGGGTCCACCACAGCTCAAGGAGGGCTGCCTGCCTCTGTAGACTCCACCTCCAGGGGCAGGGCACAGCCAAACAAAAGGCAGCAGAATCCTCTGAAGACTTAAAAGTCCCTGTCTGACAGCTTTGAAGAGAGTACTGGTTCTCCCAGCATGCAGCTCGAGATCTGAGAATGGATAGACTGCCTCCTCAAGTGGGTCCCTGACCCCCATGCAGCCTAACTGGGAGGCACCCCCCAATAGGGGCAGACTGACACCTCACATGGCCAGGTACTCCTCTGAGACAAAACTTCCAGAGGAATGATCAGGCAGCAACATTTGCTGTTCACCAATATCCACTGTTCTGCAGCCTCCGCTGCTGATACCCAGGCAAACAGCATCTGGAGTGGACCTCCAGCAAACTCCAACAGACCTGCAGCTGAGGGTCCTGACTCTTAGAAGGAAAACTAACAAACAGAAAGGACATCCACACCAAAACCCCATCTGTACATCACCATCACCAAAGACCAAAGGTAGATAAAACCACAAAGATGGGGAAAAAACAGAGCAGAAAAACTGGAAACTCTAAAAATCAGAGCGCCTCTCCTCCTCCAAAGGAATGCAGTTCCTCACGAGCAACGGAACAAAGCTAGATGGAGAATGACTTTGACAAGTTGTGAGAAGAAGGCTTCAGATGATCAAACTACTCCGAGCTAAAGGAGGAAGTTCGAACCCATGGCAAAGAAGTTAAAAACCTTGAAAAAAAATTAGATGAATGGCTAACTAGAATAACCAATACAGAGAAGTCCTTAAAGGACCTGATGGAGCTGAAAACCATGGCACGAGAACTACACAACGAATGCACAAGCCTCAGTGCCGATTTGATCAACTGGAAGAAAGGGTATCTTCCAGTGATGGAAGATCAAATGAATGAAATGAAGCGAGAAGAGAAATTTAGAGAAAAAAGAATAAAAAGAAACAACCAAAGCCTCCAAGAAATATGGGACTATGTGAAAAGACTAAATCTACGTCTGATTGGTGTACCTGAAAGTGATGGGGAGAATGGAACCAAGTTGGAAAACACTCTGCAGGATATTATCCAGGAGAACTTCCCCAATCTAGCAAGGCAGGCCAACATTTAAATTCAGGAAATTCAGAGAATGCCACAAAGATACTCCTCGAGAAGAGCAACTCCAAGACACATAATTGTCAGATTCACCAAAGTTGAAATGAAAGAAAAAATGTTAAGGGCAGCCAGAGAGAAAGGTCGGGTTACCCACAAAGGGAAGCCCATCAGACTAACAGCTGATCTCTCGGCACAAACTCTACAAGCCAGAAGAGAGTGGGGGCCAATATTCAACATTCTTAAAGAAAAGAATTTTCAACCCAGAATCTCATATCCAGCCAAACTAAGCTTCATAAGTGAAGGAGAAATAAAATACTTTACAGACAAGCAAATGCTGAGAGATTTTGTCACCACCAGGCCTGCCCTAAAAGCGCTCCTGAAGGAAGCACTAAACATGGAAAGGAACAACCAGTGCCAGCCACTGCAAAAACTTGCCAAATTGTAAAGACCATCGAGGCTAGGAAGAAACTGCAGCAACTAACGAGCAAAATAACCAGCTAACATCATCATGATGGGATCAAATTCACACATAACAATATTAACCTTAAATGTAAATGGGATGAATCCTCCAATTAAAAGACAAAGACTGGCAAATTGGATAAAGAGTCAAGACCCATCAGTGTGCTGTATTCAGGAAACCCATCTCATGCGCAGAGACACACATAGGCTCAAAATAAAGGGATGGAGGAAGATCTACCAAGCAAATGGAAAACAAAAAAAGGCAGGGGTTGCAATCCTAGTCTCAGATAAAACAGACTTTAAACCAACAAAGATCAAAAGAGACAAAGAAGGCCTTTACATAATTGTAAAGGGATCAATTCAACAAGAAGAGCTAACTCTCCTAAATATATATGCACCAAATACAGGAGCACCCAGATTCATAAAGCAAGTTCTTAGAGACCTACAAAGAGACTTACACTCCCACACAATAATAATGGGAGACTTTAACACCCCACTGTCAACATTAGACAGATCAATGAGACAGAAAGTTAATAATGATGTCCAGGAATTGAACTCACCTCAGCACAAAGTGGACCTAATAGACATCTACAGAACTCTCCACCCCAAATCAACAGAATATACATTCTTCTCAGGACCACACCACACTTATTCCAAAATTGACCACATAGTTGGAAGTAAAGCACTCCTAAGCAAATGTAAAAGAACAGAAATTATAACAAACTGTCTCTCAGACCACAGTGCAATCAAACTAGAACTCAGGATTAAGAAACTCACTCAAAACTGCTCAACTACATGGAAACTGAACAACTGGCTCCTGAATGACTACTGGGTACATAACGAAATGAAGGCAGAAATAAAGATGCTCTTTGAAACCAACGAGAACAAAGACACAACATACCAGAATCTCTGGGACACATTCAAAGCAGTGTGTAGAGGGAAACTGATAGCACTAAATGCCCACAAGAGAAAGCAGGAAAGATCTAAAATTGACATCCTAACATCACAATTAAAAGAAATAGAGAAGCAAGAGCAAACACATTCAAAAGCTAGCAGAAGGCAAGAAATAACCAAGATCAGAGCGGAATTGAAGGAAATGGAGACACAAAAAACCCTTCAAAAAATCCATGAATCCAGGAGCTGGTTTTTTGAAAAGATCAACAAAATTGATACACCGCTAGCAAGACAAATAAAGAAGAAAAGAGAGAAGAATCAAATAGATGCAATAAAAAATGACAAAGAGGATATCACCACCGATCCCACAGAAATACAAACTACCATCAGAGAATACTATAAACACCTCTATGCAAATAAACTAGAAAATCTAGAAGAAATGGATAAATTCCTTGACACATACACCCTCCCAAGACTAAACCAGGAAGAAGTTGAATCTCTGAATAGACCAATTACAGGCTCTGAAATTGAGGCAATAATTAATAGCTTACCAACCAAAAAAAGTCCAGGACCAGACGGATTCACAGCCGAATTCTACCAGAGGTACAAGGAGGAGCTGGTACCATTCCTTCTGAAACTATTCCAATCAATAGAAAAAGAGGGAATCCTCCCTAACTCATTTTATGAGGCCAGCATCACCCTGATACCAAAGCCTGGCAGAGACACAACAAAAAAAGAGAATTTTAGACCAATATCCCTGATGAACATCGATGCAAAAATCCTCAGTAAAATACTGGCAAACCGAATCCAGCAGCACATCAAAAAGCTTATACACCATGATCAAGTGGGCTTCATACCTGGGATGCAAGGCTAGTTCAACATATGCAAATCAATAAATGTAATCCAACATATAAACAGAACCAGTGACAAAAACCACATGATTATCTCTATAGATGCAGAAAAGGCCTTTGACAAAATTCAACAACCCTTCATGCTAAAAACTCTCAATAAATTAGGTATTGATGGGACATATCTCAAAATAATGAGAGCTATCTATGACAAACCCACAGCCAATATCATACTGAATGGGCAAAAACTGGAAGCATTCCCTTTGAAAACTGCCACAAGACAGGGATGCCCTCTCTCACCACTCCTATTCAACATAGTGCTGGAAGTTCTGGCCAGGGCAATCAGGCAGGAGAAGGAAAAAAAGGGTATTCAATTAGGAAAAGAGGAAGCCAAATTGTCCCTGTTTGCAGATGACATGATTGTATATCTAGAAAACCCCATTGTCTCACCCAAAATCTCCTTAAGCTGATAGGCAACTTCAGCAAAGTCTCAGGATACAAAATCAATGTGCAAAAATCACAAGCATTCTTATACACCAATAACAGACAGAGAGCCAAATCATGAGTGAACTCCCATTCACAATTGCTTCAAAGAGAATAAAATACCTAGGAATCCAACTTACAAGGGACGTGAAGGACCTCTTCAAGGAGAACTACAAACCACTGCTCAATGAAATAAAAGAGGATACAAACAAATGGAAGAACATTCCATGCTCATGGGTAGGAAGGATCAATATCGTGAAAATGGCCATACTGCCCAAGGTAATTCATAGATTCAATGCCATCTCCATCAAGCTACCAATGACTTTCTTCACAGAATTGGAAAAAACTACTTTAAAGTTCATATGGAACCAAAAAAGAGCCCGCATTGCCAAGTCAATCCTAAGCCAAAAGAACAAAGCTGGAGGCATCACACTACCTGACTTCAAACTATACTACAAGGCTACAGTAACCAAAACAGCATGGTACTGGTACCAAAACAGAGATATAGATCAATGGAACAGAACAGAGCCCTCAGAAATAATGCCACATATCTACAATCATCTGATCTTTGACAAACCTGACAAAAACAAGAAATGGGGAAATGATTCCCTATTTAATAAATGGTGCTGGGAAAACTGGCTAGCCATATGGAGAAAGCTGAAACTGGATCCCTTCCTTACACCTTATACAAAAATTAATTCAAGATGGATTAAAGACTTAAATATTAGACCTAAAACCATAAAAACCCTAGAAGAAAACCTAGGCAATACCATTCAGGCCATAGGCATGGGCAAGGACTTCATGTCTAAAACACCAAAAGCAATGGCAACAAAAGCCAAAATTGACAAATGTGATCTCATTAAACTAAAAAGCTTCTGCACAGCAAAAGAAACTACCATCAGAGTGAACAGGCAACCTACAGAATGGGAGAAAATTTTTGCAGTCTACTCATCTGACAAAGGGCTAATATCCAGAATCTACAATGAACTTAAACAAATTTACAAGAAAAAAAACAAACAACCCCATCAAAAAGTGGGCAAAGGATATGAACAGACACTTCTCAAAAGAAGACATTAATGCAGCCAAAAGACACATGAAAAAATGCTCATCATCACTGGCCATCAGAGAAATGCAAATCAAAACCACAATGAGATACCATCTCACACCAGTTAGAATGGTGATCATTAAAAAGTCAGGAAACAACAGGTGCTGGAGAGGGTGTGGAGAAATAGGAACACTTTTACACTGTTGGTGGGAGTGTAAACTAGTTCAACCATTGTGGAAGTCAGTGTGGCAATTCCTCAGGGATCTAGAACTAGAAATACCATTTGACCCAGCCATCCCATTACTGGGTGTATACCCAAAGGATTATAAATCATGCTGCTATAAAGACACATGCACACGTACATTCATTGTGGCACTATTCACAATAGCAAAGACTTGGAACCAACCCAAATGTCCAACAATGATAGACTGGATTAAGAAAATGTGGCACATATACACCACGGAATGCTATGCAGCCATGAAAAATGATGAGTTCATGTCCTTTGTAGGGACATGGATGAAGCTGGAAACCATCATTCTCAGCAAACTATTGCAAGGACAAAAAAACCAAACACCACATGTTCTCACTCATAGGTGGGAATTGAACAATGAGAACACATGGACACGGGAAGGGGAACATCACACACCAGGGCCTGTTGTGGGGTAGGGGGAGGGGGGAGGGATAGCATTAGGAGATATATCTAATATTAAATGACAAGTTAATGGGTGCAGCACACCAACATGGCACATGTATACATATGTAACTAACCTGCACGTTGTGCACATGTACTCTAAAACTTAAAGTATAATAAACAAAAAAAGAAAAAGAAATAAATTAATTAAAAAGTAAAATAAAATCATTCAGGCAATAAATGCAGAGCCAAAATGCAAGTGCCAAGAAGTAACTCTTAAATAAGGAAAGGCAGATTATCATGCAGGTAGAGCAACTACATAAATGCATAAGTTATGTTGTGATATGTGCTTTAAGTCAATTGTGAAAGGAACAATATTGCTAGCATCAATTTCCCAATGAAGCCTTACTAACCTCTTATAGACAATCAGTGTTCTGTATAAACCTTGTACTACTCCACAATAACTCAGAAAGTTTGTTAAACATCTAGATTCTCAGACCCCACTTTCCAGTTCTGTTCCACTCGTATGGCATGAAGTTCAGCACCATATATTTTTATTAAGCACCTGTGTATTGCTTGATACAGCTGGTACGACTGACCCATGAATCTAGCATTGAGAAATCCTGAAAGAAGTAATCAGTGTGGGGTCCTGATCTTGAGATGGTGTTCTGTTTCTTCTGGCTCTTCAACTCACTTGTTGCATGACTCTGATTAATTATTTTACTGACACTCTGTATTATAATCTTGAAGTGAAGGAGGATGAGGTAGATTATCTAACTGCCACCACATACCCTACTCACCAAGGTGCTACTCCAGGAGGCCCAAAAACTTATCTCACATGCTCACAATCTCAATTCGCAGTACCTTCTTGAAGCTTTGTGTTGGGAAGGATTCCGAGGTGCTATTTCACATTGGTGGGCAAAATATGATAATTCAGAGATGTGTGTCATGATTGCGTGAAGGAGACTGAAAACATGTGCTCTGTGTGTGTGAAGTCTCAACTACACAGATCTATTTTTCTTGCTCAAACCAACCATTCCTTTACTCATACTGTCCCCTTAACTTTACTGAAATTATCCCTCTAATTTCACTTTAAAGACTTCATAAATACTTTCTTGTCACCCCTTTCCACATCTCAGTTTTTGTGCTTCTAATAAGTAGTTGTTCCATTCTGCCTTGTAACATGGGTAGTAGCTTATCTCCATCTCTCTCTTCCTCAAAAGAAAGAAAGGTCACTGAATTGTTGTGAAGTTTTAGTAAAATAACAAATCTAGAATGTTTGTCACATGGTATATATGTGACTATTATTTATCACAGCCCATTAGGCTCTAAAATTCTAAACTTTCAGCATAGACATTACTAAACATTGATGATGGGTGCAATAGATAAAGATACTTGAGTTGAAGCATCAACTCAGCATCTTGGACAGCTTGTGAGACTTTCTGGCATTCCTTCTGCAATTCTGATGCAACCTAAAATATTCTCCAGCCCCACCTCTCTGTAAGGATAATTTAAGGGCTTTCTTCTTATAAATATGAGTTCTGTTAGTCTACAGAAAGGGGGACATCCTTTCCTAATTAGCTGATCTCCCTGCAGTATATCAATGAAGTTAAGAGTCCAGGCTCTGGGTTAGATGCCTTGATTTTGAATCCTGGCTCCCTACTTACCAGCTGTGTGACATTACACAAATTGTGTAGTATCTTAGTGCCTCATTATCTCCTCTGTTAAATGAGAACAGTTATAGTACCTGCTTCATAGAATGTTAGTGAACACAAAAAGATATTATCTACATATAGTGTTTAGAACAGCCTAGCACATAGCAAGCCCTCAGCAAATATTAGCTGTTAGCTATCAGTGGCTACCTTGAGGCCATAGAACTGGTTCTATCCTAGGTCTGCCATAGATTCATGGGACCTCAGGAAAGGCCTTTTATTTCTCAACTGTGAAATAAGAGAGTTGGAACAGAGCAGATGTTTCTAAAGTAGGATTCGCAAAACTGGAAATCTTTCTTATATACCAGTAATTTTTTTCCCATTTAACTTTTGTTCCTTTTGTTTAGTCATCCTTGGGTGTTGTCAAGACCCAGACTTTGGGGAGTCTGAGGATTCTGGAATGAAACCTCAGCCTTCAGCTCAGGTTCCCTGACTTCAGTGTCCTAAATTTTAGATGACTCAAAACAAGCAAGAGGTTCTCAGCATCCCTCCAACCCAGGTTTTCTGAGCCTTCCTCGGGCCTAACTACAACCCCAATACCAATTTATAAAGAAGAGGCCCCTAGAAAAGGGAAGGAGGCATGAGGCACCAGCATTTCCAGGCCATTGCCCTGCTCAATGCTATTCATCAAGATCTTCCTCGGTCTCTGCAGTCATTCATTTCAATAACACTAGATTGTTCCTTCAAGAGGTTGGATGGCTTGCATATTTCAGTTTTCTACTGCACCTTTCTTACTGAGGGTTCCCTAAACCAAGGCATGGAGCTCGGACTCCCTCTGTACAAACCTGCTTATGAGTTTTTCCTCTGATCCCCAGCATCTTTGCCTAAGTGCTTTTAGAAGTGTTAGGAATCCAAACAGCTTCCTGGCTGACTGCAGCTTCTAACATGAGATCATGGCTTTAAATCTCAAAATCACAGTATACCGAGTTATTAATAGCAGGGGATTTCAGCTCAACACAATGCTTTGGTAGACTGCCAGCAATCCAAGTTTAACATTCTCCGAGGTGTGAAATTAAAAGAAAAAAAAGTCCTTAAAGGCTGAGCATTTCTGTTTCATTTGAACTAGAGTTTTAACTCCTTCTCTACATCTTCCATTAGCTGTAAGATTACTGTACAGGTAATCAATTTTTTGAGCGCTCCTAGGGAAAACGACTATATCTTATTCATCTTTTTAGCCTTAGTGACTAGTATATAAGACTTGAAGTAGATTGCATTATTGTTCAATAATATTTACTTCCTCCTCTTGACTCCCATAGAAGGACCATATATCTCTGTTTCACTGATGTTGGGCTCAGCCATGTGTCTTTGCTTTGGCCAAAAGGATGTTAGCAAATGTAATGCAACAAAGGCTTAAAATGTGCTTATGCAGTTGAATCTGCTTTCTTGGACCTCTGCCATAACTATGAGAAGAAAATTTCTAGGCTAACGCACTGGTCCCAGAAGGAGAATAAGAAATACGGTGAGCAAAGCTCAACAGCTCCTGCTGAGCCTCAATTAGATCAACCAACTCCCAGTTAACCCAACTCATAAGCTAAATAAATGCCTATTGTCATATGCCACTGAGATTTAAAAGCCATGGTGTTACAGCACATTGTATCAGTCGCAAACCAATAAAGGTCTCAATCAGTGAGTGAATAAATGAACAAGCATTAAGACTGCAGAATTTCCATATACCAATTCTTTATTTCCTGGAAAGCAATAAGAGAGAAATCAGGTCATTCATCACTAGAGAAGGATTCTAATACCTGTTTCTTTTTCTATTGGGGATGATGTCATAAGAATGCCATGACCACATTTAAAAGTTAGTAGACATTACCTACAATTTGTTGTTACTCAACACCAGGTTAAAAACAACATTTTCCAGTTTTGTTATATACCCTCTCTTCTTCCCTGACCTTGTCTCCATCTCACAGATAAGAAAACTACCCTTTTTGAGAAAGGCAAAACTGTACTGAAGTCACACTGTGCTGGGGAAAAATCTAACTTCTGCTGTAATAAAACTCTACAGAATTTATAAGAATCAAGAATTCCCTATAAGCATATAATTGAACTTGTTTTTACTGCCATGGCAGAACTGGACTAAAAATTAAAAATTCATTCCATAGTGCAGTTTACAGAAGCTATGTTTTAGCTACTTGGAAAAGGTTCCAAATCCACTCAATTTAGCAAACATAAGAACACAAAAATGACCAAACCAGGTCAGATCCCTAGTACCCTTCAGCACAGAGTTCTTTGACAGTTGAAAAAACAAAGTTGTCCTTGATGAAAAATTAGGTTGCAAGCAAGAGACCCCTTGTTGCCCTTAATAAATCATCCTAGATATATCATTCAAGTAAGCTTCTGATATAATTAACTGGTACCAGACTTGCCCTATGCCACCAAAAAAAAAACAAAGAAGAAGAAAATGTTGAAGTAGGCAAATAAAGGAAGCTACTGTTGTCAAGCGTCAGAGCAACCTGCCTGGGGACAACTTCCCAGCTAAGGCATAATGAGCTGAAGTCCAAGCAGAGAACACTGGTCCTGCTAAGTGGCAAAGATCAAAGTTTGGGGCAGCTAAAATAGCTGGGAACCATGGGACAGGGCACTGGAGAGAAGAGAACTATAACAGAGGGGCACCACAGAAGTTCATTTTGGAGTTCCCCAAAAGTCCTAGCCCAAGAGCTAGGCTCACATGCACAGGATGAGACTGCATGAGGCTTATCAAAGACGGGTGGCTGTGAGCTTGATAATGAAATGGACACTAGAGATCCAGTGGTCCTAGAGAGCACAGGAAGTTTAACCCAACCTGAGTGGAAAGACTTTATTAACACCTTATTAATTATTAATTTATTAACACCTTATTAATTCCTCAGGCAGTAAGCTGACATATCAGAAAGACTTCCTCTTAGGATTAAGGACCATGTGCTAGAATAAGATCTACTCTAGACCTACCTTAGCCTTAATCTAAGCTCTGACAACAGCCACAGAGAAAGCAGTTTAGAAGTTCAGTCCCACCAAATTAGAGGACCTTCTGAACCACCTCAGACTTTCCACAGATATGGCATAACAAGATATAAATGCAAAACTACACAATCATTGGTGTCCATCCAGTAATTGAACTGTGTACTAAACAAAAATAAGTCATCTTCAGAGGAAGATTACAGAATCCAGTGTCTCTACAACATATTATCGATGAGTAGTACACAATAAAATATAAATGGTGGGGGTAAAAACAGAAAAGTGTAACTATAGCAAAGGGAAGAAACAGTCAAGAGAAACTGACACCTAGGTATTTACCCAATAGAAATGAAAACCTATACACAAAAATCTATACTTGATGTTTAAAGCAGCCCTATTAATCATTATCCAAACTGAAAACAATTCAAATGTCCTTCAGTGGGTGAATGGATAAACAAACTAGAGCATATCTATACAATGAAATGTCACACAGCAATAAGAAGAGATAAACTATTGGATACTTATAATAGGGATGACTCTCAAAGGCATTATGCTGACAGAAACAAATCAATCTCAAAAAGTTGTATGCTGCATAGTCCCATTTGGAAAAGGGCAAAAATACAGCTACAGAAAACAGAGTAGTGGCTACCAAAGTTCAGGAGTAAGGAGGGCTTAACTACAAAGGGGCAGCACAAATGAGTGTTCAGCAATGATGAAATTGTTGGCCGGGCATAGTGGCTCATGCCTGTAATCCCAGCACTTTGGGAGGCCGAGGCTGGTGGATCTCCTGAGGTCAGGAGTTCAAGACTAGCCTGGCCAACATGGTGAAACCCTCTCTACCAAAAATACAAAAATTAGCTGGATGTGGTGGCAGGCACCTGTAATCCCAGCTACTCTGGAGGCTGAGGCAGGAGAATCGCTTTAACCCAGGAGGCAGAGGTTGCAGTGAGCCGAGATCGTGCCACTGCGTTCCAACCTGGGCAAGAGAGCTAGACTCAGTCTGAAAAAAGAAAAGAAAAGAAAAGAAAAATTGTATCCTGTATCCTGATTGTGTGGTGGTCACACAAATCTATAAATGTAAAACTATAAACTATAAAAAACTAAAACTATAACTATAAAACTAAACTAAAAAACTAAAACTATAAAAAACTGTATCCTGATTGTGTGGTGGTCACACAAATCTATAAATGTGCTAAAACTTATAGAACACCAATAAAGTAAGTTTTACTGTATGTTTTTTTTTTTTTTGAGACGGAGTCTTGCTCTGTCGCCCAGGCTGGAGTGCAGTGGCACAATCTTGGCTCACTGCAAGCTCTGCCTCCCGGGTTCACGCCATTCTCCTGCCTCAGCCTCTCCGAGTAGCTGGGACTACAGGCGCCCGCCACCACGCCCAGCTAATTTTTTTGTATTTTAGTAGAGACGGGGTTTCACCGTGGTCTCGATCTCCTGACCTCGTGATCCGCCTGCCTCGGCCTCCCAAGGTGCTGGGATTACAAGCGTGAGCCACCGCGCCTGGCCTAAATGTGCTAAAACTTATAGAACACCAATAAAGTAAGTTTTACTGTATGTTAATTTTTTTTAAAGTCTGAAACAGGAAGCAAATTAAATATTATAAACATTTTTACTCTAATAAATTCAATAACAAAAACTTGTACTTCTGAACTAATCAAAAACGGCCAAAGGATATGAGCAGACAATTTACAGAAAAGGAAACACAAATTGACATTAAACATACGAAGAAATGTTCAACCCCCTTTTTCATTCACTAGATTGGCAAAGATCTAAGACTAAGAATATATCATGTTGGTATTTGGGGTCAATAGTCACTCTAACACATTTCTGGTAGCAGGTAAATTGGTATAAATTTAACGAAGGGAAAATTGGCAAGACCTAACAAAACGTTTAAAAAATGATATGCCATTTCACTCAGCAAGTCTACTTTTAAAAATTTATCCTACAGATATACTTGAACATGTATCAAATGACCTAGGAGCCAAATTATTTACTAAAGCCTTGTTTTTATTAGCCAAAATGTGGGGGACAACCTAAATTTCCATTAACAACAGATTGGTTAAACCAAGTGTGACACATATAGGTATATAAAGATGTAGATATAAGTACATAATGGAATATGATGCAGCCATTAAAATGAAAGAGACAGCTTTCATGTTCTGAAATGAAATATGATTAAGTGAAGATTGTTATATGAAAAATGTAAGGCAAAAAACACTCTGCAGTAAGCTGCTGTGTAAACTAAAAATAGAAAAAAGACCCATAAAATACTATAATTGGCATAAAATGTCTTTAGAAAGATACACGAGAAACTGATTAAATTGGTTGCCCCTGCAGAGGGGCCTAGATGGCTGGGGAACTGAGGACAAGAGGAAGGCATTTCACTATACATCCATTTGTTCCTTTTAAATGTTGATCCACGTCATTGAATGACTCATTTTTAAATAAATGAAAATTTTAATCCATCAGAATCTTTTGGGAAACTATGTGTTTGGGCCTAGGTTATTTGAAATTAATCCTTTCCTTACTGAAAGTGTTCACTGTGCTACAGTGATCTGTCCCACAAAACAGGGACCAAGAAAAACATAATCCTACCAACTACACCTCTCCTGGCTATAGCACTGTGACTCAGAGCCAAGCAAGAACATAACCAAGTACAAAAGAATCCCTCACATCAAAGACATACATGCAGTGCCCATTTTTTTTTCACAAAATTGTATTTTTTAAATGTCTTTAAAAAGGTTTATTTTCCCATTTTTTAATTAACCTGTGAAAGATTAATCATACCTTTTGATGGAGGTAACAGCCACTTTAAGAGTCCAATGTGAAGGATTTAGTATGAGCCCCTAAATTTTGCCCCAAAACATCTACTCTTAGTATATGTTGACACCTAAAATTTTTAGAATCATAATAATAGAAATAATAACGATGACTAAAATTATTGAGCTCTTATCATGGGCTTAGTATACATGCTAGGTGCTTTGCTATGCTCTTTACATGAATCATCTCAATTTCAGCCTCAGTTACAACTCTTTGAGGTTGTGCAGCATTTTAGGTGGATCACAGATGGCAGAAAAGAAAGATAAACACAGGTAAGTACAGAGGCACACATGTGCACACACACACCACTTTTTATATGAGAAAACTAAAACTTAGAGAAGTTGTCCTGCCTAAGGTAACTCATCTCACCAGTGGTAGACCCAAGATTCCCAGATTCAACTATGGGCAGCCTTACTCCATAGCACATGCGCAACCCCTCACCCAAGACCATCTCTAACTGCAGAATCTGCACAGGAGAAAGCCTTGAGGCCACCTAGTTAACGCTCCCAGTCACTACATGGACACACTCTACAACATGCTGACAGGAAGTTACCCAACTCTGCTGAGTGATAGGAAGCTCACAGTCTCCTGAGACAGCCCATTCCATCACAAGACATCTCTAATTCTCCACAGAGGTCAAACTGTCTGCTTCCCTGACACTTCCTCCCTCTCTTGTAGAGTGACACACAATAGGTGTCTAAGTCTTCACAAGACAGCCCTTCCACTTTAGGGAGCTGGCTCTCCTGCCTTCTCTCTGTCTCTCTTCTTTGGGCTTGGTTTTTAGACCGTTCCTGTAGGAAGGCTCCAAGATTCTTCAAGAGACAAAAGGCCCTCTTTGTTTTTTTATTTTATAAATAAAATATTTTATGATATCTTTGTTTTTTTACTTTATAAATCGACTTTATTGCGGTATAACTTACATAAAATAAATAGCACAGACTTTACGTGTTACAATGTAATGAGTTTTAACAACACACACATACCATACCTATGAAACCCACACCCAGATAAAATTATAGAATATCCCCATCACCTCAGAGAGTTCCCTGGTGTCCTTTCCCAGAGAACACCCCGTAGGGAGCCACTGATCTGATTTCTGTCACCATAGATGAGTTTTTCCTATCATCACACATTAAGCACTCTTTTGTCTCTGGCTTCTTTAACTCAGCCAGAGTTAAACATTCATGTTTTAACTCAAAAACATGAATGTTTTTGAGATTCATTCATGTTGTTATAAATTACAGTACAGATACTCTTCCACTTACAATGGAATTACATCCCAGTAAATCCTTCGAAGTAAGTCAAAATATGCGTGGCTGATGGAGCTGCAGCTCACCACCACTGCCCAGACTCTTGAGAGAAGTACAGTTTCTACTGAATGGTGTTGCTTTCACACCGTGTAAAGTGAAAGAATCGTAACTTGTACAATTATATGTCAGGTATTGCCTAAAGTTCTTTCCATTTTTATTGCTCTTTTTATTTATTTATTTATTGTTATTCTATAGTGGAAATATACCAAAATATACCATAATTTCTGTTCTCCTATGGATCAACATTTGACTATTTCCAGTTTGGGGCTGTTTTGAATAAAGCTACTATGAACATTCTTTTATACATTTTGTTTGAAGGTATGTTTCATTTCTCTTGATTAAATATCCAGCAGTGGAATAACTGGGTTTATGGGGTGGCGTATATTTAATTTTCAGGAATCTGAAACACCCAGGACTGGGGAAAAAGTAGTTTTTGGAAAATGCAATTAAAACCACAGAGAGATACCATTTTTTACCCACTAACATAGGTATAATTAAAGACTGATGACTCTTGAGCATTGGCAAGGATGTGAAACAACACTCCTTTGAAAGTGAAACTCTAGTAATTGCATATTTACAGTGTTGGCTGACACTAGCTCAGGTACTGTTATCTCCTCTGTTCTGGGCACTCAGTATCCATTAATTAACCCAGCTGACTTTACCCTGGCTCCCAACTGAGCTTACCATCAGCTGACATTCCGAAGACTTTTTCACATCTACTAGTGTTAAACTTATTCCCTCCAACCTCTTCTGTGCAAATGATTTTTATAATCCAGTTGCCAAACATAATTTTCCAACTTCAATAAACTTCATAACAAATTACACTTGTTCCAATTATAAAGGGGAAATCACTGCTTGCCATTAAAGCAATCAAAGAAAGCACATAAGTAAGAAAAACTTAAAATGTCTATAAAACAAAGCAAAAACCAAAAACTACAAAATTTTTAGAAAAGAAATGCAAGTGATGAAGACAAAGAATGCACGAAACCATATTTTAGTCTAGAAAACATTCCTAGACACGGTTTCATTTAATATCACAACCACTGTGTCAGGTAGGTATTTGTAAAGCATCCTGCCCCCATTTTGTAAATGAGGAGGCAAATTCAAAGGGAATATGGGATTTGCTCAAGCTCATACAGCTAATGAGTTATCAATTCAAAACTTAAAATGAAGTTCATAACTGCAAATTGTATGCTTTTTTGTCTGTATTGGTTCATCTCACCCTGATTACTCCAAATATCCCATGAATAACCCTAATCCTTTTGATGAGTTTGCAAAAGACTCTGAGGATGGTCATTGCCCCCATTCTCTGACCCTTGATGGTTACAATTAAAATCTATCTTTTGAAGCATGCTGATTTGCATTTCTTTTGTCCTTTTGTCTAAGTTTCTGGTAGCAGCCTGACACAGAACCAGGAACACTGATTTTGCCCCAACCACTGGCAAGCTCTAGGATCTTGTGTAGAGATAATATGGTAAGGAAAATGAATGAGGGCATTGGAGCCAAAAAAGTTCATACCAGCTACTAACTGTGTGGCCTTAATGAAATTTACTTCACCTTTCTGAGCGTCCATTTCCCAATCTGTAAAAGGAGCATAATAATATCTATCTTGCAAAGTTAGGGTGAGGATGGAATTAGGTGACATGTATAAACAGTCTACAGTAGTAGGTGCTCAATGAATGGCATTTATATCATCATCACCATGAGTTATTACTGTCTCAAGGTGGGACTAGATTAGCTTTAAACCTATGAGCAGCTTTGTCTGATATCTTGTGAGCCTATTTATGACCGCATCTTCATATGTATAACAGAAAATTCGTTGTTTGGAAATTTTGACTCAATTTATTTGGTTTCAAATAATTGGTTACCATCTCACTCTCTGAGATCTTCTAGAGCAATGTCTCCTTGACTCAGTCATGCACTTATCCATTATTGCCAACCTATTATGTGTCAGGTATTGTGTTAGGCAAGGAATGAAATCCAGTGAATTTGACAATTATCCTGTTTATAGAAATATGCATATTTTCCCTGCAGGGGGCACTAAGAAACCAGTTCAGATTCCTTCTAAAAAGTATTGCTCTTTTAAAGTCTGTGAATGTTTACACACTCCTGACAATCACCACTCTACAAGAAGAATTCACCAGAGAAGCTCCTTATTGTCCCACAGATGGCATGTTTTATGAAAAGGAATTTTTTTAAAAAACAGGCATTAATTTGACAATACTGCATATTTGTTCAGATCAAAAGCCACTCATAATAGGACTCATAAATGCAGAATTAGTGAAATGGAAGTTGGATGCTGAGGCCAGTTCCAGTCCTAAACACAAAATAACACAGAATTCAGAGGCACATTACTTCTTTTCTAGGGGAATATAGGTGTACCTTGCTCTACACAAAGGGGGCATCCTGAACAATTATGTATAAATTGATTCCTTCTGAAATGAAAGTCTCTTTCAAATATATCTAAAGAAGCTGTTCTTTAAAAGAAACCTATAGCAAATGCTTTGGCAAAGCTAAAAATCCCCTTGAAAAGTAAATAATGATTCCTGAAATACATTGTATAAATCTAGGCTCTCGTGTATCAAGATTGTTTAATAAAACACCATGCATGTGCATTGTCTGTGAAAATTTCAATTAAAACTTCATACATATGATTATTTATCACTGTGGTCTGTAGCTACCAACAAAGTCCAACAATAATTTATTTCTATTTCATTTCATTAAATAGGTACAATATGAAAATGAGGCAATACATGGCAATTTTCATAACATTAAGCTCTTTCACACAATGCATTAGCAGGAACCCAAAGTATCAGGAGGTTTAAGTTAATGAACAACTCTTTTCCTAATTATGAAGGATTTGTACGAGGGAACAGCATGAGTAGGGTGCAGTGGCAGGACTAGGAAGAAAAATCAGGCTTCCAGGACAGGGAATCTATTTGACTATCAATCTGCAAACTGTATTTTATTAAAAATGTAATTACCCACAGGACTCTTATTTGCAGAGCCCGTTGAAGGTATATTGACATTTGGAGCTGTGTTAAGGTCTCTGAAGTCATCTCAGTATTGGAACCTTCCTTATCGGGTTTAGTGTTTGTGGAGAAGAGGTTTCTTTCTCCTCAAAAGGCAAAGGCCCAGGAGAAAATTGCTTTATAACAACAGCTCCTCAGGTCAGTTATTTAAAAAAAAAAAAAAGAGAGAGAGAGAGATGCACAGTCTTGGAATCCATTCTTTGTCTTTTTTGCATCCCTTTTCATCTCACCTATAGTCCTAGAGCCAGCTTCGTGGATGGCAGCCTGTGCACAGAGAGAGCACTGAGCTTAGAAGGGCCCCATGTTTAATTTAATGTTGTATTGTCACCATTTTTAAATGCTTAATGTTTTTTTTGAACAAGAGGGTCCCACATTTTTATTTTGCACTGGGTCCCCCAAATCATGTAGCCAGTCCTGTCAAGCCTATACATGCATGCGCACACACACACCCCTCAGACATCTTCTCCAAGCCCTCGTCATAACCACTTGCTATACTTCCTAACCAGGTCCAGATGATGGAATACCAGTTTGGAGCTAGAGTTCAGAATGGACTGCCTGGGCTCAATCCTCCTTCCTACTAGCTTTGTGACTTTGATTTCCTCATCTAATGAGGATGGTGTTCATCTCACCTCACAGGGTTGTTACGAGAATTAAATAAGACAGAGTATATAAAGTATATAAAGCACTGAGAACGTGTGGGCACTCTATACAGGTGAGTGTTCTTTCCATGATGTTCATATTATTAGTGGGGAAGAAGAGGGACGAAGTCTCCTGCTTCCTCTGTGAAACTTGCCTACTCTCCCAGGTTGAGTTCACTGACCTCTCCCCTATTTTAATGAACTACATTTGGTATAGCATTACTATTCTTCTACCTAAAATGCAGCATTTCCTAAACTTCAATCATTCATGTACCCCCTCCAGGATTTTCACTCTGCCTACCATTTCTACTACTTACTTCTTATATTTGTTTAGATCAACTTACTTTTTGAAGTGAAATAGTTTTATCTTATAAAGTTTACTTATACTTTATTGCATATAATATTATTATTATATACTCTAAGTGAGAAACTAGTATCCCATGTCAAAAAAGAATGTAATACGCAATAGTTAACATGTTTAGATGTATTCATATAACACCTTCAACCCTTTTGGATACCGCCAGTGGCACCCATATTAACTTTGCGTCTTCTTCCATTGGTCTCTGAGCATTCTAAGGGCAGTTATTGGGATCTCTATATCACCAGCTCGTGCACAGTGCACTGTGAACATCAAGTTTCCCAGAACTATTTGCTGAATTGATACTTATTAACAAACTGATAAGCGAGAGAGCCCCTTGCAAAGATGCCTACCCTTTGGCTGGGGCTATCCTAAGGCCCTAAAACCTTGAGTCCTAACAGCAATGGATTTCTCCAATGCAGCACTCCTCACAATGTAGTCTGAGAACCACCTACATCCTAATCACTCAGGGGGCTTGTTAAAAAGGCAGATTGCCCAGCCCCAATCTGAACCTATTGATTCAGAAGTTCTGCACATTAGTATAGCCTAATGTAGAATTTTAGTAATTCAGATAACTAGTAGTAGTAGTAATAGCAGTACTAAAAACAACTAGCATTAATTGTGTTCTTAATATGTACCAGAAATTATACCACACACACACATACATTATCACTTCACCTCCTTAACAAGCCTTGGAGGTAGGTACTTGCCAAAGCCACACAACTATTACGGAGCAAGGAAATGGTTTCAGGCAGCCTGACTCCAAAACCAAACTCATAACCACCACACTGTACTCTGGGTAGAGGGGAAGCTTCTGGAGAGAGGTGTTATCCATGGAGCCAGCCATGGACCCTTCAGGTCACACCATATGTTTTTTAGTTCATAAGCACAGACCAGCCTGCAGTGCAGTCATTATTCAAGCAGAAAATGTTAAAACAAAAAAATTCTATTTTAGCTTACCATGTGCATTCCTTCAAACTACATACTTATCAAAGTTGCCTGAATACAGTTGGATTAAGAAAGGGTCCTTTTCATCAAGGGCCTGGGGACCTTCATTACTTGGGAGGACAAAGATGTCCCTTTCAGATTCAGAAAACCACCCTAAGGATGGGAGGGTCACGTATCTCTGAGAATCAGTAGAAGGGTCTCATAAGGGAGCTATCCTAATCTGAGGCAGTGAAGTCCCTGGCACTGAAGATGAACAAGGAAAGGCTAAACAATCTCTGCCAAGGTATTCTAGAGGAGATTTTTGCCCCAGATGGGGGATTAAAGTTGACCAGCTCATGAGATCGCATCCAAATCTAATTGTCTAGGATTCCATGATTACACAACCAGCAGAAGGAAACTTAATTTAAGGCACTGTTTGTGTTCTGCTCAGAAAGAAGGGAGGAAAAGGAAGGGAGGGAGGGAGGAGGGTAGAAAGGAAGGAAGGAGAGAGAGAGAAAGGGAGGCAGAGAGGGTGGAAAAAAGGAAGGAAAATAAAAGGAAAAACACTGGCTGATGTTAGGAATTATTAAAGTCTCATAAACACAAAGGAAATACAAACCAGGTGCAGGCATTGCTGAGCAGGCACATTATTAATCATGAGTCTAAAGAAAAGTAAAAAACCCACTGAGTCGGGCGACATCCATCCTAGAAATATTTAGTGCAGCATGGCTCCTGCTGAAGTCTTGATGTTGGAATTTACAGTTCAATGCCCAATGGAAACATTTACTTTAGCAAAAGCTGAGCACAATGCACGCAAGTCTCTTGTTCCACACAATTATCATTCTTTGTGGTGGCAAGAAAGATTTTTAAATAAATAAATAAAACTTTCAAACTGCCTGTTCTTGAGTCTTATTTAATTTAGCAAAAGGGATTGGAGCCGTCTTTGTCTAAACTCAATTAATAGAGTCAGTGATGAGCGGTTCTTGCAAGTACAAATGTGTTGAGCAGAAAAGAAAAATAATTCAATTCTGAAATAGTCACTGAGAGGAGAAAGTTCTGAAATGAGTCCCTTTCATGTTTTCTGTTTCTGTCCAAACTTTGTTTTGATATTTTGTTTGGGCTCTCAGATGAAACACCACATAAAAGCCATGTTCCCAGGACTGCTGCTAAGGCTGGACATTTCAACACTATTAACAGATTGTCATGCATACGCAAATTGAGCCTCTGTGTCCTGAGACATTAATGTGGCTGCTATGGTTTGGATGTTGATCCCCTCCCAATCTCATGTTGAAATTTGATCTCCAGGGTCAGAGGTAGGCCCTAAAGGGAGGTATTTGGAGGATGGGGGCAAATCCCTCACAAATAGATTAATACTCTCCCTGGGGATGCAGGGTGGGGGGCAGTAAGGGATTTCTCCGTCTATTAGTTATCTTAAGAGTTGGTTGTTTAAAAAGAGCCTGGAACCTCCCCTCTGGCTCTTGCTGCTTCTCTCACCATGTGGTCTCTGCACACATTGGCTTTCTTCACCTTCCACCATGAGTGGAAGCAGCCTGAGGCCCTCACCAGAAGCCAAGGAGATGCCAGCACTAGTTTCTTGTACAGCGTGCGGAACCATGAGCCAAATAAACCTTTTTTCTTTATGACTTACTCACCCTCAGGTATTCCTTTAGAGCAATACTAAATACACAAAGTGGCTGAAGGAGTTTCCTGCCTATAATTGGCAATAATGGGCTTGGCCATTCTTTTCTCCTTGTTAGTATTTTTTATTTACTTATCCCAATTTCTCTTTTTTTTTTTTTTTTTGAGGTGGAGTCTCACTCTCTTGCCCAGGCTGGAGTGCAGTGGCATAATCTCAGCTCACTGCAAGCTCCGCCTCCCGGGTTCACACCATTCTCCTGCCTCAGCCTCCCAAGTAGCCGGGACTACAGGTGCCCGCCACCATACCCGGCTAATTTTTTGTATTTTTAGTAGAGATGGGGTTTCACCGTGTTAGCCAGGATGGTCTCAATATCCTGACCTCATGATCCGCCCACCTCGGCCTCCCATAGTGCTGGGATTACAGGCGTGAGCCACCACGCCTGGCTGACTTATCCCCATTTCTTTAGCTGGTTGCTGTGCTGCTGCCATTTATTTTTCCTTCTGAAATTTTCTCATTTGTTAATTTGTTACTGATTTGACTATGTGTGATATGAAACATTTAGAGTTACTTTGCATAAATGTAGTTATATAGGAGGCGTATTTTCTGAGACTTTTGCATTTCCTTTGGATGCCTTGGTCAAAGAATACAACCTCCCTAGGATATAGAATTCCTGCGTCACAACGGAACTCTCTCAGAACTCTGCAAGTCTTACCCTTGTTCTTCTGACATTAGTTATTTAAAATAAGAAAACTGAAACTAACTTGATTTATGTCCTTTTATTTTATTTTATTTATTTACTTATTATTTTTTGAGACAGAGTATTGCTCTGTCATCCTGGCTGGAATGCAGTGGCATGATCTCACCTCACTGCAACCTCTGCCTCCCGGGTTCAAGCAATTCTCCTGCCTCAGCCTCCTCAGCTGGGATTACAGGTGCGCACCACCATGCCCCGCTAATTTTTTGTACTTTTACTAGAGACAGGGTTTCACCATGTTGGCAGACTGGTGTTGAACTCCTGACCTCAAGTGATCTGCCTGCCTCTGCCTCCCAAAGTGCTAGGATTATAGGCTGGAGCCACCGCACCCAGGGCCAATTTATGTCCTTTTAAAGTAAGCTATTCTGTGTTTTCTAATTTTCTGTTTGGAAGCTTGTAGAACTCTCCATCACTGAAATTTAAAAATCCTTATCAGGCTTTGTCTTGGAATATAGATTTTACATTTGCCTGAAAAACTTGAAAAACACTTTCCATCCAAGTGGCTTTGTTTTGTTTTGTTTTAATTTTTGAATGTTTTCTTCTATTATTCCTTCAAACATTGCATATAATCTGTTTGCTTTATGTCTTTCTTCAAGAATTCTTATAATTTGCAGGTTGCACTTGCAGTCTCTGACTTCTGTATCTCTTCTCTCTTTTCATCCCTATTACCTTTCGCTGTATTCTGGAGAAGTTTCAAAAATTTATCCCCGGTTCCTGATTAAATTTTCTGCAGTGTAGACTCTGCCTTCCCTGCTTCCAGTCAACAATCCCTGTTGTGATTTTTGTTTCATTCTACTTTCTTTTCATCTCAAACATTTTAAGAAATGATATCCTCTCTTTTTATCTTATTCCACATAAATTATCTCCTAAATTTTCCATCTGTTCATTGGGAGGTTTATTTAATAAGAGGAATATATATACTCTTGATTTCTTAAATTCTGTGCTCACAGAGAACATGGATATCTTAGAGTGATAAAGCAGTTAAGCTAAAGATTTTAAACTCTAAAGCTACCAGGTCAAGCAGAGAACACAAAGCCAAAAAAGCAGAGAGACACTTGTCCTGACCACAGGGGACAGCCATTGCATACCTCCAGTCAGAAACCTGGATGTTTCCATGGTAAGTCTAGACACTCACATATTAATCACTAATTTGAAAATTGTGTAAAACGCTGTGCAGGCCATGCTGCACACCTGTGTGGACTAGATTTAGCCTGGGGGCTGCTTGCTTATAACCTCTGAGTTCACAAAGCCTGCCGAACTGGGTTTTTCTTAAGCGGACTCATACAGGCTGTCCCTTCAAAGACAAACATCTCCACCTAGTAGGAGTTCTAATAAGGGGCTTCGAGCATCAAATGTGAGCAGTGGGAGTCGGATCGTGAAATATTTGCGGTCCCTCCCAACCTTAGGTCTAAGTTTCCCTGACCCTCTCACTTCACCCATCCTGACCACTTACTAAAGTCCTCCTCATCCCCACACCACAGGTAGGCCTCAGGGCCACCTCATGAAGTCATCCATGATTAGTTAATCCTCTTTCATGTTTTTCCTTCCACAAAGAACTTCCCTACCACTTTTCTTTTAACTCTCTTGATTGCGTTACACTCTGGGTGTTATCACATCAACCTGTAATCAATATAACATTTATCAACGACATATTTTACATTCCTTTTTAATGCCAGTCCTTCAAAATTATCTCCTTCAGGATTTTCTCTATGCTTTTCCTGGCCAGATCTGGAATTGGCTTTTGATGATTTTTTTTTTTTTTTTTTTTTGAGATGGAGTCTCGCTCTGTCACCCAGGCTGGAGTACAGTGGCACAATCTCGGCTCACTGCAACCTCCGCCTCCCGGGTTTCAAGCGATTCTCCTGCCTCAGCCTCCCTAGTAGCTGGGATTACAGGTGCGCACCACCACACCCAGCTAACTTTTCTAAACTTCAGATCTCATGACTTTTTTTTTTGAGACAGAGTCTTGCTGTCGCCCAGGCTGGAGTGCAGTGGCGCGATCTCGGCTCACTGCAGGCTCTGCCCCCCGGGGGTTCATGCCATTCTCCTGCCTCAGCCTCCCGAGTAGCTGGGACTACAGACGCCCGCCACCTCGCCCGGCTACTTTTTTGTGTGTTTTTTTTTTTTTAGTAGAGACGGGGTTTCACTGTGTTAGCCAGGATGGTCTCGATCTCCTGACCTCGTGATCCACCCACCTCGGCCTCCCAAAGTGCTGGGATTACAGGCATGAGCCACCGCGCCCGGCCAAGTTTTGTATTTTTAGTAGAGACAGGGCTTCGCCATGTTGGACAGGCTGGTCTCAAACTCCTGACCTCAGGTGATCTGCCCGCCTCAGCCTCCCAAAGTGCTGGGATTACAGGCATGAGCCACCACACCCAGCCTGATAAATATCTATTAAAGTGAAAAAAATAGTGGTATTTTTAGACCATAAGAATTAGCTCTGCAGTTACCCATTTTTCATATTAAAAGGATCCAGTTTCCCATCGCATCTGCATGTGAGCCCCAAATGCTCAACTCCAGCCAGTGAGTGACCTCAGCTATCCCAGCCAGGACAGTTAGGGCATTCCCGGGCTACCAACTGTCTCTGGCACCACCTGCTGGTCACTCATGTATTCATCAGACAGAACGAAGACCGAGATTAATGTTTCTAAAAGTGGACCAGAATCTATTTGCCTTGAAAAACGGAAATATACTTAAGGCTCAGACTGGACATGACAGAAGGATCTCCTCCCTGCTCACTCTTCCTCTGCTTCGTGGGGGGAGTAGGGCTCAAAACTTCTTTTATTTTAGTGTAGCCATGGTGTTGTGCATAGTAGAACCACCACAACCACGACGTCATCTTCACCCTCTTGTGAGAGTTCACTGTGTGACCTGCATTTCATCACCTCCCAATAATCCCAAAACGGAAGAAGTGGTACTGGGACAGCAGAGACCTGTGTCAATTCCTCACCACTGCCCAGCCACGTGGTCTTGGCAGAGACTTCTCCCTTCAGTGTCTCTAGTGAGCGTTCGCTTACTAAACTCCTCTCCAGCTCTAAAATCCCATGAAGCTATAAATCTTATGTCATGCCTTCCAGGCCACCATCCAGACTCATGCTGGCCAACCGTCACACAGGCCACAGTAGGGCTATTGAGCTCTTGAAATGTGCCTAGGCCTATCTGAGATGTGCTTAAATGTGAAACGCACACTAAATTTTAAGACTTTGTATGAGAAAAAATATAAAATATCATTAATTTTTATATTATGTATAGATATGATCATATTTAATATATTGGATTAAATTAAATGCTATCAAAAATACTTTCACCTTTCTTTTTTATTATGGCAATAAATGTTAAATTGCATATAGGCCTCCTATTTTCAGCAGATAGCACTGATCTAAACAGTTGAATACATAAAGTACCCAGTCATCTTATATATTAACAGAAGGAAGAATATGAAAAACATCTCTATCTTAGGATCTTTTTATTTATTTATTTTGTCCTTTTTGTATGAGTCTCTATGGTAAATAAAAATGCCTAGGTCTCCCGCTCCCAGGATGGTCATTTATGTCTGTCAGCATCTTTGAACCTTGAAGATGGTCTCCCTGGAGCTAAAGTTAGCCTGGCCTGGAAAGCTCATGAAACCCCCAGAAAACATCCTAAAGAGGTGAGAGCTATGCTGGAAGGAGCTCTGATCCAGAAACATAAATATGTGGGGTCAGGTGCAATTTAAAAACTGTAAATGACTTATATGCTTATGAAAATGTTCTCTCATGCTGGTAATCAAAGAAATGGAAATTAAAATGAGATCTCCTTTTTAGCTTATCATGGCATAGACTTTAAGTTAGAGTTGGCCATGGAATACGGAAATCAGTGCATTTATTCGCTACCTGGGGGAGCTGAAATTCATACAGCCTTTTAGGGGGCAATTTAGAAATGTAGAAAAACAGCCTTACAACTATGCATGCCATCTGAGCCAACAATTCCACCTCTAGGGATTTTGTCAAAGGCAATCACCATTGCTATGCTCAATAACTTACTGTAGGGATGTTCACTACCTCAAAAATTATAATAAAAATAACACCAAACCAGGGAATTTTTTAAATTACAGCATATTGAGAAAATAGAATAATATGTTGCCATTAAAACTTGTGTAACAGAATGTGTAATGATAAATTAAATTAAATTCCTCCTCCCCTGCACCCCATCATACTCCTCAATTCAGCCCAAATGATCATTTTAAAGTGAAGCAGATCAGGTTCCTCCCTTGTTTAAAACCCATCACTGCCTTCACTTGGTATGAGGACGAAGACCACCCCTGCCGTGCCCCAGCCTTTATATGGCCCTAAGGCTCTAGGTCCTGCCTTTTCTCCAGCTTTGCCTCTTGCCAGCTTCCTCTCCCTTGCTCGGCTCCCACCTGTCACGGGGACCTTCTTTCAGCCCCACAGCCCTGGAAAGTTCTTGCTGGCTCTGGGATTTCACTCGTAGCCCACAAATTGGATGCTGCCTGCACCTCAGCCCCAACTTCCTGGCAAAAGCCTCCTCAGTCTAGAGGACTCAGTTTTAAGTGTCTCTTCTCCCAGAAAGCCCTTCCCTAACTCTTGAGTCTAAATCAGATCTCCTTGTCCCCTGCCTCCTATCATCTTTTCTCCTCCATGTTACTATCACAGTCCCTGACTCTGCATTTATTACTGTGATTATTTGTTGAATGCCAGTGTCTCCACCTGACTATGGGACTCAGCTCACACCTGGCATGTAGGAGATGCTCCATAAAGGCATGTCAAGTAAATGAATGCTATTCTAATAAGTCAAAGGCAAGGCATAAAATGACAGGTGTAACAGGATTCCAATATCTAAACAAATATGTACGTGTACCTAGTTGTAATATTTCTGGGCACAGAATAAAAAGACCAGAAGACCAGAAGACCAGAAGAAAATCCAAGCTGTTAATAGCAACTGTCTCTGTTGTCATGGTTTTACTTTTCTTCTTTTATCCAGATTTTCTACAGTGAGCATATCTAACTTTCAAAACCAAGATAAAATTTATTTTAGAAATAATAAGAGAAACTAGAGATCATGTCCTTTGCAGGAACATAGATGGAGCTGGAGGCTGTTATCCTCAGCAAACTAACGCAGGAACAGAAAACCAAATACCACATGTTCTCACTTCTAAGTGAGAGCTAAATGATGAGCACATATAAACACATAGAGGAAAACAACACACACTGGGGCCTGTCAGAGGGTGGAGGGTGGGAGGAGGGAGAGGATCAGGAAAAATCACTAATGGGTACTAGGTTTAATACCTAGGTGATGAAATAATCTGTACCATAAACCTTCATGACACAAGTTTACCTGTATAACAAACCTGCACGTGTACCCCTGAAATTAAAAGTTAAAAAAAAAACTAGCCCTGGGTTCAATTCTTAACAAAAATATGGTCTTGAGAAACCAAAGCTCTTCATAGGCTCATCATTATAAATAAAGGGGAGGACACCTCCACTGACTATGTCATAGAATTAATGGAATAATGTACATATAAAGTTTTGTACACGTTTCAGTATTTACTCTGGATGTTTGGGGGAGTAAGACCCAAACACTTTAAAGTGTAAGGCAATGGGCATTTTCCCAGTGGTTGTGTAATTTGCAAATACCACGAGGAGCTGACAGTTGAGTAGCTGGAGCTTTTGTCTTTTGACAAGTATGTTGCAATCCTTGCTATCTAGTGAGGTGAGAGTTGAAAGTCATCAAGAATGCAGAGAGAGAGTCTCCCATGGGGAGAGAAGTGGGAGGAATTTCACAGGAACACAGACGTCCCCTCTCCTTTCCCCAAGACCAAATGCTGGGAAACAGGTGGCCTCCAGAACCCCAGCGCAAGTTCCCAGCAGGAGTGAGAAAGGTACAAGTGGAAACACTAAGTTACAGGGAGATATGGCATTTTTCATGCGGGAGAACTCAACTTGGTGGACTCCTTCTGTACTCTCCTGGCAAAAATCCAGCAGTTTGGGGCATCCTCTTTGGGCTCTTTCTCTTCAACCGTGTGCTTGTTGAATGCAACTTCAGAGAAGAGCTGCTCCAGCTTTAACAGAAGACAGTAGCTCATTCAGCTTCTTCCATGAATATTAACTGGGCATTTATAACATGTTGGACACTACGCTAGGAGCAGAGGCTAAAATGGTTGAATAAGGCCCTGTCCCTGCTTTCAAGCAACACATGATCTAGTCATTATGATCTTCTGGTATTAAGTCCCCCCAACTTCCTCCAATACTACCCACTTCATCACTCCCTACTTTGTGTTTCTACTATGATTTTTTTTTTTTTTTTTTTTTTTTTTGAGACAGGGTCTCGCTCTGTCACCCAGGCTGGAGCGCAGTGGCGCGACCTCGGCTCACTGCAACCTCTGCCTCCTGGGTTCAAGCAATTCTCCTAAGTAGCTGGGATTATAGGCATGCACCACCATGCCCAGCTATTTTTTTCTACTTTTAGTAGAGATGGGGTTTCACTGTGCTGGCCAGGCTGGTTTTGAACTCCTGGCCTCAAGTGATCTGCCTGCCTCAGCCTCTCAAAGTGCTGGGATTACAGGCATGTGCCACCACGCCTAGCTGCTATGCTCATTTTAGCATTTAACCCACTGAACTATAATCCACTCATCTAAGAGCCTATCTCTATTAAGCCTGTAATCTCCTTGAGGACACAGACTCTACTCTGAATCTGCATCTGTAGCACAAGTCTGTTATGTATGGTGCTCAATAAATGAGCAAATGAATGATTTAATTGCTTGAATAACTTCATAAGCAAATGCCTATAAAATAGTGGAGGTTACCTGGAAAGCAAATGCTCAGCAAGGCGTCATGCTTTGTAGACTGAACAGAGATGTGTGTGCTATCTTTGTGTGTGTTCTTTCTGTAGAAAATAGACTGGAGGTGAAAGAAGACAGGCACAGGAAATAAGAATCTATTTCTTCAAGGCCCTCTCTGATACAAATGCTTCAGTTCTGACCCTTCTAGTCAGTTCCCCAAGAAGATCACAGCTCACAGAGCTCCAATAAAGACTAAGAGTTCCTCCTAAGAGAAGTGACTACACTTATGGAAGTGCAATTGAACTATCAAAAACATAGATCATCCATATCCCAAGTTATCTTGCCACAGGTGCAAAACTGGGCAAAACTGCCATCAACAGTAGCTTGAAGCAACCAAAACAGTGAGGGTAATATTGTAGGAAACAGAGAGAAGTTGTAGATGGTTAACCCAGGAGAGACAAAATTCAGAAGAGGTGTAATAGCTGACTTCAAATACCAGAATGGCCATGGTACAGAAAAAAAGGTGATACTAGAGACAGAAATACCATTTGACTCAGCAATCCCATTACTGGGTATAAGACACAAAAATATATAAATCATCCTATTATAAAGACACATACACCCGTATATTCACAACAACACTGTTCACAATAGCAAAGACATGGAATCAACATAAATGCCCATCAATGATAGACTGGATAAAGAAAATGTAGTACATATATACCATAAAATACTATGCAGCCATAAAAAAGAATGAGATCATGTCCTTTGTAGGGACATGGATGGAGTTGGAAGTTATTACCTTCAGCAAACTAACACAGGAACAAAAAACCAAACACCACATGTTCTCACTTACAAGTGGAAGCCAAATGATGAGAACACATAGACACACGAATGGAAACAACACACACTGGGGCCTGTTGGAAGGAGTTGAAGGAGGGAGAGCATCAGGAGGAATAGCTAATGGATGCTAGGTCTAATACCTAGGTGACAGGATGATCTGTGGAGCAAACCACCATGGTACACATTTACCTATTTAACAAACCTGCCCATCCTGCACATTACCCCTGAACTTAAAATCAAAGTTAAAGAAAAAAACAAGAAGTGAAAAGAAAAAAGGTGATACTTTTTCCCTATGATTCTCAAGGTCAAAGTTAGGCTTCAAAGTGGGTGTTAGAGGCAGGCAAATTCTTGGCTCAATAGAAGAGGCACATGTCAGGAAATTACCATAAATGATACAAGTCTATAACTCAAGGCAAAGGCAGTAACACAGAACAGAACTGCCTTTGAAATGCTGCTTTCAAAGTTTACAAAAAGGTACTGGGATATGCAGGCTGAGGACACATAACTGAATCATTTAGCTCCCTGTCTACCAGGAGAGAGTGCTAAATCTAACATCCCATGAGAGTGCTTTCGTCAAATTGATGCACTGGAGATCTTCCAAATGGGTGTTGGCTTTTCGGTAATTTGCCTTGCACAAGACAGCTCTACTTACCTTGAATGCACTTTGACCTATCAAGTCCATAAGGCCCAGCTAACATCTCCATATGTTATCCCTTCAGTCTTCAAAGTATACATCACTAGGGTCCCTCTACTTCGACCTCTTTGGATTTGTCATTTCAACTGTTCAACTATTTATGTTTTGCCCTCCAGTTAGATTCTAGTCTCCATAAAGGAGGATGCCATATGCTTTTAATACACAAGGATTAGCACAGTACCTTGCATTTAACAGGCCTTTAGAAAATGGTCACAGATTTGGTGCTGCTGGATTCAAGCCAGAGATTGGAGGCAACCCATTCTGCCAAGGTCTTGGACATCATCTGTGTTTTTTCAGCACAGCGTTTGCCATCCATCACAGAGGAGACTAGAACAGAAAAAATTCAAGTAAAGTACAAGGTCACTTTCAGGAGTCCCAACAACTCCATTCTCCAAGGTTGGAATGTTCTCCCTCTCTTCAAACAGCAGACCAGATGGTCTCCTAAATCTTGGCTTTCATGGTTTAACTCTAATTACAATGTTAGTTAGCAATGAGTTTGGTGATTGAAAAATCACTAGTAGATTCTTTCCAGGCAGTCAAGGTTTTCTTCTGCTCTCACTAAGAAAAGGGTGGCTTTGTTGTCCGCCTTGTTCTTGCTTCCTGTATTATAATTGCTTGGCTGTTTGGAAAATGAAAGGAGCCCAAGGCTACCAAACCTAGCTGGATGCAACAGCACTCCAGGAGACAGGAGGTAGCAACATCCAGATGGCTAAGTAGCCTCCGATGATATTGCAGTCAAATTCAGAGGCACAAATCAGGAAGAGCTCTTCAATTGTGTAAATGCCACATGCCAGGTGTTAAACTCAGAGGTGCACATGTGTTTGCCTAGATGTTTTGTGAATGTGGTTGAGAAGAAACCCTTAAAAGTAAGTCCTTGGAATTGCAAATGTTGGAAAAAACTTTTCAAGGTCATTGGATCCAAATCTTTCCAAATGCACAAATGCTTCATCAAAAGAGTTCATCCATGTTCTATTCAAACATTTTCTGTGAATAAAACTTACAACCTCAAGAGGCAGTCCATTCATCGACAGTTATTAGGGTTTGTTTTCCTAATACACTCAGCACCTCACTTTAACTCTTAGTTACTGGTTCATGTTATACTCTCTGGAGCTACTCAGAAAAAAAGGGCCTCCTCTTCCATGGAATAACGCTTTTTGAACAATCAAGGAAGCTGTCAGTTCACCTCTGAGTCTTTATTTCTTCAAGTACCCCCACATATTTAACTGCTCATTACTTGATTTAATCTAAAATTTCCACACTTCCCTCAGGGACTCTGTTCCCTGCCAGAGCCCTGCTGAGCCAGCCTAATCAGGTTCTAACCACATGATCCTACCCCATGGCCATGTTTAACTGGTCCAGGGGTAGACACCTGGCACAAGCACGGCCACCTATAGACATCCTGTACCATCAGTCTGAGAAAAAAAGGTGAACTAGGCCAACCCGGGTGCTCTCCTAGCACCGGGAGCTGGTACACTTAGAGACTGTTGTCATTTATCTGTGGGCTGCTGAGCTGGAGGGTCCTGCAGAGTCAGGGCAGGAGTGACCCACTGGGCCAGGGGCCACATGAGTAAGCAAAGGAAGGAAGCATATTACAAAAGATAGGATAGTGAACAGATAGAGAAAAACAGAGGCCCCGTGAGAAAGAGAGACTGAGATGAGAGGGGACCCATTCCTCCCATTCTTGAGACATGAGTTGTAGCTTTTCCAAAATCCCAATGATCTATAGCCTTTCTACAAAGGATAAGGAAAGTCAAGAGAATCTCTACTCCTTACAATCCTAAGATGCTGGCCCAGAAGATCTCCTTCTTCCAATGCCTAGAACAATCACACATTTCCATGCAACTCTACAAATAAAAACCAACTAGGTTTACCTATTATATGTGCCATATACATTATAAAGTCTGTCTAAATAAAAACTCTTAGAAGTGATAACATGTGAATACAACAATGCAAACATTATTGTATGCTCACCATCTACAATGTACTGCACTGTATACAAAGCTATGGTGGCAACCCTTAAGGAGTTTAGAGTCTAATGAAGAAGGTAAACAGTCACATAAAACACAGCATATTATTAAATGCTAAAGTTAAAGATATGAAGGAGAGGGCAAGGAGGCATTTACTTTTTGCTTTGGTTCCTTTCTGTACTATCAGAATTTTCCAACAAAACATATGCATTACTTTTTAGGTCAAGAAATATTAACAGGATGAAGAAATTGTGGGTCATTTTCCATTTTCCTTATATTTTTTAAAGCTTTGGATTTTTTTAATAAATAAAGAAGTACTTAATAAAAAATTAAGATAAAATATACACACAAACGTATCTGGAAATACAGAGGAGAGATGAGAAATTAAGATAAAATAAGGACATAAATCTGGAAATGATACAGACAGGAGACAGGGAAATACTGGGTAGAAGAGGGCAGTTCCCCGGCAAAGGTCCCACCCTCAAGCCTGGATACTCACAGCCCTAAGTGAGAATGGGCATTCCTGTTTTGGCACCCAAGAAGTTGCCTTTTGGCCAGCCACTCCCACCTATCCTGTACCCATATAAACCCTGAACCCCAGGCTCCAGAAGCAGGAGAGGAACAGATGAGCAGATGAGCAGCAGAACGGTGTGGCAGAGGAGAAAAGAGAAAGTGAACGTTGGGAGGAGTTCGGCTGGGGATGGTCAGAGAATCAGCAGCTGGATAGCCAAATTCCAGAGGAAGGTCATCTTTCTAGTCCATCCCTTGTCCAGCTCCCCATCCATCCCACTGAGAGCCACCTCCACCACGCAATAAAACCCGTCATTCATCATCCTCAAGTCCGTGTGTCACCTGATTCTTCCAAGACACCGGACAAGAGCTTGGGATACAGAAAGCTGTCATACTGGCCCTCTGCCTTTGCAAGAAAGGGTTCCTGCACCTGTCCATCTGCGTGCTCCCCCTCCCATAAGGGGTTTGAGCAGCAGCAGCAACCAAACAGACAAGCCACACCACTGTTGCATGTCCTGCAAGGGGGCTCAGAGAACTCTCCTGTTTCAGAAATACAAGGGAGAGATTTTTCCCTGACTAAGAAGATCTAGGAAAATGTTATAGAGGTGGGGCCATTTCCATAAGGTTGAGAAGGGTGGAAAAACAAAATAGGTCACTATGTGGGGAGAAAATCCTCCAGGGAGACACAAAAGAAACAGCTAAGGAAGAATGGCAGGAGATTAGGTGGCCTGTTCAGGGTGGGTAGCCCAGCATGAGGAATGATGACTATAGGCCAGGGAACAGCCAAACAGTTATTTGGCTCAATTTGTTGAAGGTCTTACAAGCTCAGGTTCTTAGGCAAAGGAGAGACATGGCCAGAGTTTTTTTTTAAGGTAGCAGCAAGGAGAATGGAATTGAAGAGAAAGAGCTTAGAGCCAAGGTCACTGGTTGGGAGAATCACTGCCAGGGTGTTTCAAAAGTCCCTTCCCACCTTCCCAAAAACATTTTGTTTATGCTGTTGGCATTGTGAAAGTTGAATTGCATATAAACATGTGTGGTATTACCTTGAAATATGTTTGAAGGCACATATGACTACATACCTCTTCTGCACATCTAATTTATTTTAAGCTAACTGTGGTATATAAAACGCTTGATGGCAAAATTGAACTCAAGTACTTCTGGTTTCTTCTGGGGTAAAGAAAGGCTTGTGTGAGAAGCTAGGAACCAAATAAGTCTGTAAAGTTGAAGGTAGAATTGAGGTCAAAATGCAAACAGCATCAAATACTTCAGCTATAGCTTAAGTAGGCATAAGGTCATGGTGAGTGTGTGTTGAAACTTCCAGGAGGTTCTGCAGCTTAAACTTGCTCCATATGGTTGGGTTATGAATACTCCACTCTTCTCTGAACCAAGAGTTTTAAAATATTGCTGCTTGGCTTTGATCAACTGAAAGTATATACTCTTCCAACATGACAAATCCCACATAAAATTACAGAAAAATTCAGGAATCAAAGTTTAGCTGCATCCAGCCTAGAACCCATAACTTGTACCAACAAACCACAGTTTAATCCATGGCCAACTTTCTGTCTACCTGAATGATGGTTTGAGACGTTCAGTGATGTTGAAACAGGCTGGCAAGGATTCTTCACTTCCAGATCCAAAGATTGTTTACAGATAGTTGAGCCATAGCCATTGAAAATGATCAACCTTATTTCAAAAATAACCTTGTTGTTTTATCACCCAATAAACTGTCCACTTGTGGGAATAAGTGTTTGAGAACTTTATTGTCCACACAAGAGATCATGAGACAGAAATAAGGTAGAGGTGAGAAAATGGGGGTGTGCATAGGAAAGGGAAGTTATTTCAGGGATAGGAATTACAATATGTGATGACTAAGTATGGAGATTAAGAACCAGAGGGAACAAAGATGAAATATTCACTCAATCAACAGTTATGTACCACGTACTCACTATATGATCAACATTGTGCTGGGTGTGAAGGTTACAGCTGTGATGTACATATTGCTCACTATCTGGTAGACATTACAGATAAGGAGAAAATTACAACAAAGTAGAGGAAACAGATGATGCTATGGAAAGAGCAATACCGAATTCTAACCTAGTCAAGAGGCATCAAAAAAGATTTCCAAAATCAATATTAAAGTTGAGACCTAACAGGCACCATATAAAAATTAGCCATGTGAATAGGAGATCATAAGGCAGGGGAGATGAGTCAAGGCGTGTGCCCTGAGTCAGACCTTGCAGATTCAAATCTTGGGCCTGGCACTGCCATTAGCCAGTTGTGTGACCTTGGGTAAGTTACTAATTCTCTTTGTGTCTCATTGTCATTATATATTAAGTAGGGATAATAATTCCTTCCTCATAGGGCTATGATAAAAGCCAAATTAAATAAGCAAAGAGTTCTTGGCACAGAGACTGGCACAGGGTACGTGCCAAATAAATGGCAGCACTCTCTTTGTTATTAAGAAGGAACAGCATCTGCAAAGGCTAAAAGGTAAGAAAGAACATGGCAGTTTCAAGGAAAGTAGTTCAGTGTTGCCAGAGCATTGGGGAAACAGCAAATTATGAGCCTGGAGAGGAGAAGCAAATGCAAAGTCAAGGAGGCTCTTTTAATATGATTTCTATGGTAATACAGTGCATAGTGATGTCACTAGAGAAGGCACGGACTTGGAGAGAAATCCAGAGCATTTTCTGGATGACTTCACAACCACCTTATGACCACTTTCCTGAGGTGCATGCACTTCCAGGAGGGAAGAACAATGTGGTTGTGATTCAGCTAAGAGCTACAAATGATGACAAGAAACCAGGGGCTCAGGAGTGGTAGGAAACAAGAAGGAAGCTGAGTCCTTGGACAAAAGCTCTTGGAGCAGGAATGGGCCCCTTAGAATGGCACAGCAGAGGGGAAGGGCACCTCTGCCCTTTATTTGGACTCGACTGCTGACCCTGCCAGTTACTTACATGTGACCAAACCACTCTCTTTCTCTGTATCTTAATAAACAGGGAGGCAGCCTAGATCTGTCATTCTTAACCCAGAAACCACAGATACTATGAATCCATGAAGATGCTAACAGAGGTTCAATCTATTCTCAATTACTTTTTTTAAACCCCCAAGGCCATGCTGGTTCTTTCAAGCTGATGCAAAGCTCCTATAGGCATTGCACATCTTTAATTAATTTATAACTTAGTGAATAAATTAATTATACCATTAAATTCAGTTACTACTCTTAGAAATTGAAAAATAAAGAAGAAAAAGGGTGCTAGTAGTAAAAGGTTTGACACCACTAGACTGAATGGTTTGATAAGGCCATTCCAGCTCTCATATTCTGGAAGCCTACCTTCACCTGTCAGCTATTTCATTGTCTATAAAGGCTTACATTCTTGGGGTTAAAAACATGGAACTCAGAGTCACAAAAGCCTGGGTTCAAATCCCAGCTCTGCACTTGCTAGCTGGATGATCATGGCAAATTACTTAACCTCTATAAATCTCAATTTCTTAATACACAGAATAGAGATTAAAATAGCATTTTTTGTCAGAGTTGTTGCAAGGAATGAGATAATGCAAACTTTAGTCATTGGCATACTCCTTCCCAATCTTTGCCAAATCTGCATAAAACCTGAAATATTAGTTAGATAATATTTTTTATTTAAATCAATTCATGTTTTCAGTTAAATTTATGTGCTTTAATCGGAAGCTTTATACTGCTACCATAAATGGAAAACAAGTACTACCATAAATTGGTAGTAACCATAAGAATAATACTAATAAAAACTGTACTGAAAATTTTCTCTCAATAAATAATAATTAAAGTGTTGTTAAATTCTAGCTAAATGCTGTTTCCTGCTGCAGGCTCTGTGCCTGAGGCTGCCCTCCCTTTGTAAAAATGGAGATTCGCATGTTTAAAATGAAGTTAAACACATCGAGGCTTCAAACCGCAGCTTTGTCCTTGAAGTAATCAGGAAGCTTTAAAGAGAATTAAAAAGGAAAATCTCTATGCGATTCAGTTTTATTCAATGCCTCAACTGGGTATCACCTAAAATAATCTCTCATAACATATATGCCACATTTTGGATACACTGAGGTAATACGTTCGAGGCACGTGACACTGGGCTTATTATGAAGTAACTGGAGAAATGTTCATTTCTATTACTTTTGGGAAGAAAATAAAAAATCAAAAAACAGAACCATTTGGCCCTGTCACTACCTCCTACTGCCCACCCCTACAAAATTGGGACTGACAGGGTGGCCGTATTATTGCAGAAGGCTCCTTCCTGTCTGTTGCTCCTTCCTGTCTTTTAAGGCCACTTAGTCAATTTCTTCCCCATGATACATCTTTAAGTCATCCCTTTCTGTCTATCTCCACACCAACCACACAGCATCTGGCCTTGGCTCTTACACCAACCAGCCCTGCCATCTTATCCTTTAAGATTCATCTGAAAATGATACAGACAGGAGACAGGGAAACACTGGGTAGAAGAGAGTGGTTCCCCGGCAAAGGCCCCATCCTCAAGCCTGAAGACCCGCAGCCCTAAATGAAGACAGGCATTCCTGTTTTTATGCCCAAAAAGTTGCCTTTTGGCCCAACATGCCTCCTATCCTGTACCTATATAAACCCTGAACCCTAGGCTCCTGAGGCAGATGAGCAGGTAAGGAGATAAGGAGACAAGCAGATAGACAGCAGAATGACACAGCAGAGAAAGACAGAAGAGGAGGAATGTCTGAACACAGAGAGGAGTTTGGATGGGGGTGGTCAGAAAGAGGTTCAGGCACTGGATGGCCAGGCTCCAGGGGAAGATCATATTCCCACTCCATGCCCTTATCCAGCCTGCTGAGAGCCACCTCCACCACTCATAAAACTCCCACATTCATCCTTCCAGGCTGTGTGTGACCCAATTTTTCTAGGACACTGGACAAGAGCTCAGGATACAGGAAGCTGTCACACTAGCCCTCTGCCCTTGCAGAAAGGCAGAGGGTCCACTGAGATGGTTAACATTCAAGCTGTCTACAAATGGCAAGGCTGAAAGGGCACACTGTAATACACGTCCACTTGGGCTCCTGCACTTGTCTGTGTGCTTCTCCTCCCGTAAGGGGTTTGAGCAGTGGTGGCAACTGAATAGGTGAGCCACACCTCTGTCACATGTCCTGTGAGGGGGATCAGTGAACTCTCCCATTTAAAAACACTACTCTCAGAGGCCTTGCTAATTGCCAACCTCTGTGCCACACAGAGACAGGAGCCTTCTATACTGAGCTCCCTGGATCCCCTTCACAAACTTCTGTTGTAATATTAATAATTACCTTGCTACATTGCAGTAATGTGTTTGCGTCTGTCTTCCCCACTCAGCTATAAATTTCTAGAAGCCAAGGACTGTGTTTAGTTCATCTTTGTATCCCTTAGTTCACAATAAATGCTCAATTCAGTTTTCATATATGGATGAAAAAGAGGATGGATGGAAGAAAGGAAGGATGGATAAAAAAATGGAAGATAGAGGGAAGGAAGGAAGGAAAGAGGAAGGAAGGAAGGAAGGAAGGAAGGAAGGAAGGAAGGAAGGAAGGAAGGAAGGAAGGAAGGAAGGAAGGAAGGAAGGAAGGAAGGAAGGAAGGAAGGAAGGAAGGAAGAGTGATGGACCACATTGCTTCTGACTTTCTGTTTTCTAAGAAGGAAGAAAAACAAGGTAATTCCAGCAGAGTCGGCTTAATTCCCTCTTGTCCAGTTTTTGTACATCCTCTTCACACACCATCCGTGGCATTTTCCTCATCTTACAAATACCGAAGGACGCTAGCCTTCACAGAAATTACCTTGGCTCCTTGCCAGAAAACAAACAAGCCTGAGAATAAAGAAAAATAAATAAATAACAACAGTGACGTTTCGCACTTTGAGGTCTGGGAAATGAATTCCGAATGGGAGCTGAACTCAAAGCCAAATGTTTGGCTTTCGGGGGCAACCAATTACTTGGTTGAAAGCCTCAGCCCCCTCCTGAGACCACTTAGCAAACGTTGGCCCAGAGCTCTCCCTGCGAGCTGCTGTCTATCCCATCCCTTTCTCAGGCCTGGAAGAAATTACTGCCAAGAAAAAACAATCCAACTTTCTACCTACTGCTTCAAGGTTGCTTGTGGTTGATCTTTTCCTACCTTGGGAACTTTCCAAATGGTTCTTTAGGAATTAGGTTGTGTTTGAAAAAGGTTTACTCAAAGCAGATTAACACCTGTGTATGTGTGTGTGTGATACACACAAACACATATTCACTCACATGTGCACACACGGACTCACATACAAAAGCTCAGATTTTTAACCTGGCACATCCTTGCCATTCTGATTCCACAGGAATTGAAGTCTGACAACACGTGGGTGCTTATGTGCCCTGAGCCTGGGGACAAGGTGAGCTTCCAGAGAGTGGATGAAACTGAGAAGTGGGAGTAGCTGTGGGGGCACTGAGGGATGCTAAGAAAGGCGTCCGGGGAAAATGCAGAAAGCAAAAGAGAACACTTCCCATGCACCTGACTCAGCTAGCCTAATTTCCTGGGAAATTTTTAATAGTGCTGCTACTTGACAAGATCATGGGATTATTTATCTGCTCCCTTTTCCTCTAAAAACTTCTCAAACCATGCACTGAAAAGACAGAGCCAAGGCCTTAAGTTCTCATTTCCAGAGCTACAATATTTGGGCTTTGCCCTTTTCCTTCCACTGATATCCTCAGTAGCAAGGTATCTGTACCAACACAGGCAGGCCTACCTTCCTGATTACCATGTTAAGCTCTTGTTACAGTCTGAGAAACCATCAACCCCAAACCAGAGGCAACCAGGCAAATAGCCAGTTATAGCACTTAGACGAGGGGCAGTGTTATCAACTAGAGGTACATAGGTTCCAGAGCCGTACTGACCCAAGCTCAACTGCACAAATGACTTCTCCTCTCTGAGCCTGAGTTCTTCATCTGTAAAACAGGGATATGGCTTGTCTTAAAGGATGAATTTTGAAGATTAAATTCAATGATAATGACAGGTACTATTATCAAGTAAGTGCTTAACAAATGTTTGTTGAATATTTTTTTAAAAAACGAATGCCCTGTTCTGACCCCAGTTAAGGAAATACAGGCAGATCTGGGACTCCCTCCAAGAGGCGCTTGCTCAGTCCCTGACTTCCATAAGAAACTCCTTCTTACCCCTGCCCCTCAAGCCCTAGGACACAGATCCTGGGCCTATGTTCAGAGGCATAGAAGGGCAGGCAGGGCCAGGCGCAGTGGCTCACGCCTGTAATCCCAGCACTTTGGGAGGCTGAGGCTGGTGGATCACAAGGTCAAGAGTTCGAGACCAGCCTGGCCAATATGGTGAAACCCCGTCTCTACCAAAAATACAAAAATTAGCTGTGCGTGGTGGTGGGTGCCTGTAATCCCAGCTACTCAGAAGGCTGAGGCAGGAGAATCGCTTGAACCTGGGAGGCGGGCGCTGCAGTGAGCAAAGATCACGCCACTGCATTCCAGTCTGGGCAACAGAGAGAAAAAAAAAAAGGACAGGCGGTAGAAGCAGTCAGCCCTATGTGCAGGCAATAAAGGGGTATATGGGCATGGCCTTTGGAGAATTTAAAAACAATAAGAGTCAGTCTGATTTTATTATCAACCTGCACCAGCAATTCCAAATAATGTCAGTGATAAACTACTCTTTTGTACTCCCACCACCCATGCTTGCTATGCCACTGTCTGTTGTATCAAAAGATTATGTCCCCTGTCCTGGCTGAGTCCCTGCCTGGCCTCAGAGTCTATCTGGGGGTTCCAGAAGCCAAGCTCCTGGACTCTTCCAGCAACCAGATGTACACTTAGATCACTGTCTGTGCCGACATATCCTGAGAATTCCTTCAACTTGTTGGCCCAAACTCTCTTGAGATGAACACAGTGTGAGGAAAAGAGGTAAAATTACTTTAAGCCATAAGTGTCTAAACAGGCCCAGACCAGAATAATGGGTCCAATTTACCAGACAGAACCTTTCCTTTCCTCTTTCACTGTCCCTTGTTTGGTGTGCTCAAGAGCCCTATTTCCTTGAAAATTGAAGCTTCACCTTTAGGAGGCCTATAGCCTCTATTTGGTTTTTATATGTAATAGAAATTTTAAAAATTCAGAGCCAGGGAGCTCAGCACCCCCTCAGATGCTCCCTTGTCTCAATTTCTCTTACTCCTGGAAGCTCATTTTGTCCCCGGGATGAGTTAAATCCTTATAAATGAGGAAACTGATGCTCAGAGAGGGAAAGGGACCAGCCCAAGGTCATACAGCAAGTGAGCGGAAAAAGGGGAAATGCACCTATCCGAGGCATTCTGAGGAGCAAAGCAGTGCACATAAAATGCTGAGCCATGTGCTGGCACATGGTAAGCAGTTGATGAGCATTAACTGCTACTTTTGTGTAGTTGCGTGTTATTATTGTTAAACAAGACTAGACCCACATCTCCAGGCTTTAGGGCAGCCTCTTCCCAGTACCTAGCTTGGTGTCAAGCACAGTGTAGGAGCTCACTAAACATCTGTCGAATAAATAAATTAGCTCTATTTCTGCTCAGTGACCATCCTACCTCTGTGTAAACATCCCCAGTCTCAGACACTCCCTCCTTCCTTTAAAGATACCCCATCCCGTCTCTGGGCCCATCCATTAAACAGATCTACTTTATACTGAGTCAATTTTTAAAAATCTCTCTTCATCCCTTGTGCCCATTGGTTAGTCCTAGATTTAATCTCCCTAGCATTGAGCCTTTTACAAAAAGATTTTGACGTTAAATCAGAACATGTTGGTCCCTGGATAGAAACCATCCAATTAACCTCACTGGGTGGTAAAATATATATGTATATATTTTTCATCTGTCATTCACCTCAAGAAAGAAAAGGTTGGTTTTATCTTAATAACAAAGAGGATACTTTAATCATGGCAAATCTGCTGAATAAATCAAAACAACAAGTTTGCAAGAGGCAAATGCCCTCTATTCGGTAAATTAAGACAAGCATCTCAACAGGCACCCATTACCCTGACAGGAGCAGAGAGGAAGTCTTGTCTCTGTCAATCTTCCCTCTGGAAAGACAGTATTGATTAAATGCTGACACATATTTGTGTCTGAAGAGCAGGAAAGAACAACAAACCAAAGGGATGCATCAGGCATGATCTTTCCACTCAGCAGCACACGTAACAATTACCACCTCACAGTTTTATACAGTTCTTTTTGCACTCTTTTAAAAAATGCTCATCAGTAATCCCAGCACTTTGGGAGGCCGAGGCGGGCGGATCACCCGAGGTCAGGAATTCGAGACCAGCCTGGACAACATGGTGAAACCCCATCTCTACTTAAAAAAATACAAAAATTAGCCAGGCATGGTAGCACACGCCTGTAATCCCAGCTACTTGGGAGGCTGAGGCATGAGAATTGCTTGAACCCAGGAGGCGGAGGTTGCAGTGAGCTGAGACCACATCATTGCACTTCAGCCTGGGTGACAGAGCGAGACCCCGTCTCAAAAAATAAAAACAAAAAATGCTCATCAGTTTATTTCACCTTCATGGAAATCTTATGATGTAAGTAAAGAAAGTGCTCGATTTTACAGATGAGGAAGTAAGACAGAGAGTGGCCAGTCATGGGACAAGCCAACCATTTATTCATTCATGTGGCAAATTATGATTGCATCCTGACTCCATGCCAGGCATTGGGCTAGGCTCCGCAGATGTGATGGTGAGCAAAACAGACACATTCTCTGCTTCCACATCCCTTAAAATAGACAGGGGGAAAACAGAAGGTTAAACAAACATATCAGATAAGTGATAGGACAGAGAAAGCAGGGTAGGAGGAGCATCAAACCTAGCCCAGGATGGGTCATGAAGGGTGAATAGGATGCCGCCAAGCAGAGGCTTTGACCCTAAGGCGGTAGAAGAAGTCAGCCCTATGTACAGGCAATAAAGGGGTGCATGGGCATGGCCTTTGGAGAATTTAAAAACAATAACAGTCAGTCTGATTTTATTATCAGCATGCACCAGCAATTCCAAATAATGTCAGTGATAAAATACTAAGAGGGTCAGCTTAAATGGGAGAACTTGGATGTAAGGCAGTAGACAGTGCTGAGAACCATCATACCAGCAAAGCATGCATGCACACACACACATTCCTATGCACACGCACACACACACACATTCCTATGCACGCGCACACACACACACATAAGCACACAATCACAGCAAGGTATAGGAGGCCTCCAAACAAGGGGATGAGAAACAGAATGGTAAATCCAAATGCTTTCAGATGTTGAAGGCTCCTGGGGCTTCAGAACTTCCTGGAATTCCATGGTGTAAGAGTTGAGATGTAATGAGATGTGACCACTACATTGTAGGATAACAGGCAAATCCAGAAGCCAGGCTCCTCGTAATGACCATGTGGTTTGCCAGAGAGAATAAATATTCAACATAAGTCACAAGATCTCCCTGGCAGTCCCTCTGCCAGTACAATAGCCAGGGCAAGCCAGAGTTGAAGGGGCTTCACAAAGTTGAAGGGGCTTCACAAAGTTGAAGAGGCATCTCACCAGACTGACATGAAGAGAAAAAGAGCATTTATCTCCAGTCTTCCTCTTTCAACGTAAGCCTCTGAGCCTAAAGCAATATACCTAGGCCAGGAAGAAGAGAATGACAGACATTAGGGAAAGAGAAGGTACTTCACAATTCTAACACTGTTGCTGTGAATTGATTTTTCAAAGCATACAAATGGGAAATGCCTCTAATTTAAGGCATGAGGAATTCGCCCATGTGATTATGGAGGCTGAGAAGTCCCATGATCTGTTGTCTGCAAGCTGGAGACCCAGGCAAGCCAGTGGTGTAGTCCCAGTCTGAGTCTGAAGGCCTGAGAACCAGGGGGACCAGTGGTGTAAATCTCAGTCCAAGGGCAGAATAAGACCAAGATCCCACTTCATGCAGCAGGCAGGAAGGGGCCAACTCCCTCCTTCCTCTGCTTTTTGTTCTATTCAGGCCCTCAGCTGATTGGAGGGTGCCCATCCACATTGGGAAAGGCAATCTATTTCATGGAGTTCACCAATTCAAATGCCAGTCTCATCTGGAAATAGACATATCCTTGCAGACACATCTAGGAGTAATGTTTAAACTGGACACCCTGTGGCCCAATCAAGTTGACGTATTAAAATTAACCATCACAGGCCGGGCGCAGCGGCTCACACCTATAATCCCAGCACTTTGGGAGGCTGAGACAGGTGGATCACTTGAGGTCAGGAGTTCAAGACCAGCCTGGCCAACATGGCAAAATCCCACCTCTACAAAAAGTAGCCGCACGTGGTGGCGCACACCTGCAATCTCAACTACTCAGGAGGCTAAGGCAGAAGAGTCGCTTGAACCCAGGAGGTGGAGGGTGCAGTGAGCCAAGATCATGCCACCACACTCCAGCCTGGATGACAGAATAAGACTCTGTCTGAAAAATAAGATTAAATTAAATTAACCATCACAGTGAGATTAATGGTTCCTTTTGTGAACTATGGCTTTTGAAATAGGTTTTGTGTGGATATTTTATTCCCACTTTCATTCCTTTACAGCAGAGGGGATCCATAGTACAAATGAACCCAGATTTTTGTCCTGTTTGGCTCCTCACACCTCTGCCTCCCTCTCAGTTGTCTTCTTTCTATTCTCAACTTTGACTTCTCTTCTGTAATCACTTTCTCCCAGCTCTGAGCCCTAAACTCGTTTGTTTTCCAGATCCATAAAATGCTTTGCCTTTCTTTCCTCAGTCAACAAAATTTATTAAAGTTATTTTGTTATAAGTTGGCTACTCCAGCGTCCCTTCTCCAGCTGACATAAATTCCTAACACAACTCCTCTGTGCTTCATTACCGCAAGCAGGGAGTAGCTTTTATGACATTGCTATAGGTGCACAAACGTGGCCGGGTAGCTCCGAAATATAAAGATATAAAAAGCTCTAGCCAAGATGCTGTGAGCCAGACTTCTACTCAGTCACGCAAATAAAGTTTCTCTTGCGCCCCATGGGAACTCTAAGATTACAATTGATATGGTTCTACTCTTTACATTGTTGAAAATATTTATTGTCAATGTGTGGTCTGGGGCCTCTGGTGGCCCATAATAAGCCTTTATTGATTCATTTAACAAGTATGGAGCAACTGCTATTTAGAACCTCCACCTTCACTTCCTTTGTATGAAAACTATTTTCATTCCACATATCACCATCTAAAATCTTTTTACGTTTGTTCATTCTGTCTCTCCCAACAAAATATATGGTCCATGAAAACACGGGCCCAGTTTTGCCCAACACTGTATCCCCAGTGCTAAATGCAATGTCTGATGCACAGCAGATACTGGGCGAATATTCACTGGATGACTGGATGGTGATGAGGCAAAGTCACTGTAAGGACTTCTCATTCCACTCTAGGATTTTAGAAATGGAACAGCTTTTTTACGTCCTTGTGTTTGTAATACAATTAGGACTGGCTTTTCTCTCACACAGGAATCTTTTTTTTTCTCCCATACCAAGCATTTTATCATTTGGATCTCAAACAAGTACCTCTCTTCCCAGCCTCTACGAGGGGAATTTGGTCAAACACACATTGGAGGTCAAGGTCCAAGATGTCGTTGGTGAGGCAGCAGAATTTAACACGCTAGAAAAGTTTTAATACCCCTTTCTGAAGATGCCTGGGACACATAACTGAATTAAAATATACCTAATACTTTCTCTACACCAAGGATCTGGGAAGCCTAGTAAGAAATAAACACCTTCAAACAGAACAGCACCACTTACTGGTTTATCGTATTGGGTGTGCATAAGGATTTTGTCTGGGGGGAAAACGGAGTTTCTCAGATTTTTAAGAAAAAAAAAAATAGGAAAACCACTCTCCTAGATAATATTTAAGTTCCTTTCATCTCTGACCTTTTCAATCTCTCCTTTCTGCTGAAGGACTCCACACTCCCTTTTCCCTATACCCCTCACATTTGTAAAATAAATAGATTTACAATGGAGCTCTGAGTCTTACATAAATCTATAAGCTGTCCAGTTAGCCTTCCATTTGGAAAATGGCAATATAACAATGTATTATACACATTTCTGGGATTTCAAATACTTTTCAATCTTTATAACAGCCTTTTAAATTTTGTATGAGAGACTAAATTTCCTCTAAACTAGCATTTGAGAAAACTGGGATGGTGATGTTTGTCCAAAACCATATAGCACGCTGTGTCCAAAATTGGTGGGTTCTTGGTCTCACTGACTTCAAGAATGAAGCCGCAGACCCTCGAAGTGAGTGTACAGCTCTTAAAGATGGTGTGTCCGGAGTTTGTTCCTTCTGATGTTCAGACGTGTTTGGAGTTTCTTCCTTCTGGTGGGTTCGTGGTCTCACTGGCTTCAAAAGTGAAGCTGCAGACCTTCGCGGTGAGTGTTACAGCTCTTAAGGTGGCACGCCTGGAGTTGTTCATTCCTCCCGGTGGGTTCATGGTCTCACTGGCCTACAGGAGTGAAACTACAAACCTTCGAGGTGAATGTTACAGCTCATAAAGGCAGTGCCAACCCAAAGAGTAAGCAGCAAGACTGATTGGAAAGAGTGAAAGAACAAAGCTCCCACAAGCCTATGGAAAGGGACCCCAGCGGGTTGCCACTGCGGGCTCAAGCCCCCTGCTTTTATTCCCTTATCTGAGCCAACCAAATCCTGCTGATTGGTCCATTTTACAGAGAGCTGATTGGTCCGTTTTGACAGGGTGCTGATTGGTGAGTTTACAATCCCTGAGCTAGACACAAAAGTTCTCCAAGTCCCCACTAGATTAGCTAGACACAGAGCATTGATTGGTGCATTTACAAACCTTGAGCTAGACACAGAGTGCTGATTGGTGCATTTACAAACCTTGAGCTAGACACAGAGTGCTGATTGGTGTATTTACAATCCTTTAGCTAGACATAAAGGTTCTCCAAGTCCCCACCAGATTAGCCAGATACAGAGTGCTGATTGGTGCATTCACAAACCTTGAGCTAGACACAGAGTACTGACTGGTGCATTTACAAACCTTGAGCTAGACACAGAGTGCTGATTGGTGTATCTACAATCCCTTAGCTAGACATAAAGGTTCTCCAAATCCCCACTAGACTCAGGAGCCCAGCTGGCTTCAGCCACTGGATCCTGCGCCAGGGGCGCAGGTGGAGCTGCCCACCGGTCCCGTGCTGTGCCCTGCACTCCTAAGGTCTTGGGTGGGACCCAGAGCTGGGGAGCAGAGAGCGGCACTCGTCGGGGAGGCTCGAGCTATGCAGGTGCCCACAGTGGAGGAGGGGAGGCTTGGGCATGGTGGGCTGCAGGTCCCAAGCCCTGCCCCGCAGGGAGGCAGCTGAGGCCCGGCGAGAATGAGAGTGCAGTGCCGGCTGGCAGGCACTGCTGGGGGACCCGGCACACCCTCCGCAGCTGCTGGCCCAGGTGCTAAGCCCCTCACAGCCCGGAGCCGGCGGCGGGCAGCTGCCACTCCGAGTGCAGGGCCCGCCCAGCCCATGCCCACCCGGACCCGTGAGCGACGCACGCAGCCCCAGTTCTCGGCCGCGCCTCTCCCTCCACACCTCCCTGCAAACAGAGGAAGCTGGCTTCGGCCTCAGCCAGCCCAGAGAGGGGCTCCCACAGTGCAGCGGTGGGCCGAAGGGCTCCTCAAGCACAGCCAGAGTGGGCCCTGAGATCAAGGAGGTGCCGAGAGTGATCGAGGGCTGTGAGGGGTGCCAGCAGGCCATCACCTCTCAATGCTATGGCTAAACCAAGACCAGACCCAATTCCTAATCTTGGGTTCTTTGCACTGGTTGAGGATGGCAAAATAAATAATATTCAGGCCAGTACTCTTATCTCCAACCCATGGCAGGTGTTACTAATCAATCACTGCCTTCCTTCCCACTGCGCCTAGAGGCAACTTTTTAGAAGCCCTTTCAACACAGTGTTCCAGGTAGCCACTACCAATCAATTTCAGGTTGAAATCTGAGACTTGAAACGTATTTGCCTTCCCTGCACTAGCCAAGTTCTCTCTGTAAATTAGGAAGCCTGTGGTGCCAAGCAATACAGAAGTTAAAACTGCTACTTGCAGAAGGAGGATGAGTATGAGAGGAATACAAGGAAGGTAAGTTAGTAGGACAGAGACAGGATGAATGTTGAGTTTTTACATTCTATAGTTTCCTGAACGTCTTAAGACTTGGGTTTAATTTTGCTGTAGATGCTGTAGGAAGTAAGGATGAATCATTGTCACCACCATGAAATATTTAACTGTTACGTGAAAATGATTGTTAATTACATTCTCTGCCTCCATTAAAGAGGTAAATGACTATTTCAACTTCTCCCTGGGTGGCCAGTGTGTACATATTCCATCCCTAATTCTTCCATGAAAACATTTAAATGGTGCTTTTGACAACCAACCCAGCTTTAAACGCAGCAGCTTTAGAGGTGATGTGCTAACTCTGAAATAGCGTCTTACATAAACTCAAATGATCCTCAGTTATGGGAATACAAATGTATGCACATCTCTTAGAATCTTTCTTTTTTTGGTGATTTGTTCTCATTCTTAATTTAGCAAAAATGCTAAATAATAATAAAATTGATGCCTTATCTGAAAAGGTGAGTCGGCAACACCAACAGATTATTTCTTAGGCTGCATCTTTCATATTTTCTCCCAATAAATAAAAAGAGATGCCTCTCAAATTAGCACTTAGCAGAACTAAAAACCTATTTATTATCTGCTGGATAACTGGAACAAAAATAGAAATGTGAGTTGCCCAAAGATTGATGACTTTCCCAGGATTCCAACCAAAACAAAGGTTGTTGAGATCATCTGTGTCTGAGAACGCCCCCCTTTTGAGTTCTGCAAAGAGATTCCAAAAGAACCTTCTGTAAACTAGAGATAAACGTTTTCCCCAGCACCGTCTAATGGCTCTGCCTAAACTGAGCAGATGGGGCACCGGGGTGGGTCTACCCCTTGAGATCACTGAGCATTTTCCTATTTAATTGTACTTTGAAAGCAGATTGTTCTGCTCAGGCACCTGTGACCAGTAGCATCTGGGAATTTGCCCATCTTTTTTGATGGAGGTCATCCAACTTGGAGGTCACTCACTTCATCTTTTATCATGACCTCCTTCCTCCAAATGATCCTCGAAGGTGGACACCTGGTACATCCTGGACATCAGCAGGCCTTGTGTTTTGACCCTATTGGCCAATCCTCAATCTCAAGTCTCTCTAAATTAGCCATTAATAGCTACCATTTATTAAGCGCTATTATACGCTGAGCACTGTCCCAGGAGCTTTATGGATATCATCACACAAGAACTCTAAGTAAGAGATAAGTGTTAAAGTCATTTCCACTTTACAAATGAGGAAACTGAGGCTGAGAAAGATTAAATGATTGCTCCCGGGTCACACAGCTAGTAAGTGGGAAAGCCCCAATTAAAAGCCAGGATCCAGAGTCTTTACACTAAGTTCAATGTAAACATGCCACAGAGCCAATGACATTTCATTCAGACACTCAAGGAAATAATAGACATAGTAGATTCTTTTGTGATCCTCCAACCATCCATAGTGTTGTGTTGAACCACCAAAGCATTTTAATGTCAGAATCTAAAACACCAAAAAGATGGTTCTCTTACTATCACCAACAATGGCTTAAAATTGATGTCATGGGCATTTTTCTTTTAGCTACTCAGCAGATGAAATTCTTTATCACCTTTGGGGAATTCTGCTGGCCCCTAACCTTAAGCATCTTGTTAAAGAGCCTGAAAATGTGGTGCTGTCTTCTTTTCCTCTTTCTTTCTTTTGAGACAGGGTCTCATTGTCATCCAGGTTGGAGTGCAGTGGCGTGATCATAGCTCACTGCAGCCTTAATTTCTGGGCTCCAGCGATCCTCCCACCTCAACTCCCAAGTAGCTGGGACTATAGGCACATGCCATCATGCCTGGCTAATTTTTATATTTTTTTGTAGAGATGGAATTTTGTCATGTTGGCCAGGTTGGTCTCGAACTCCTGAGTTAAAGCGATTTGCCTGCCTCAGCCTCCCAAAGTGCTGGGATTACAGGCATGAGCCACCACACCCAGCCTGGTGCTGTCTTTCTCATCTTGTAAGACAGCGGGTGAAAAAGTTGAGAAGCCAGATACTAAGGAGAAGAAACCTGAATCCAAGAAGGCTGATGCTAGTGGCAGCATGACAAAGGATAACCTCAAGGCTAAAAAGCCCAAGAAAAGGAAGCCCCACTGCAGCTGAAATCCTGTCCTCATCAGAGGAATTGGCAGATATTCCCGACCTGCTATGTGTTCCAGAAAGGCACGTACAAAAGGAAGTATTCAGCAGCTAAATCCAAGATTGAAAAGGAGAAGTTTCTTGCAACTGTTACAAAACCAGTTGGTGGTGACAAGAATGGTGGTGCCTTGGTGGTTAAACTTCACAAGATGCCTAGCTATCATCCTACTGAAGATGTGTCTAAAAAGTTGTTGAGCGGCTGGGCATGGTGGCTTACGCCTGTAATCCCAGCACTTTGGGAGGCTGAGGTGGGCAGATTACCTGAAGTCAGGAGTATGAGACCAGCCTGGCCAACATGGTGAAACCCCTTCTCTACTAAAAATACAAAAATTAGCCAGGCATGGTGGTACTCACCTGTAGTCCCAGCTACTTGGGAGGCTGAGGCAGGAGAATCGCTTGAATCCAGGAGGCAGGAGGTAGCAGTGAGCCGAGATCGTGCCACTGCACTCCAGCCTGGGTGACAGAGCAAGACGCTGCCTGAAAAAAAAAAAAAAAAAAACCTGCAGTCAGCATGCCAGAAAACTGCAAGCCAGCATCTCTCCTAGGACCATTCTGCTCTTCCTCACTGGGCGCCACAGAGGCAAGATGGTTTTCCTGGAGCAGCTAGCTGGGCAATGGCTTTTACTTGTGACTGGACCTCTGGTCCTCAATTGAGTTTCTCTGCGAAGAACACACCAGTAATTTGTCACTGCCACCTCTACAAAAATTGATATCGGCCAGCAGTGTGAAAATCTCAAAACGTCTTACTGATGCTTACTTCAAGAAGAAACTGCAGAAGCCCAGACACCACGAAGGTGAGATCTCTGGTGCAGAAAAAGAGAAATGTGAAGTTATAGAGTAGCGCCTGGTTGATCAGAAAGCTGTGGACTGGCAAATTTTACCAAAATCAAAGCTATTCCTCAGCTCCAGGGCTAACAGTGATCTCTCTTTGCTATGACGAGTAGAACTTATCCTCACACATTGATGTTCTAAATTTCTTAAGGAGAATCTAATTAAATAACTGATACATTTTTTTAATGTAGTGCTCACCTTCCCAACCCCTCTTGAAAGCAGGGCACCCAGGACTTTGAAACAGCAGCTAGACATGCACACAATAGGAGACTGCAAAGAATCCATCCTGGGGGCAGGTGATAGCTAAATAAAATCCCATTCCCAGGAGAAGTAGGGTCAGCGGTGTTCACTGTATGTAGCTAGCAGCACCTCTGCAGGCTGCGGTAATCAGGCTCAGTGTCAGACACTGCAGGGACCCTGTCAGTCTGGTTCTGTGGCCGGGTGCTATTCACAATTCTAGCGTTGGTCCTGGTTGCCCACTCTCCTTTTGATCTTGCCCAATTCTCCAGCCTTTCAGGTCACTGTGGGGGCTGCCCCATGCCCTTTCCATACATTTCTTCTCTGCTTATATCAGTCAGTTTCTGCTGCTTGCTCTAACTAGACCAGGGAAGTGGGAGTCTAGAAGGCAAATGCCTCAGTTCTCCACAGTCTCTTGCCAATCACTTCACTGAAGGGGAGCCAGGGGGACCTAATTTTAGGATAAAATTCAGATTCTAGAATTTTGGTACCCTTAGATAAGACTATCTATTTAGCAATAAATGCCAGCTCTGAAGTAATTCATTTGTACTTGGCTACTCCAGGTAAATTTACCAGCCCTAAAGATGCCTGTTGGGCCTCAGAAAACAATACCCTAAAATGAAGGCCTCAGAAGCAAATGTTTCTCCCTGACCTGCTCCTGCCCTCCTGTCTCTCAGTCCCATTCACCTACAAGGCTAGCCAGAGAAACTAGAATCTCTCTTCCTCAAGGTAGGTCATAGGAACCAGAACCCCCTTTCCTTAAAGCCAGCCATAAAACCTAAAAATACTATTCTAACTTTCCCCCACTTTTCTGTGTGAAAACTGGCCATAAAGAAATGATCTGACCTATTTTGTTTGTCTGTGAGTCATAAGACCCCCCTTCCAGAGAGGGTCCTGCCCCACACCCAGAAGGAAGGAAAGCCGCTCAGACAGGCCAAGAAGAACCTAGATAGGCAGGCCTCGCTGAGTTTCACTACTCGGTCATGCCCGTTTTGTCCAATCCTATTTCCACACAGCTGTCCACACTTTGTTGAACCTAAGCATAAAAATGGACAGTTTCCCCTATATCTTTGGGTCTTCATTCTACAGGCTCTCTTGCATACACATTAAATAAATTTGTATGCCTTTTCTCTAATTAATCTGCCTCATGTCAGTGATTTTCAGCAAACCTTCAAGGGCCCTTGGCCTCTACATGCCCCAAATGGTCCAGGTTTCATCTTAGAAACAGGGAGCTGGATTCCAGCAGAGCCCAAGAGTTTGCAGAAATCAAAATATCTTGAGGAACAGGATCCTATGTCTCCAGATTAAAGAGAAAATGTTTGGCTGATACCTAACAAGACAAGAAAACTTCTTAAGTGAAGGAGGCTTTTGCAAAAGAAAATTTTCTTCAAAAATCAAGTGAATAAAAGTTGAAATTGACAGGATGCTTTATTGTCTCTGACTACACTGTTCTGCCTTTGGGGAGTGGGTTTTACACACACATGTGCTACAAAATAATTTTTTAATGTTTTCTACACAGAAAAGTTACCCATTGAAATTCCCAGCTGCTTACAATTGTGTTTCTGGTAAGATATCCACACATACTTTTTCTATTCAACTGTAAGTCAGCAAATGTCTTCTATGTGTTAACCACTTTCCTAGACCCTAAGAATACAGAGTTGAGTCAGGTCAGTCCCTGTCCCTAAGAATTAAAAGCTAAGAGGAATACAAAGGGCAATGAGAACACTGAAGATGAGGAGCTGCCTGGAGAAACCCAGAAAGGAAAGCAACTTTAAACAAACCTCAAAGGAACAATAAAACAAATTGATTCTTAGCTAATAAGTCATCAACCTTGTCATTTTACATGCTACACATGCCTATATCCATTTCCCTCATCCTAATAACACTCTAATGTATTTCCTTTGGGGAATTTACCACACCAAGATGTATAATCATGGGAAAATAATTCCAGGTACCCACCACCCCCAGCACAAAAGCTGAAGTCACCAGAGGTTTCCCCTCCAGTCACAAAACAACCAGGGCACAGACTTGCAGCCTAGGCTTAGCTAGTTGTCTTTTGGGACTTTGAGTCTAGAATAAATGCAGGGAGAGAAGAAGAGTTGATGGCAGACCAACCAGGAGACAAGCCAGACTCTTATTGCCATAAGGCCATTGCAGGGATCCCTGCTGCTCAATCCTCCCAAGTCCTGTTAGGTTCTTGTCCCTTCTCAAACATGGTCCTCTAAAGTGCCTCATACTCAGACAGCCTCTCATAGGTTCCCTCTGTGGGATCCAGCTCCCCTAACCTTCCATTAAATTCCCATTGGCTTAAGTAGCCAGAGTCTTTACAAACCAGGGAACCTATCTAATTTATTACAGCTGGGCATCTTATGGCAGGTTATAGAGCCCACCAAACTCCCATAGTCCAGGTGCCATCCTCCTTGCCAAAGACCACCAATCATTTTTTCTTTCCACTGCTATCTTCACACTCCTCTTATCTTCTGTTTTTCCTCTTGTATTAGTCCATTCTTGCACTGCTACAAAGAAATACCTGAAACTGAGTAATTCATAAAGAAAACAGGTTTAATTCGCTCACAATCTGCAGGCTATATAGGAAGTATGGCTGGGGAGGCCTCAGGAAACTTTCAGTCATGGCGGAAGGGGAAGCAGACACATCTTACGTGGCTGGAGCAGGAAGAGAGCGAAGGGGGAAGTGCTACACATTTTTAAACAATCAGATCTCGTGAGAACTTACTATCAGGAGAACAGCAAAGGGGCAATCCACCCCTATGATCCAATCACCTCCCCACCAGGCCCCTCGTCCAACATTGAGGATTACAATTCGACATGAGATTTGGAGGAGTGATATCCAAACCATATCACCCCTCAGGTGTTCAGTAGCTCAATTTCTCCTTTGAAAATTTACAGCCTCAAAACCAAATATGTTACTTTACGTGGAAATTTTTAGCCATCTCTAGGCACTAGATAATGATGGGATACACACCCACCCTCCCAATCCTTTGAAAAACATTAAATGTAATGTTGCAGGATTGGCCACTTATAGATTACTGAGCCAGAAAATGGTGTTAGACCTCAAATATCTTTGCTTCAGTTTTATGGGTAATTAAGCTGAAAGTACTGCCAGGGCTTGAGAAATCAATTAAATCGAATGTATAGAATACAGTGTCCATGTCCATAACATGTTCAGGATGGTGTTGGGGTGTTACTGTCCAGACCAAGGAGCCACCGGAGCTTCATGTTGTCTCCATGTGCAAAATGAATGGGCCAACAGCAGAGAGATATAACTAAGAATAATAACCAACTATTGCCACTACTGTTTATCAAGTGTACCAAGGGGGCAGGGACCAAATCTACTTTGTTCATTGCCAAATCCCCAAAGTCTAACACATTGGAGCAAGTGTTCTGTACACATGTTTTGTTTTGTTTTGTTTTGTCACCTAGGCTAGAGTGCAGTGGCTGAATCTCAGCTCACTGCAACCTCTGCCTCCCAGGTTGAAGTGATTCTCTTGCCTAAAGCCTCCCAAGTAGCTGGGATTACAGGTGTCTGCCACCACGCCTGGCTAATTTTTGTATTTTCAGTACAGAAGGGGTTTCACCATGTTGGCCAGGCTGGTCTCAAATTCCTGACCTCAGATGATCCACCCGCCTCGGCCTCCCAAAGCGCTGGGATTACAGGCATGAGCCACCACACCCAGCTGTACATATGTTTTTAATCAATGAATGTCAAGCATAGGCTAAGCACTTTATCTACATCATTTCATTTCATCCTTTCCACGCTGTGGCAAGTGTCATTGTCATCTAGAGCAGATGTGACAGTGGAGGCCCTGAGAGATTCAGCAACTAGGACATAAAGGAGGTGGGACTTGAACTCAGGCTCAAATGACTCCAAGGCTTATGCTGTGAAGCATGATGTTACACTGCCTCCCTCTACACTGTCTGAGCACCATCATCAAGGAGCCCACTGCCTAGGGAAAGAGGCAGATATGGATGGAATATTGCAGGAAGTTGAACAGGACAGGGCTAAGGAATGAGGCCATATGCCCACTGCCACTACCTTAATTGGCAAGTTTCTTATGACTGTCTGCTACTACCACCTCCTCACTGATTTTCGTTTTCCAGGTCTACCCACCTAAAATCCATTTATCACCCTGTGGATAATGGTATCTTCCTACCACACAGTTAGGTCACAGCATTCTCCTACCTAAAATGCTTCAATGGCTCTGCGATTGCCCTAAGGATAGAGTCAAAAGCCTTACTACTCCAAGTGTCCCTCGACCTGCAGCCACATCCTCACCTGGAAGCTCGTTACACGTGTAGGATCTCAGGTCCCACCCAGACCTACATCCAAATCTGCATTTTAACAAGACCTATGGGTAATTCATAAGATCTTTTAAGTTGCAGAAATATGGCACTAAATTCCTTCATGAATCCTTCAAAATCATTATAAACCAGCTATCTCTACAGCCCAATCTCCACCCCTGAGCCTTCTCACTCCAGCCACTGTGAACATCTCTCTAATCTCTCTAATGAACACCTCTCACATACAGCTTCCTTGTATGTGCCACTGTCTCCTTATTTCAAAGCTTCTCATGTGCTATTTCAGCCTCTCTACCCTGCCCCTCCTTTCCTTGGCTATACCCTCCTCATTCCTTAGGCCTTAGCTTAAGCATGGCTCATTTCTAGAAGCCTTCCCTGCCCATCTCCCCTGCCTCCAGCTCCAGCAATGTTCGATGCCCTTGCTATGTGTGCTCAGAAACAAATGCCTCACCCATTTGCAGTTGTGTGTTCAACTGTATCTTCAGTAAAGTGAGGAAAGGGATTGTGTCTTCCTTGTTCTCATTCTATCCGCAGTGCCTAGAGCAGTGCCTGACATGAGGTATTTCATAAAACCAATTGCTCTATGAAAAAGCAATGTTCGGCTTCCTCCTCATACTGTCATCCAGCCCACATTGCTACCTCTCATCCCCCAAATTAGAAAAAAAGATACATGAAACCTATTTAAACAGCATTTTTCTTGTTATTGACTTTTGCAAAGAATCAATAATCAGGTGAACGATATCTGATGCCAACACACACACTCATGCATGCTCACCTGCACAAAATGACACCAATTATTTATTCTGATAAAGGGAAAAGGAGTTTGTGCACTCAAGTCAAAAGAGCTAGGTGAAGGAGCATTAGAAAAGAAAATTAAGTTGCTGCACATGTGCCAAGTCATAAAGCTATTGTGGGAAGACCTCTGAATCTTCAAGTAAGGGCTGGAAGGTAAGGAAATATTGAGTAATCCCAGCACTTTGGGAGGCTGAAGTGGAGGTCAGGAGATAGAGACCAGCCTGGCCAACATGGTGAAACCCTGTCTCTACTAAAAAATACAAAAATTAGCCAGGCATGGTGGTGCACACCTGTAATCCCAGCTACTCTGGAGGCTGAGGCAGGAGAATCACTTGAACCTGAAAGGTGGAGATTGCAATGAGCAGAGATCATGCCACTGCACTCCAGCCTGGGCGACAGAGAGAGACTCCATCTGAAAAAAAAAAAAAAAGAAAAGAAAAGAAATATTGAACAGGCAAGGTACAAAAAAAGTGTTATGGTGTTTATGTGATGTCATTGGTCTCTAATTTTCTTAAGAGCTCAGGTGGACTCCAGGGAATAAGTAAAACGTTAGAGAATTCTTTTAAAACTTGTGGCAATACCAACCCGAGAGAGGTTACATTAAGATGGCAGAGCATGGAAGATTCTTTACATCCACGATGACAATCTAAATCATCTCTTTTTCCCAATTCAAATAAGACCCTGTCTTTATACCATTTTCTACAAATCTATGGACGAATCCAACAATTAAATTGGATTGTTGTCCAACCCCCTAAGGGAGGATCACCAAGGTAGTATGAGAGAAGAGAAGTTAAATGACTTCAAAACTTACAAAGATTTTTACTTTTGGCAACTTCTAAGACATCAGCCCCCGTCTTCAGACTCCAAGTCTGATATTGTCTAACCCAGCACCCTGCTCTGGGAGGGACAGTAAGCACATAGCCTCCATGTTCTAAGTCCCTGACGTCTATGGCAGGTACCCCAAGTGACATTATTATCACCCTGGCCAGGATGCAGCCCTCAAAACCTTATTCACATCATATTCTAAGTAGGCGCCATTAATGGATCAGAACTTGCATCCAAAATGAACCTTCTTTGTCTTTGCTGATTTGGAGCAGGATGCCCTTCTCCAGCACGAAGCTCATTTTCTCCCTTCCTCCCCCAGAGCACATTTGACTCAACCTTCATGATCTATCAACCAAAGACTTTGATTTGAATCAAAGTCCCCTTTCCATGCATATCTTGAACATAAAGGTTTTCCCTGAATCAAGTCTAATGTTAATCCATTTAATGCCTTCCTTTTTATAGTGCTTTTAACTTTTTCGAAAGCATTCGAAATTACATTACTATTTCATTCTCAGAAAATCCCTGTGAGCTAGGTTAAGCAAGTAGTATTACCTCCAAGAGAACTGAGGCCCAGAGAATTGAAATCAATCACAGAAAATCATGCAGTGAGTTAAAGGGAAAATGGGGTTGAACATCCAGGGAGCCTAGCGGCCATTCCCCACTCTTCACATGATGTTACCCTGCCTTAAATTTATCTAGATCTCCTAGGGGGTTGAGGGGAGCTGCTTCCTCCTCTCGGGTTACTCTTTTTCACTTCAGCTTGAACTCTACACACACACAGACACACAACACACACACACATGTGCCTGCACACACATGCAGACAGGGATACACATGTGCATACAGAGAAACCTGCACACAGAAAGATACTTGCATAAAAAGGAATATACCCATGTGCCAAAACACACAGAGAGACAGGCTTACACATGCCCAGAGACAGGAAACAGATATAGAGGGATATATTCAGAAAGATACACACAGGTTATTTCATATTGCATGCCTGTATCAAAACATCTCATGTACCCCACAAGTACATACACACCTACTATATACCTGCAAAATAGCTCAACTGGACTCTAGAGAATAAGTAAAAAATTAGATAATTCACAAAAATTAAAAATAAAAATAAATTGTATAAGACACACAGATGGCCGGCCATGGTGGCTTATGCCTATAATCCCAGCACTTTGGAAGGCCGAGGTGGGTGGATCACCTGAGGTCAGGAGTTTGAGACCAGCCTGATCAACATGGTGAAACCCCTTCTCTACTAAAAAATACAAAAATCAGCCAGGCATGATGATGGGAGCCTGTAATCCCAGCTACTCGGGAGGCTGAGGTGGGTGAATCACTTGAACTCAGGAGGTGGATGTTGCAGTGAGCCAAGATCACGCCATTGCACTCCAGCCTGGGTGACAGAGCAAGACTCCGTCTCAAAAAAAAAAAAAAAAAAACCACAGGCACAAAGAGATGCACACATAGACACATACACAGAGACACACACACAGACGTATACACACAGCAATCACGTAGAGATATACAAACACAGACACATGTAGAAACACATACAGAAATACAACAGAGGAAGATACAGAGACACTCAGAAAGACACACACACACACACAGGAAGACTTATAAACAGACTTTCTAACAACTTTGATTTCATCCGCCCACTATGGAACATCCCATTTTTTCTGTGGGATGCTTCCAATATGAGTCATTGAAAACATCCCTGACTTTGTTCCATAAAGAACAGGCCTCCTTGTGTGAGCTCAGTGATAAGACAATGTTAGATGGGAGATGATGGCTCTCAGCAGAACTGGCATATGGCGATCTGTACAGCACTCATCCACTTATTAATGAATCATTCATAACCTAGTTTGTGCTGAGATATTCTCAGAGGCTGTTACGCTTATTATAAGGAATCAGGGATGCATTATAGCTGTCACATTGGGTTCTGATGACCCCATCTGGGGGCCGAATCCCTATTGTCATTGTCACATTTGCTTTAAGAACACGCTATTTGTGCATCCCCTGATTTCCCAGGAACAGGAGCATTTGCTCTTGGTACTAAAAATTGTAATAGATCTCTGTGAAGAGGCAAGGGGAGAAAAGGAACAAATATAAGAGCGAGAAAGTACAAGCATGAAAAAGAATTCAAACTGTGGTCTTGTCGTGGACCCTAGTCTATGGACATAATGAAAGCCATCTTTAACTTCTTTCTTAAACCCCTCCTAATTAGGCCAGACTCTCCTTATAGAAAGTTTATGCAGATACTGTAAGTCACCTCCCCAAATCCATTCTCTTGAGTTTCCTCCATGGTGGCAGACCCTAATTTCAGAAGAGTATTTGCCCATTCCATGGGACCTTATGCTTAAAGAAAGCCATCCTATCTTCAGCCCAAGGGGAGTGGATCTTGATTAGGCTAAGCTGAGCAGGGCAAGTGACATTCTTTTTGCCAGTTTGGGAAAGGACATACAGCCCAATTCTCACCAAGGAGATGTGAGGAGAAGACTGCTGGTGGGACTTCAGGGAAACGTTTTCCTTTTCTACCCCTGGATGTTAATGTGTGAGATTGTGACACATAGAGCACAGAGGTGCTGTAGCCCTCTTTTTTTTTTTTAGACAGAATGTTGCTTTGTCACCCAGGCTGGAGTGCGGTGGTGTGGTCACAGCTTACTGAAGCCGCTCAAGCGATCCTCCCACGTCAACCTCCCAAGTAGCTGGGAATACAGGTGTGTGCCACCATGCCCAGCTAATTTTTTTTGTATTTTTTGTGGAGATGGGGTTTTACCATATTACCCAAGATGCTGCAGCACTCTTAACAATCGTGAAAAAAACTAGCTCCCAAGATGAGCATGGAGTGGCAATATTTTTTAATGGCTGCAAATTCTTTGACACTCCTCCCACAATCGATGAAATCTACATCCCCTCCCCTCAAATCTGGTAGAGCTTTTGACTACCTCTGCCAATAGAATGTGACAGAAGTGGTCTAGGTCATAAAAGGCTGTGCCATGCCTGCCTGATTCTCTTGGAGCATTCACTGCCGGCATGCTTGTCCTGAGGAAAGCCATCTGTCATATAAGATGTCTGACAACCCTGAGACCACCACTCTGGAGAAACCTAGTTTAGGCATTCTGGCTGACAGTCCCAGCTAAGCCCAGCCCTCCAGCATCACAAGGTTCTAGATGCGTGAGTGAAGAAGCTGGAAGTGGATCTTCCAGCCCCAGCTGTCCCAGTTCCCAGCCATTTGAGTCATCTTCAATCCTTCAGATCACACCCAGCCTCTCAAGGCACCTCCCACAGAGGGCCCAGAATTGTGAAACAGGAACCAGCCATCTCTGCTGTGCCCTGAGAGAAGTCTTGACCCACAAAATCCATGAGCATAACAAGTGGATTTATATACCACTACGTTTTGGGGTGATTTGTTTAGACAGCAAAAGTAACTGGTACAAATGGCAAAGTAAAAAGATGGAAAAACTTCCTCCTTGAGGCAGCTCTGAGTGGCTAAGTTAACAAACCCTGGAGCTGCCTTATCTCTGGGCTTCTGGTTACATGAACTAATTCGTTCCTCTAGTGTTCAAGCTCTTTTGAAGTAGCATCTTAGTCAACTAGGGCTGTCATAACAAAGTACTATAGACTAGGTGTCTTAAACAACAGAAACGTACGTTCCCATAGTTCTGGAGGTTAGAAATCCAACATCAAGGTGTTTCTCCTGAGACCTCTCTCCTTGGCTTGCAGATAGCCACCTTCTTGCTGAGATCAGCGAGCTGGAGAAGCCTAAGTGTAGGTGTTCTGGCTGACAGTCCTAGCTAAGCCCGGCCTTCCAGCATCACAGGGTTCTAGACTCATAAGTGAAGAAGCTGGACGTGGATCTACCAGCCCCTGCTGTCCCAGTTCCAGCCATCTGAGTCCCCACATGGTCTTTCCTCCATGCACACATCCCTGTGTCTCTCCTGTGTGCTCAAATGTTTTCTTCTTACAAGGACATTAACCGTCATGGATTAGGGCCCACCCCAACAGTCTCATTTTAACTTAGTCACCTCTTTAAAGGTCCTATCTCTAAATACAGTCACATTCTGAAGTACTGTGAGTTAGGGCTTCAGCACAGGAATTGGGGGAAGGGGGACACGACTCAGACCATAACACATGGGATAACACATGGGTTCCCTGTTACCAAAATCATCCTAAAAAGTACAATGAGAAAAAAACTAAATCGAACCAGTTTAAGCAAAAGAGTTAATACTAGAATAGCTCAAAAATTTAAAAAAGAACAACATGAAGAAGCAACTCCAGGAATGTCAGGTTCAGTGGCACTCAAACACACTTCACTCCTCTCTCTCACTCCATTAACTATGATTTTTTTTTTTTTTTTTTGAGACAGGTTCTTGCTGTGTCGTCCAGGCTAGAGAGTAGTGGCACAGTCACAGCTCGCTACAGCCCCAGCCTCCTGGCCTCAAGCAATCCTCACACCTCAGCCTCCCAAGTAGCTGGGACTACAGGCATGCACCACCAGGACCTGCTAATTTTTGTTTAATTTTTTGTAGACATGGGGGTCTCACTATGTTTCCTAAGCTGGTCTTGAACTCCTGGGCTCAAGCAATCCTCCTGCCTTAGCCTCCCAAGCATGAGCTACTATGCGCGGCCTCAGCATCTCTGATTCTCTCTGGGGTTTGCCTTCGTTTTCTCAAGAGCATTATCTTGTCACTTACTCTCTGAAACACGTCAATCTCCCAGTGAACTGTGGGGATACTGTGGGGAGTAGAGCTAGAACTGGCAGGGTTCTGCACACCTGCTTAGGGAGAGCAGTAAGACCCTTAGTGCTACGTGAAACGAATGACCAGGCTTCTTGGCTTCCTGGAATGCCCTACCATATACCTATCCACCTTTTGCCCCAGCCTATAATATGCCACATTCTATGATACTAAGAAAAAAAAAACCATAAATGTATCTGGTGAGAGCAGAGACATACCGGCAGCCTCCTTGGAACTCACAGGAAAAAAGTAATTGAACATTACTGAAGCAGAAGCATCTGCTATTAACATGCCTACATTCTCACATCGTATCTGGACTTTAAGATAATTCTCTCACTTAGAAAATAACAGAGTAATCTAAAATGTGAAAGTTAAATTATGGTGCATCCACAAAAGAAACACTATGCAGTCATTAAAAAGAATGCACCATCTCTATATGGAAACATATCCAAGCACCATATCAAGATAAAAGTAAACTGTTTAACAGTATATACACTATGCTGTTATGGGAGGAAAAGGAATATGTATCTTTACCTCTTTAAAAATATGCATCATCTCTGGAAAAAAAGCCCAATAAGTTGGTAACGGTAGTTGCCTCTGTATAGAGGAACTGGAAGACTAGGATGCAGAGTTAGAAGAGAGATTACCACACATCCTCTTGACAGTAGATTACAGCTGCAGAAGAAAAGATTCATGAACTTGAAGACATAGCAATAGAAACTATTCAAAATGAAGCCGAAAAATAAGACTGGAAAAACAAATGAACAGAGCATCAGTGAACTGTGAGATAATTTTAAGCAGCCTAATGAGATTTGGTGAAAACAACAAACCCGCAGTTCCAACAAGTTCAATGAACCCCATACAAGAATACCAAGGTATGGAGGGTGGAGCCAAGATGGCCGAATAGGAACAGCTCCGGTCTCCAGCTCCCAGCCCCAGCGACACAGAAGACTGGTGATTTCTGCATTTCTGCTTGAGGTACAGGTTTCATCTCACTAGGGAGTGCCAAACAGTGGGTGCAGGACAGTCGGCGAAGTGCACTGTGCACAAGCCGAAGCAGGGCGAGGCACTGCCTCACTCGGGAAGTGCAAGGGGTCAGGGAGCTCCCTTTCCTAGTCAAAGAAAGGGGTAACAGACGGCACCTGGAAAATCGGGTCAGTCCCACCCTCATACTGCGCTTTCCCAACGGGCCTGGAAAACGGCACACTAGGAGATTGTGTCCCGCACCTGGCTCGGAGGGGCCTATGCCCACGGAGTCTCGCTGATTGCTAGCACAGCAGTCTGAGATCAAGCTGCAAGGCGGCAGCGAGGCTGGGGGAGGGGCGCCCGCCATTGCCCAGGCTTGCTTAGGTAAACAAAGCAGCCAGGAAGCTCGAACTGGGTGGAGCCCACCACAGCTCAAGGAGGCCTGTCTGCCTCTGTAGGCTCCACCTCTGGGGGCAGGGCACAGACAAACAAAAAGTCAGCAGGAATCTCCAGAGACTTAAACGTCCCTGTCTGACTGACAGCTTTGAAGAGAGTAGTGGTTCTCCCAGCACGCAGCTGGAGATCTGAGAACGGACAGACTGCCTCCTAAAGTGGGTCCCTCACCCCTGAGCAGCCTAACTGGGAGGCACCCCCCCAGAAGGGAAAGACTGACACCTCACTGGGCCAGGTACTCCTCTGAGACAAAACTTCCAGAGGAACTATCAGACAGCTGAATTGGTGGTCTCACGAAAATCCGCTGTTCTGCAGCCAACGCTGCTGACACCCAGCCAAACAGGGTCTGGAGTGGACCTCTAGTAAACTCCAACAGACCTGCAGCTGAGGGTCCTGTCTGGCAGAAGGAAAACTAACAAACAGAAAGGACATCCACACCAAAAACCCATCTGTACATCACCATCATCAAAGCCCAAAAGTAGATAAAACCGCAAAGATGGGGAAAAAACAGAGCAGAAAAACTGGAAACTCTAAAAAGCAGAGCACCTCTCCTCCTCCAAAGGAACGCAGTTCCTCACCAGCAATGGAACAAAGCTGGATGGAGGATGACTTTGACGAGTTGAGAGAAGAAGGCTTCAGACGATCAAACTACTCTGAGCTACGGGAGGAAATTCAAAACAATAGCAAAGAAGTTAAAAACTTTGAAAAAAAATTAGAAGAATGGATAACTAAAATAACCAATGGAGAGAAGGGCTTAAAGGAGATGATGGAGCTGAAAGCCAAGTTTCGAGAACTACGTGAAGATTGCAGAAGCCTCAGTAGCAGATGCGATCAACTGGAAGAAAGGGTATCGCTGATGGAAGATGAAATGAATGAAATGAAGAGAGAAGGGAAGTCTAGAGAAAAAAGAATAAAAAGAAATGAACAAAGCCTCCAAGAAATTTGGGACTACGTGAAACGACCAAACCTACATCTGATTGGTGTACCTGAAAATGACGGGGAGAATGGAACCAAGTTGGAAAACACTCTGCAAGATATTATCCAGGAGAACTTCCCCAATCTAGCAAGGCAGGACAACATTCAGATTCAGGAAATACAGAGAACGCCACAAAGATACTCCTCGAGAAGAGCAACTCCAAGACACATAATTGTCAGATTCACCAAAGTTGAAATGAAGGAAAAAATGTTAAGGGCAGCCAGAGAGAAAGGTCGGGTTACCCACAAAGGGAAGCCCATCAGGCTAACAGCTGATCTCTCAGCAGAAACTCTACAAGCCAGAAGAGAGTGGGGGCCAATATCCAACATTCTTAAAGAAAAGAATTTTCAACCCAGAATTTCCTATCCAGCCAAACTAAGCTTCATAAGTGAAGGAGAAATAAAATACTTTACAGACAAGCAAATGCTGAGTGATTTTGTCACCACCAGGCCTGCCCTAAAAGAGCTCCTGAAGGAAGCACTAAACATGGAAAGGAACAACCGGTACCAGCCACTGCAAAAACATGCCAAATTGTAAAGACCATCGATGCTAGGAAGAAACTGCATCAACTAATGAGCAAAACAACCAACTAACATCATAATGACAGAATCAGATTCACACATAACAATATTAACGTTAAATGTAAATGGGCTAAATGCTCCAATTAAAAGACACAGACTGGCAAACTGGATAAGGAGTCAGGACCCATCAGTGTGCTGTATTCAGGAAACCCATCTCACGTGCAGAGACACACATAGACTCAAAATAAAGGGATGGAGGAAGATCTATCAAGCAACTGGAAAACAAAAAAAGGCAGGGGTTGCAATCCTAGTCTCTGATAAAATAGACTTTAAACCAACAAAGATCAAAAGAGACAAAGAAGGCCATTACATAATGGTAAAGGGATCAATTCAACAAGAAGAGCTAACTATCCTAAATATATATGCACCCAACACAGGAGCACCCAGATTCATAAAGCAAGTCCTGAGTGACCTACAAAGGGACTTAAACTCCCACACAATAATAATGGGAGATTTTAACACCCCACTGTCAACATTAGACAGATCATCTAGACAGAAAGTTAACAAGGATATCCAGGAATTGAACTCGGCTCTAAACAAAGTGGACCTAATAGACATCTACAGAACTCTCCACCCCAAATCAACAGAATATACATTTTTTTCAGCACCACACCACACCTATTCCAAAATTGACCACATAGTTGGAAGTAAAGCTCTCCTCAGCAAATGTAAAAGAACAGAAATTATAACAAACTGTCTCTCAGACCACAGTGCAATCAAACTAGAACTCAGGATTAAGAAACTCACTCAAAACTGCTCAACTACATGGAAACTGAACAACCTGCTCCTGAATGACTATTGGGTACATAATGAAATGAAGGCAGAAATAAAGATGTTCTTTGAAACCAACGAGAACAAAGACACAACATACCAGAATCTCTGGGACACATTCAAAGCAGTGTGTAGAGGGAAATTTATAGCACTAAATGCCCACAAGAGAAAGCAGGAAAGATCCAAAATTGACACCCTAACATCACAATTAAAAGAACTAGCAAAGCAAGAGCAAACACATTCAAAAGCTAGCAGAAGGCTAGAAATAACTAAAATCAGAGCAGAACTGAAGGAAATAGAGACACAAAAAACCCTTCAAAAAATTAATGAATCCAGGAGCTGGTTTTTTGAAAAGATCAACAAAATTGATGGACCGCTAGCAAGACTAATAAAGAAGAAAAGAGAGAAGAATCAAATAGATGCAATAAAAAACGAAAAAGGGGATATCACCACCGATCCCACAGAAATACAATCTACCATCAGAGAATACTACAAACACCTCTATGCAAATAA
>NW_026652281.1:131931191-132152783 GCF_009828535.3 Hylobates moloch | reverse complement strand
TTTTTAACTTTAATCATATTATCATCTATATATATTTAAAGATAGTCATGCACTTATGTGTATTCTTATTATTACTTATTCTTGGTGAACTTATGAATTTGTGAACTTGTTGCAACAACCCACTGCCCAGAGTGTTCTGCAAACCCAGACAGGGAATCACAGAACTAAGATTCTTTTGTAAAGCAAACAAGAATCTTACGGTAGTATAAACACTGAAACTTACCCCCTCATTATACCTTGATAATAGTGATAATATTCCATTTTATATATTTGAGTTTCTGGACTGTGCTCTAATCATCTTATCTGCTGTCCCATAAAGCAGGGCTTTGTGCATGGGCACTCAGAAAGGAGTTGTCCAATGCATGCCTGGCATCTCCAATACAGTAGCACCAATATGTGGCAACTATTTTCTGATGGCCTTCAAAACAACACAAGTCCTGGGTCACAAGTGCCAAGACCAGAATCTAAACTTCAGTTTCTCTTCTCAGTTATCTCTACCTTCCCCATTGCATATCTTCAAATCATGCCTGGTTTCTAACAACTCCAGACTTCAGCCACATTCTCTGAGGCTACATGGCATCGGGTACGACTTACCACAGTAAATCAACTTTCAGAGCCAGACTTAGGAGAATACATTTAAATCACAAAAGAACACAGGTCAGAGTTGCAATTATGTTCACAGCAGACACTGGTGTGTTGTGCATAATTAAAATGACTGTGGGACCAGCTGAAAAAGTATCTGTCTCTCTATGGGTATAAAAATGAGACATGAGGCTGGGTGCAGTGACTCATGCCTGTAGTCCCAGCTATTCAGGAGGCTGAGACAAGATGATCCCTTAAGTCCAGGAGTTCAAAAGCTGCAGTGAGCCTTGGTCGGCCACTGCACTCCTACCTGGACAACAGAACAAGACCCTGTCTCTAGAAAACAAAAAATGGATGGAAAAAAAAAAAGATATGAGCAGCCTGTTGTATCCAGGTGAAAACTTGACCTTGACATAACTATCATTTCTATACTCTGGTAATAGACTATACCTGTCCACCTGTTGCCTTTGCCCTTGACAAGTTTTAGTTGTCAGAACTACTATGGTCATAAACCACTCAAAGGGTCTAACATTGTGGCCTGGACAAAACTCACATTCTCAGACTCCCTTAAAACCCAAAAGGGTTAGAAAAAGATCTTACAGAAGGAGCAGGATTGGAATTTTTTTTTTTTTTTTTTGGAGACAGAGTCTGGCTCTGTCACCCAGGCTGGAGTGCAGTGGTGCAATCTCAGCTTACGGCAAGCTCCGCCTCCCGGGTTCATGCCATTCTCCTGCCTCAGCCTCCCGAGTAGCTGGGACTACAGGCGCCTGCCACCACGCCCAGCTAATTTTTTGTATTTTTAGTAGAGACAGGGTTTCACCGTGTTAGCCAGGATGGTCTCGATCTTCTGACCTCGTGATCTGCCTGCCTCAGCCTCCCAAAGTGCTAGGATTACAGGCATGAGCCACTGCTCCCGGTGGGAATTTTTAAAAATTAAACATAAATAAGAGATGATCTTGCTGTTCCCCTGGGAAATTCCCAATACTTGTAATAATGTAGAACGTGCCCACATACCCACCACGGTTCCCCAACAAAGCTTTCTCTCATTCACACCTATTTTACCAACTGCCCATCAATTTTCCTCAGCAGTACCCAACTCTTGGTTGGTTCCTGCCACTTGGTTGGAACCGAAGAGATTCTCACATCATTTGCTCAGTCTGCTCCATGGGAACTAGGAAATATTATTCACACTCTGCCTAAAACGTTAGCTTAGGCAGAGCGGGGGCAGAAGGCAAGCCTCATTTTCTTAATTTCATATCTGATTGAACATTATTAAAAGAACGGTTAAAGTTATGAAATTCCATGCTCATATTAGGTTTGGGATGGAGTGGCTAAGGACACATATAAAAAGAATGATTCAGCTTCTCCTTTTCTTAGTAATAACATTTAGCACTCAGATATTGCTTTTCATCTCCATCATTCTTTACAAACATTAAATGTACAATTTCACTACATTAACTGCAAAGGGAGAGTCAGAGATGGCCCTGTAGTTGTGTAGTCACTTTGGTGGCATTCATTATCTCTCAAAATGATATACTATACCCCAGAGCCTAGGTTTTATCCTGGTTTAAGGTAGGAAGAGAAGAAAAGAGGAAGGGAGAAAAAGAGACCATATTCTAAAATAACAGAGAGCTCAGATGCTTACCTAAGAGTCCAGGGATATGGCCTGTGGATTAGAATGTGGAATTGGAACAGTTAATGAGCCGGATGATGTAGCTGAATTTTGAAGAACGGTGTTATGTTTAACATATTACAGTTTTTATTTTTTTAAAAGGAGGAGAGACACCAAATTCAAATGCCTCCTCACAGAGAAAAAGACCCTTCAAATTAAAAAAAAAAGTATGTATATTTAACATAGACAAATAAGCATACTATCATTGTTGTCATTGTTGACAATATTTTATAGCTCATCACTCTGTGTATCACTTTTAAGCAAAGACCCTCCCAATAATAAAAATAACTATCATTTGTTGAATATTTACTATGTGCTAGGCACCATGCTAGGTATTTTAAATACACACTGATTCGACTCAGTTTTCCTGTCTGTAAAATGGAGGAATTTACCTAGAGCAGTGTCAGCAAACTACAGCCTAATCTATGGGCTAAATCCACACACCATTTTTGCAAATGAAGTCGCTTTGGAACACAGCCATTCCCATTCATTGATAAACTGTCCATGACTGCTTTTACAACACCTGGGTGGAGTTGAGTCACCGAGACAAAAACTATATGGCCCGCAAAGCCTAAAATATTTATTATCTGTTTTCTTACAGAAAAGATTCGCCAACCTCTGATCTAGAAGATGGTTTCAAAGGACCTTCAAATACAACATCCTATGCTTCTGACTCTGGGTGTTGAAACATCTTTCTCCAGTTTCTCCACCACATCATTAGTAATACGAAACAGCAAACACAGTTATGTCAGCCTGGACTTATCTGTGTGTTGTTATGTAGGCTTCCATGTTGGTGTCAGTTCTTTAGGAAAATATTCTTCATATTTTAAATTCTATAATAACTCATTTATCAGCCCATTGTTGAGAGCTAACAACTTCAGGTAATTCCATTTTAAACTATATGTTATTAAGAACACCTACAGCAGCTGTGAAAAAAATATCGTTATGGGGCTCTAATAAATTACACCAATTTTTTTAATCAAATTCTGTCACTTTTTTTAACTTTTATTTTAGGTTCAGGGGTACATGTGCAGGTTTGTTGTATAGGTAAGCTCATGTCATGGGGGTTGTTGTACAGATTATTTCATCACTAAGCCCAGTTTTTTTTTTCTTTTTCTTCTTTTTTCTTTTTCTTTTTTTTTTTTTTTTTTTTTTTTTTTTTTTTTTTTTTGAGACAGTTTCTCTCTGTTTTCCAAGCTGGAGTGCAATGGTGCAATCTCAGTTCACTGCAACTTCTAAGTCCCTGGTTCAAGTGATTCTTGTGCCTCAGCCTCTCGAGTAGCTAGGATTACAGGCATGCGCCACCATACCCGGCTAATTTTTGTATCTTTAGTAGAGACGGGATTTCACCATGTTGACCAGACTGGTCTCAAACTCCTGACCTCAAGGTATTGGCCTGCCTCAGCCTCCCAAAGTGCTGGGATTACAGGCGTGAGCCACCCTGCACAGCCCAGTAGTTATTTTTTCTGATCTTCTCCCTCCTTCCACCCTCCCCCTTCAAGTAGGTTCCAGTGTCTGTTGTTCCCATCTTTGTGTTCATGAGTTCTCATCATTTAGCTCCCATTTATACATGAGAACATGCAGTATTTGGTTTTCTGTTCCTGTGTTAGTTTGCTAAGGATGATAGCCTTCAGCTCCAAATCCTGTCACTTCTTACCTCACTTTCTCAAATGCATTGCTTCTTCCTTCTCTCTGCCATCATCATTGCCTACTGCAGCTTCACTCCACACCTGAATTATTACCTCAGCAGCATTCAGCCCAATTCTAGGCAAAAGTAGAAGTCTACATACCTGAAATCCAAAACTTGCCTTTAGACAGAAACAGAAGTGGGATGTAAGAATTTTCTTAACATTTTTTGGCTAATTGACACATGGAGTCTAACAGGTGACATCTTGATGGAATACATAATTGGGACCGGAATTTACAAGGTTTTACGCATCCTTTATCACCATCATTGTTGTTTTAGAAAGGCCTGGGAAAGCAACAAGTTAACAAATAATTTGAATTCCTATGCTCTCTTAGGTTCTACAAAGAAAGAGCACCCTAAAATAGCCAAAGCCACAGTGTAGCAAGGACATGAACACACTGCATTATACAATGCTGCCAAGTCAGTGTCCGTATGCACATGGCACAGTTCCAAACAAGTATTTTTAGCCCCAGTAAAGGCCTGCTACTAGATTTTGGTATTGTTCCTGAGAACCTTTTTCTCCTATTCAGTCTAAAGTATTAATCATTCCTTTAATTGATAAAATTGCTAACTTTACCATTCAATTTTTTAATAGCCTCCACTGAATTCACTCAAATACTTTAGTACCAACCCAGTAATCATCTAGATTCAGTTATTAATTGCAGCTTATATATGATAAGAGGTAAAAGTATCACTGTCCTCTTTGAGTGTCAACTTTTGATGTTGTCATCAAACTATTCCTTTAAATACCACCTCTACCCACCCCCCAGGCAGAAGACTGGATAACTGGACATAAGAGAGAAAGATGGTGAAGAATCCAAGTTTAGCCCATCTTGAAAACTTTTCATGTAATTAAAGCTATTTTATTCTGCACTAATTCTTCCCATGATTCTCTAGAAGTAAGCAACTGAACTAAAACAGCTTCTTTTTAATTTTTTAATTATTTTTAGAGATGGGATCTTGCTATGTGGCCCAGGCTGGAGTTCAATAGCCATTCACAGGCATCATCATAGCACACTACAGCCTTGAACTTCTGGGCTCAACAATATTTCTGCTTCAGCCTCTGTGAAACAGCCTCTTTAATTAAGTAGCTATAGCCTCTGTCACACTATTCATGCTTACCTATTTCAAAAAATGTCCCTGATTATACCTGCATGCCTCTTGTCTTAGACTTCCTTTCCTCTTTCTCTTAGCACACCTGTAGAATGTACATAACTTTTGAATGTGTCTGTCTTCTAATAGGAAGACTCCTATTAGAAAAGGCAGGCTCCAACTAACAGCCCCTTACATCACCATCAACCTGAAGGCCAAGAGCTCCCAAAAAAGACACAAGAAGATGAACACCTCTGCATTAGAGGCAAAGATCCCATAGCAGGCCAGCTACTCCCTTGTTATTCTGGTAATTGGAGGAGGTTAAAACCAGGAGGGTATGGAGAAATGGCGTAGTGGGAAGAGATGTTCTTGTCTCTTTTATATAAGGCTTATTAAGAAATATAATACTAGGAACCCATTTGTTGAAAGATCAATTGCTCTGCTATGTGCTTTACAAATATTATCTCATTTAATCCTCTCAAGAACCTTAGGGGGTAGAAACTATCATGTCCATATTTACACATGAGGGAACTTAGATGAAACCCAGCTAAGCAGTGGAGAACCAGGACTTAAACAGTGGTCTCACTGCTTCTCTAAGCTCGGCTTGAGACTCTCTTCGTTTTGGCTCCTGTGACATGTCCCAGGTTTTAAAAAGTCAGTCAAAGCTAAGATACAGAAAGTAAGATCACTGGAGGTCCTTTTGTTACCCCAGAACCCTGAAGCTCTCTGATTATTTTAAATGGGGTCTTGGAACTGGCAAAAACATATATTTTGCAAAAAGTGAGTAACCCACTGGTATTTGGCTTTTGAAAGTTACCAGAAGATCAGAGAAGAGCATAGAACACATTTCCCTTGGTCCCTTCTCATGTGTTAGATTCCCTAGGTCTCAGGCACATCAACAACCTTTGAGAGCACATCTATGCAGGCCAAACGCACAGACAGCACCAACCTCTCTTCTTGACATAGACCTTACAGGAATCATGGGGAAGAGAGAAAAAGCATAGTTCCTGGGCCTTTGGTTATACACACACACAAAAAAACTCAGAGCCAAGTTAGGGTGTAGGAGCTAGTGAGGAACTAATTGTTCTGCATAATGAAGTGAAAGGCATGCTTTCCATGGTTGGAAGAGTGGAGGTGAAGAAAAGGGGAAGGCTGGAACCACTGAGGGCACACATGGCTTAGGAAATATTTTTAAAGAAAAGGAAAGTCCAATATTCACATATGAATCATACATATTATGTGCAATATTAAATTTTTCCACACCTCCTCAATCCTTCAGGAAAGTTAGCTCCACCTCGCTAAACCATTTTATGACTTTACCTTCCTTAGAGAAAAGTAGGTAAAAAATTGAAAGAAAGGGCAGAAGCAGCTTTCTTAGTACTTTCAAAATGGCAGAACTTCCTGTTTTGTAGGCTAGAAGAAATTCAGGAAGAGGGTAAGGATGATGTCACCTCAGAGGCAAGAAAAGGAAAACACCATTAGAGAAACCTGGCCACCAGTTAAGAAATCCTATATACCCATGCCATTGTTATTTCAGTTCTATATAGGAAGTTACTGCCTATAGAGAAACTAAAGTGTGCTCCTGGAACTTTCTGGAACCCAATCAATCAGTCCCCAGCCCTGACTCTGTTCTACTAGCCATCTCCCAGCAAAGACTCAGAGATCAAGGAGCTCAGCTGGTAGACACCAGGATTAAACTCTGGTTCACTTTTCAGCTCACGTTTCCCATATACACACCCTCCTTATATGATTCAGCTTCAGGATTCATGCAGAGCTCGACTCTTTTGAACTTATTTACAACTTTTATCATTATCCTTGCCCACATTACGCAAGCAGTTTGCAATCTCCCTTAGTTCTGTGGCTTTAATTATATAATTGAACAAGCCAAAAACTCATTTTTCCCAGGAAACATTAAACATTACCATCTTAATGAAATTCTTAATGAAATGGTCCACTATGCATGCAAATGACCAATAGTGGCTAGGCCACTAGCTTATCACTGGGCAAGGCAATAGAATAAATGCTCTTTTGTCAGTCACTGGAAATGGCAGTTCCCACCCACACTTTTGGCTGGAATGATAATTCCACAAGACCAGAGGATGAGCCTCTGTGAGATACATGGATATAATTAAGACTGGATGAAAAGAGTTTAAATGAAGTAGGAATGGATCTCAACCTATAAAAATCAAAACTTATTTTCAAGGCTGAAAGAGCTCACTTAAACTTTTCTTGCCAATTAAAAAAAAAAAGTTATCAACTGTCCTCCTTATTGTCCAGAGAGGAGAGATCTGAAAAATTAAGAGTATTAAACTTACTTCTCAAACTTACTTTCAGGACTGAGAGGAGGAAATGGCTAAAAGAAATTTGGGGGACCTCTGAAAATTTCAGCATAATTAATAACTCTTCAAGCATCTGTTCCTGTCCAACTGCATTTTTCAAATGCCCTGTGGCAAACAACTTAAATCTTATACATACCGTACACTCTTCTCATGCCAAAGTCACTGTCTGCCAAAAGCTAAAATGGAAGGATTGCAGGCCTGTTCACACTTCTTTTTTTCAAATAGCATGGACAACCGTGTCCTGTGCCAAGTAGACACCAACTTGAAGTACTTAATAGCTACTATTTATATGACAAATTCCCAGTTCTCAAACCTTATCAAATCTTTGCATTGCCAGAAAAATGTCAAGCTGCCAGAAATGTCCAACACAGAAGCTTACCCTGAACATTCAAGCTGCAGTACTGTGGAGAAGGGAATGTAGCTCTTGCACCTATCACAGTGCTTAGCTGAGTAAATGTTATCTCCCTTCCTCTTAAGTTCTTCCATTTTTCCACAGAAGAACGTAAAGCCAAAGAAAATCATGTTTGCACATTTTTAGCAGCTTTATTGGGATATAATTCACATATCATAAAATTCACCCATTTAAAGTATAAAATTCAATGGATTTTGGTGTATTACATCATTTTTTAAATTGTGGACAAATATGTGTCATAAATTTTGCCAATTTAAATATTTTAAGTGTATAATTCAGTGGTATTTACATTCAAAATATTGTACAACCATGACCATTATCTATTTCCAAAACCTTTTCATGACTTCAAATAGAAACTCTGGAACCATTAAATTTTTTTTTTTTTTTGAGACGGCGTTTTGCTCATCACCCAGGCTGGAGTGCAATGTAGCGATCTCGGCTCACTGCAACCTCTGCCTCCTGGGTTCAAGTGATTCTCCTGCCTCAGCCTCCCTAGTAGCTGAAATTACAGGTGCCCACCAGCACATCTAGCTAATTTTTGTATTTTTAGTAGAGACAGGGTTTCACCATGTTGGCCCAGCTGGTCTTGAACCCCTTACCTTACGTGATCCACCTGCCTCAGCCTTCCAAAGTGCTGGGATTACAGGTGTGAGCCACCATGCCCGGCCTGTAACCACTAACTCTTTAACCATAGTTGCCCTTTGCATATTCTCTCAGCCCATAGAAACCTCTAACCTCTAATCTATTTTCTATCTCTATAAATTTCCTATTCTAGATATTTCATATAAGTGGAATCACATAATATTTACCTTCCTGCATCTGGCTTACTTCACTTAGCATACTGTCTTCAAAGTTCATCCATGTTGTAGCATGTATCAGAACTTTATTCCTTTTTATGACTGAATAATATTCCATTATATGCCACATTTTGTTTATCCATTCGTCTCTTGGTTATAGATTTTTTTCTAATACTTTCAGTGCAGAGAATTAAAAAATCTCAAACCTCAATTCATAGAACATACTTATCAGTTAAGATGACCCCCTCTCTTGGGTATTAATTTTTTATCCCCAGAAGCTTCTCCCATACCCTTCTCTTCCAACAGACACCCAGTCTAATGTGTTTGACACAGACCCTTAAATATGTATGTAGGTTTGTAAAATGCAAAACTGTGTGTTGTTTAATTTATATAACTCTCATTCAATTTCTCACTTTTTCACTCAACTCTGTTTTCAGAGCTACACGTTACTAGATCTAGTTAGTTGTTAATTGTTTCATGTTTAGTTGCTGAAAGATGGCATAAAGAAATAAAATAGTGTCATTTTATCACATTTTCTCTGCAGAGGGAGATGACTCAGGGTGATTGCTCTACTTCTCTGTGAGCCACTGGTCAAGCCTCTTAATCTCTCCAAGTCTTGGTTTCTTCATCTGCATAATGAGGTTGTTACACCAGATCAGGGATCTTTGATGGGTAATATGCATCAAATGACTTAGGAAACTCTTCTAAAATAATATGCTCAACCCGACAGCAAGATCTAAGGCAGCAAAATCCTGGGCTAAATAGTGTTAGAGGACAGACATGGTGGCTCACACCTGTAATCCCAGCACTTTGGGAGGCCAAGGCGGGCCAATCACTTGAGGTCAGGAGTTTGAGACTAGCCTGGCCAACATGGTGAAACTCTGTCTCTACTAAAAATGCAAAAATTAGCTGGGCGTGGTGGTGTGCCTGTAGTCTCAGCTACTAGGGAGGGTAAGGTGGAGAATCACTTGAACCCAGGAGGCAGAGGTTGCAGTAAGCTGAGATCACACCACTGCACTCCAGCCTCAGCGACAGAGCAAGACTCCATCTCAAAAAAGAAAAAAATAGTAATAGAGAAAAATCCCCCATATGATTCCAGTATGCTCCCCTGGTTAAAAACCCTACAGCACAAGATGGATCTGTAAAGCCCTTTCCTTTTAGTACACCAGGATTCTGTGATTACGTGGAAAATTTCTTGGCAAAGGCCCCACAGTAAACCAAGGGCTAGAACCCGGCAATAAAAATGATACCTATGTCCCAGCTTTCTGTTTTCTAAACATAAAATCTATTTCAAAAGCATTTATGCTATTTTATTGCTCCCTTCTATAAGTATATGCCAAGGATGAACTGCTTCTGGTTAACACACTCCTCCACAACTCCTCGGGGCTCAATCCTTCCTTAGCTTGGATCATGCCCTCTGGTTCTTGTATTTGATAAAAGCTGAAAGGGACTGGGAATATCTTTTATTTCTATTCCCATCAGAAATTTGTGTAGCTCAATAGGGTCACCTCTGAGTCTCTGCGTTTGCAAGGAATACAGAACTGGTTTTTATAGCCTGGTTTAGAAAGAAAATGTCTGCACCCTTCTGCATGTCTGGAGCCACTTCTGCCTCATCCTCCACATCTTGTTCTGAATTCAGCAATCAGAACTCACCTTCGCAGCCTTCATTTTCTTGCCCCAAGATATTAGTGTTAATAACTTGGAAATAAAATAGGGGGAAAATCAAAAATTACTATTATCCCAATGAGTGAAATTTTTCCTTGCAAATATGCCCCCCTACCCAGTCTTCCCCATTTCAATTAGTGGCAGCATATTGGTCCTGTTGCTCAGACCCCAAACCCAGGAATTATGCTCAATTTCTCTCTTTCCCTTACTACCTCCAACCCATCAGTCTACCCTCCAAATACAGCCTGAATCCATCCTCGTCTTTCTGTTTACATTCCTACCACCCTTAGGCCAAGCTGCTGTTGTCCCTCCCCCAGGAAATCCTCTCAGCCTTCTTGGTAAATTATTTAGAAAAGGAAATATATTAACAGAATCAGAAAGCAAAAAGATCCAGACCAGCTTAAAAAATTAGGCCAAAACTAACAAGATTACATTTAATACAAATAAACGTAAGCCTCTGCATTTACTTTCCGAAATAATATGGCACAAGTTCCAAGATGCATAAAGCACTTAGGTAATTTATTTGACTGCAGGCTCCATTAAAAAAACAAGGTGATGCACCAAACCAAATTTTTAAAAAAGTTTTGGCTGAATGAATAAAAATGCAGCATCCAGTACAACAGACATAATAGTCTTTTTGTAGTGGTCATACACAATGTTTCATCTGGGCACCAGATTTAAAATATACGTATATTAGATTGTAAGCAGGGTTTTTTAAAAAAGAAAAAAAATATATATATATATACACACATAGAATTAATTAAGAAAGATTTTGAGACGAGCTAAATTGGGTCACATGAGCAACAGCTGAAAGAACTGTAAATGCTTGCCTGGAAAAGAGAAGACTGAGGGTCTAAAGGCCACACCCACACCTAGAATACTTGAAGGCCTTGCTCCTGCAAGGAAGAGGAGTCTCCAACATTATAGCTTCGGAAGGAGAGGCAGACTTTGGTTCAAAGGAAACCCTGACATCCTTCATAGCTCAACTGAAATCCCCCCTCCTCAGAGAAGCCTGTCCTGATTACCTTAAAGAGCCCCAGTCGCTCTCCACCAGGTAACCCTGCTTCGTCCACTCTGTTCCTGGAACTTCTTGCCAGCTGCAGTTATCCTGTTTGGCTTCAGTATACGTTCTCTCTCCGACTTGCCTGTACCATCTATAAGAGCAGGGATCTTGTTTATCCTGTTCACAACATCCCAGTACCCAGAAAAGTGTCTGGCGCGTAGTAGGAGCTCCATAAGTATTTGCTGACTTGAGGAATGAATTGATAATTGAATGCCTTCCTCCCCACAGCAGCTGCAGGCATTAAAAGGCCATGAAGAGCCAGTCTTAAAGAGACCTGGCAATTCATTTAGGGGTTCCTGCTGGGAAAAGAAGTTGCAGACAGTTGAGTTCATTATCTTTTGCCTTGGGCTTTTACCTCACTCAACATTTTTCATTCCATGACTCAATCTGCAGACCCATGCCTGCAGATACCTCGGATGTCCTCTGGCCTCAGATTGTCCTTGGATAAGAATCTTACTCTGGGATCTCCCCCACAGTGAGCTTCCAGCAGCCCTCTGGATTCCCCTGGGGCATTGCTGACCCTCTCGGCCTTCTTCGTGCTACATCACCTGGAGATGTTTGAAAATGCAGGCTCCTGAGGAAACCAAGAGGAAGGTTCCAGAATGTTGTTCTCCACAGCCTGGCATATTCCTTTCTGAAAGGTGAACTGAATCCGGACAGCAGATTTTGTCTTTAGATGTCTACTCTAAATGGATAGCCATTAAAATAATAATGAACGGTCTCTACATGTGGACATGAAACCTACCAATAGTGTATTATTAAATTAAAACACAGATGGCTGGGCCTGATGGCTCAAGTCTGTAATCCCAGCACTTTGGGGGGCTGAGGCGGGTGGATCACTCGAGGTCAGACGGAGGCTGCAGTGAGCCAAGATTGCGCCACTGCACTCCGGCCTGGGCAACAGAGTGAGACTCCATCTCAAAAAAAAAAAAAAAAAAAAAAAAGAGAGATTTTTTGACTTTAAACCTGAGACTGATCAGAAAGCTGGAGAGCGGAAAGGAGCTTACATTGTAAAACAGCGATAAAGATTGCTTTATCTCCTTTAGCCCTCACAACCTCCCATGATGTGAAAGCCCCATTTTATAGCTGGGAAAGCTGAGACTTAGGGAAGGTCAGCAATTTGCCAAACTCACAGTTAGGTAGATTGGATTTGAATCCAGCTCTGCCTAATCTTACGCTGGTGTTTCCATAGTTAGGACACTTTCTCCTTCTAAGTCAGAAGCTGGGGCAAGACAAGCACCAGTTCCTGGGTCGGCTTAACATTTGATGAAACTTCTCAAAGTTTTAGAGTCCTCTATCCCCTCAAATTATCCTTCAAGCTCTAGTTTCTCACGGGGTGGTGCATGGCAGCACCAGCATCACCTGGGAGCTTATTAGAAACGAAGAATCTCGGGCAGCATCCCAGACCTACTGGATCAGAATCTGCATTATAACAAGGTGCCCACGTGATTCATCTGCACGTTGCAATTTGAGAAGTGCTGCCTTTAAAGTGCCTCCCCAGCCCCATTTTCTACCCAAGTTTCTATAGAAACAACCATCCTTTGTGCCAATGTCCAGTTGCTTCCCCCAAAGCAAAGCGATCTCTCCATCAGACACAGGAAACTTGGAGCCCAGAAGGAGAAAAGCTATCTACAAAGATAATTTAATTAATCAACATAATGCCTGGTGTATAGGTGTATATGTGCGAGCTTCAGGATAACTGGACCTGGTCCCTCTACAGCAGCCAGAGCAGTGGTATATTGGCAAATATTTAACACCCAGCTTGGGGTAGAGCCCTGATTGACAGCATCTGCCAATTTCTATAAAGTAAATCTTCCCACCAGGGCCAGTTCCAAGCTACTAAGGTGATGTCACCGAATATGGAGCTGAGAAGAGATGTGTGTAATTGACTCACAAGAACAGGCAGGAGCAGGTATAACCAGTCCAGCACACTACTGAGCTGGAGCCTAGTTTTTACAAGTCAAGAGAGGGAAAGCCACAGCATTATTTCAGCTAATGAAGACATAATGTTTTATTGTTGGCTTCCACAGCCATTTAAATTTATCCATCTCTAATTAGCTTTGGAAAACAAAAAATGACTTGCCAAATACACTCTGCAACAGCCTGTCAGACTGTAAAATTGCCTATGGTGGCTGTTCTCCTGGAAAATAGGAGTCTTGGGTTTGCAGTGGAGAAAGGATGGGAAGCCCTGACTCAGCCTCATGAATAAATCATTTCTAGCAGCTTCTGGGTGGGAGGATAAAGGGTTCAGGCAAACTCTGTGAAATGTTTTCCCCCTAACTCTTCAGCATCTGCTCTTGTTCATTTCTCAACAGGGACAAGGTATGGCAGCTGCATAGTTTTGAGTTAGAAAGTCCAGCTGGGAATATCTGAGCAGAGCTGGGTTGACAGAGAGGAAAGGAAAGATAGCCTGGGTGATGGGAAATTGGGAACAGGTGTATAGAGGAAGGAACCAGGAATTGTTTGAAGAACATTGAGTAGATCTGGTTGGCTGCAGTAGAAAGTTGTTAATTATTGTCATCCTCATTAGCCACCACTTACCAAGCACTCAGCATGTGCCAGGCTCTGTGCTAAACATTGTAAGTCAATTATCTATCTCACTGATTCTTCACAGAAATCCTGTATTGATATTGTTATCATCATCCCCATTTTACAGGACAGGAAACTGTGGTTTGAAAAGCTTAAGATATTTGCTCAAGATTACACAGGTAGTAAGAAAAGGAGGCACATTTGCAACCCAAGTCCATCAGATACTGAAGCCCATTGCTCTAAGTTCTGCAATAAACATATCATCTCTAGATTTATGGGACTAGTAGGAAGAATTTATGAGAGTTATGGGAGGAAAGAGATATGTTCGTCCCTGAAAAATATTTCAAGAAATTTCTCCGAGCAAATCAAAAGGCAGAAGGACTGGAGATGGACCACCACTACTTGCCCTGGGTCTTGAAAGCTGAGAGTGGGTGCTTAAATTCAAAGAGCCTCACCTACCAGTTTCTTCCCTGCTCAAACAATCCTGGGGCACAAGCTCAGTTCTGGAAAGGGCATTTTCAGGGGAACACTGACAAAACAGTACATGAACAGAGAGGAATGACTAGAAAGTATAAAGATTCAAAAGCTACCCTTGTTGAAAAGGAGTAGAAGCCAGGAAGGTGGAGGCTGAACTGACAAACACATCAGAGATTGCTGGCTAATCATAAAACCTATTTCCCCCTCTTCCTGGACACAGAGCTAGATCACATTTTTCAGTTGTCCTGACAGTCAGTGTGCCCACAAACTGAGTTCCAGTCACTGGAATATGGGTGGAAGTGATGTAGGACACCTCCGGGCTTGGCCTCAAAAACCCTCACATGTATAATCCTTTGCGTTCTTTCTCCTTCCTCGGTGACCTTGGGAGTCATTGCTGGAGATGGCAGAGCCACAACATGGAAGGAGCGTGGTCTCTAAATTACTCAAACCAATGAGCCTCCCACCAATCAAAAACACTGAGTTAAACTTTATGTGAGCAAGAAATAAACTTGTATTTATTGAGTTTTTTAAAAAGAACATCCTTATCAAAGAAACCAGAACTACTGGGCTGGAGAAAACGCAGAGGTAGAGAGTGGTGTTAAATCAAGTTTAGCCTAAAGCTGCCTCCTTACATATTGTAAGTTCAGCCTAAAGGCTTTTCTGCACATCGTGAACTATATCCTAAACAGAGTTATAAACAGACTGTAGCCTACTCTCGTGCCAATCACTGAGTTTTGGCCAATCAAAGGTGGCCAACTGTTCAAACCGTGTTCTAATAAGGCAAATGCCAAGTTGTAACCAATTTGGCTGTTTCTGTACCTCACTTCTGTTTTCTGTATGCCACTTTCCTTTTTCTGTCCATAAATCTTCCAACTACATAGCTGCACTGGAGTCTCTGAGCCTACTCTGGCTCAGGAGGCTGCCCAATTCATGAATTGTTCTTTGTTCAGTTACACTCTGTTAAACTTAATTTGGCTGAAGTTTTTCTTTTAACAGTAGTTATGATATCCAACTTCAAATACCCGATGGGCCACCATAAATTAAAAGATTTCTTCGTGTCACTTCCAGGTAGAGAACTAAGTCCAAGAGTAATATCTGCAAGGAGATTGATATGGTTTGGCTCTGTGTCCCCACCCAAATCTCACCTTGAATTATAATCCCCATAATCCCCACCTGTCAAGGGTGGAACCAGATGGAGGTAACTGGATCATGGGGGTGCTTCTCCCATGCTGTTCTCATGACAGCGAGTGAGACTCGAGGGATCTGATGGTTTTATAAGCGTCTGACATTTCCCCTGCTTGCACTCACTCTGTCCTGCCACCCTGTGAAGAAGGTACCTGTTTCTCCTTTGCCTTCTGCCATGACTGTAAGTTTCCTGAGGCCTCCCCAGCAGTGCAGAACTGTGAGTCAATTAAATCTCTTTCCTTTATGAATGACCCAGTCTCGGGTATTTCTTCATAGCAGTATGAGAATGGACTAATACAAAGACTGATTGTATAGGAGAATTCCAATGTAAGGAGAAAAAGTCCTAAGAATCAGAGATGTCCAAAGATCTGCCTCCTGCCCACCCTTCAACCTCATCATGCTCCCCTTGGCCACTCATCCTTCCTTCTGTTTCATGCATATCCTGGGCTCTTTCTTCCCTCTGGGCCAGTATGCCTTCAGATCCCTCTGCTTCAAACACTCTTTCTGACTCTTCACAGGCCATATGCGTGTATTCATTCAACAACTATGTATTGCTCTGTGTCTGCTCCATGCCAGCACTGTTCTGGGTGCTTGGGATAAAGCAGTGACCAAAACAGACAAAAATTCCTGCCCTCATGGAGCTTAAATTCAGCCAGAGATCACTATAAACAGTGACATGATTAATGAGATAATATGTTAGATGATAAATGCTATGGTGAGGAAGGAAGAAAGGCATAGCAAAGAAAGGACTGGGAGTTCCAAGGCAGGGATTAGGGGTGGTCAGAGACAAGTGGCCATTTTAAGTAGGGTGGGCATGGCGATGGTGGGCCTCACTGAGAAGATGGTATATGAGCCGCTACCTGAGGGAGGTGAGGAAATGAGTCAGAGGATGACTGATTAGTCAGAGCGTTCCAAGCAGGATGAGCATTCCAGGCAGAAGGAATAGTAGGAGCAAAGTCCTTAAGGCAGAAACATTTCTGGAATGTTCAAAGAACAGAAAGGAGGCCATCATGGCCGGAGTGCAACAAGCAAAAAATGGTGTAATAAGAAAGGGAATGAGAGAGGCAACCAGGACACATGAGTCTTCAGGTTAAATGCCACCTCCTCTGGGAAGCCTTTCTGAACTCTCAAATCTAAACTGAGTTCCCTCCTTCAATCCCTTTATTCTCTCTCATGCACCCTTGTCTTTTATAATATCATAAGTTATAATTCATGAATTTAATTTCTTATTATCTTTAACCACCATTAGACCGTGATGCCACTGAAACCACTTTTGCAAAAATTATAACTGAGGAAATTATGACAGTGAAAGAGAGCTGACCGAACAACCGACCCCATCTTGCTTCTAACCTCTCAGCTGTCCTTGTTCATTCCTGGGCATAGGCTGAACTAACCTTGAGAAGGAATTTGTAGTTTAACTTTGAAACAAAAATGGTAACAGCCCATTCCCAAAATAAACCTCCTTCTTGCTTTGGGACCAATCTGCCTTTGTAGGACTAATAAATTAGCTACAAGATTAGAAATTATGGTTTAGAAACTATGCAGCCTCTGGCTGCAAGAGTCTGAACCTCCCCAAATTGCTCCTGGGAATAACATCACTGTTGTAAAACCTAAGATCAGTGCTTGAGATATTTTGCAGACTCTGCAGCTGATGCCACCCAAACCAGTAATCTGGTGCAACCAGTTCTGTGATCCCACCTAGGGACAGAAGACAGCAAGGAGTATTCACCTCCACCTGCTATGATTTCATCTTCGACCCAACCAATCAGCACTCCCCACTTCCCAAGCCCCTACTCGCCAAATTATCCTTGAAAACTCTGATCCTGGAATTCTCAGGGAGACTGATTTGAGTCATAATAAAGCTCCAGTCTCCTGTACAGCCAGCTCTGTGTGAATTAAACTATTTCTCTGTTGCCATTCCCTGTCTTGATAAATCAGCTCTGTCTAGGCAGCGGGCAAGGTGAACCCATGGGGCAATTATATGCCAGGACAGGGTCCAGGTTAACTTCAATCATCTCACTGCACCAGCACCTAGCCCGGTGCCTGGTAGTTGCCCAATTAATATTTGGTGTTTAATTAATATTTCTTGGCCAAATGAATGGCTGTTGTAATAAGTTACCTTATTGGTAGTCAATTGATGATGATTCCCCTGTCACAGGGTGCAGTTAAACAGCAAACTCCAAAATCCTTTCCCATCAGGAGAGTCTGTAATGCTCTGGCATTCCTGAAATGAAACCCTAAGTTTATTTTCTTTGCAAACAGGCAAACAACTTTCTCTTGTCCTTCCATTTGGCAGAATTCTTTCTTTCCACTTAAAATCCTCTTCCTTCAGGCTTTTCTTTGTCTGTGCCCCTCAAGGCTGTTCTGTGTTCTGTTTGCAAATTATAAATCCTGCTAGGTTTCTCCACTTGACACTGCCCCTTGGCCATTTCCAAGAACAACTGGGTAACAATTCCCTTAGTTTTAATGAAGCTAGGTTTACTCAGCTCTCTTCCCTCCCCCACTCACCTTGCAATCTTAACACAGCCAGTTGGCTATGGAAGGACACTGCATAGTATGTAAATATTAACCACCGGACAGAGACCAAAAAAGCATCCAGAGTTTCATTTGGGGAATCATGCAACAAAATGGCAAAGAGAGCAATGGTGTAGTATAGACATTGGTCTCCATTCTTTAGCCAGATGTTGATTTGTGGTGGAATTTCAGAGATGTTATTTAACCTCTCTCAGCCTCAGTTTTCTCACATATAAATTGGAGACAACTAATGGGGTTAGCATCATTATAACACAAGGATATGAGCACACTATGAAGACTTCTAAGTATTATTCTAATGAGAAATGTTTCATTATAATCTATTGATACAGATTTCCTGTCAATCATCTCTAAAGACCTGCAAAATCTGGCCCCTGACTCTCCAAATTCACGCAGAGCCACTCTCCAAATAGTTCCTATTAGTTCCTTTAACACACAAGTTCTTTCCTGCCTCACAGTTTCTTTCCTGTGCCCAGAATACTTTTCCCTCCCAATATTTATCATGTCTAGATGCTTCTTTCCTTTGAGTTCTCAGTTTAAGCATTGCCTTCTGCTATGATCTGAATGTTGGTGTCTCCTCCAAATTTCCTGTGTTGGAACCTAATACCAATGTGAATAGTATTAAGATGTGGGAGCTTTGGGAAGTGATTAAGCCATGAGGGCTGCACCCTCATGAATAGGATCAGTGCTCTTATAAAACAGCCTCAAGCAAGCTTCCGTGCCCCTTCTGCCATAGGAGGATGCAGCAAGAAGTCACCTTTAAAACAGAGAGCAAGCCCTCACCAGACACCATGTCTGCTGGTGCCTTGATCCTGGACTCCCCAGCCTCCTGAACTGTGAGCAATAAATTTCTATTGTTTATAAATTACACAGCCTAAGGTAGTTTTTCTGTAGCAGGCTGAACAGACTAAGACACCTTCTAAGAGAAGTCTGCCTCACCTGATCAAGGACCACATTTCCCTCCCTCACCATCCCCACTGCCCAGCACGGTGCATGTAGCCCATGACAATTGTTCAATAAATATTTGTTAAGCACATGAATAGATTAATTTATGACAGCAGGCTATTGAAAATAACACAAAGACCCAACAAAAGGAAAATGCTCTAGAGCCATTCAAAATTATCACTGAAAAGACTATAGTGGCATAGGAAAATATTTAGGATATATGATTAGGTTAGAAAATGCCATTTACACTTGATTTGCAACTACGTAAAAATATGAGGCCAGATGGCCAGAAACTAGAAGTAAATTTGGAAATAGTCAAATGATTTGCTAGGGTGGTGGGACTGTAGGTGTTTTTGGTTTTTTTCTCTTTTATTTCTGCTCCTGTTGCTATAATACTGTTTGTTCAGAAATTATAATGTGTTTTTCATCACTAAACAGGGCATACTGTTGAATTGCTCAAAAAGGAAGTACAACATTTGCTCACAGGTGTATTTGGAACTAACTTCTTTTTTATTTTTATTTTTAATTATTATTATACTTTAAGTTCTCGGGTACATGTGCACAACGCACAGGTTTCTTACATATGTATACATGTGCCATGATGGTGTGCTGCACCCATTAACTCGTCATTTACATTAGGTATATCTCCTAATGCTATCCCTCCCCCCTCCCCCCACCCCACAACAGGCCCCGGTGTGTGATGTTCCCCTTCCTGTGTCCAAGTGTCCTCATTGTTCAATTCCCATCTATGAGTGAGAACATGCAGTGTTTGGTTTTTTGTCTTTACGATAGTTTACTGAGAATGATGGTTTCCAGCTTCATCCATGTCCCTACAAAGGACATGAACCCATCCTTTTTTATGACTGCATAGTATTCCATGGTGTATATGTGCCACATTTTCTTAATCCAGTCTATCATTGATGGGCATTTGGGTTGGTTCCAAGTCTTTGCTATTGTGAATAGTGCCGCAATAAACATACGTGTGCATGTGTCTTTATAGCAGCATGATTTATAATCCTTTGGGTATATACCCAGTAATGGGATGGCTGGGTCAAATGGTATTGCTAGTTCTAGATCCTTGAGGAATCGCCACACTGACTTCCACAATGGTTGAACTAGTTTACAGTCCCACTAACAGTGTAAAAGCATGGAACTAACTTCTTTTTTACACATTGCTAGAGCCATCTGGGACATGGTAAAGAGGGAGCTCTATGTAGCATGAGTTTTGAGCCCCTTTTAACTTTGTCTTGTAGTTATGCATCAGGAATGGGACTGCACCTAAAGTACCTAGAAAGAGGTGGTTCCTTACAGGAGAAGTCAGGGGTGGCCACCTCCTAGAAAAAAGAATGACTGCTGGCTGGTGACAAATAACACCCATATCCACTACATCAGTTTAGATTTCTCTGTAACAGCTTGCAAGTGTAAAGCTTTTCTCTATTTTTTAAGACCATTTCACATTCATAATCTCATTCAATCCTCAAAACTCCTCTTTTGAGGTCATTAGTTATCATACACACGTTACAGAAAGCAAAACTGACACTAGTCTTTTTTCTCGCCTTGCAGGGGCTGGTGATGTATCAATGAAGGCAGTGATACATATGACTAGAATTACACTTGCTGGGAAGAAAATTGCACCATAAGTTTCCTTAGCCAGTTCATTAGAGACGGATTCCGTAACCATACAGCAATATAAATGCTAAACTACCCAGGTGCCTGAACTGCCTCTCACGAAGCCTGTGATGTTAATATTAGGTGTCAACGTGGCTGGATTGAGGGATGCCCAGATGGCCAGCGAAGTACTGTTGCTGGGTGTGTCTGTGAGTGTGTGGCCAAAGGAGATTGACATTTGAGTCGGTGGACTGGTAGAGAAAGATCTACCCTCAATGTGGGTGTGCACCACCCAATCGGCTGCCAGCATGGCTAGAACAAAGCAAGCAGAAGAAGGGGTATAAGCAGCTTGTGGGGTGTTTTTTTTTTTCTATCTCTCTCTCTTCCCTTGCTGGATGCCTTGCTTCCTCTCCTCCTGCCCTTGGGCATCAGATTTGGAAGTTCTTTGGCTCTGGGACTTGCACCAGTGGTTCCCCCACGGGTTCTTGGGCCTTCAAACCTCAGATCGAAGGCTGCACTATCAACTTCCCTGGTTTCGAGGTTTGTGGACTTGGGCGGAGCCACTACCAGCTTCTCTCTTTTCCCAGCTTGCAGATGGCCTATCGTGGAACTTCACCATATAATCATGGAAGCCAATTCTCCCTAATAAACTCCATTTTATATATACATATATCCTATTGGTTTTGTCCCTCTGGAGAACCCTGACTAATACAAAGCCCAACGGGATGGCTCAATAGTTCTTAAACTTCTCCCCATGGCACAGATGGTTGACACTCATGTGTACAATACACCTTCATGGAAAACCACACAGTTCCTGGCCACAAGACAGCATGACTTTCTCACCTAGCCAGGTAAGCACCCTACAGCACAAATAAGCCAGAAGGTGAATAAATCATTTGAATACTTTGGTATTTTCACAATTATTAGCATGAGAAGCAGTTTTGCACAGAGGCTAAGAATAGCCTTTAGTGACAGATGGAGCATGGCTTCAAATATCGTTTCTAACTAGGTATGTGAGATTGAGCAAGTTTAGTTACCTCCCTGAGCCTGTTTTCTCATCTGTAAATTAGAGATGATAACACCCATCTCATAGGGACCTATAAGAATTAAAGAAGATAATACCTACAAAGTTCTTTGCAACAAGCTTGCTACATAGCATGCATTCAATAGTGTGAGCTGGTAGCAGTATTGGTGCTACTAAAAATTGCTTGAAAAATCCTTCCAAAATGACTACAACACACTAGACAAGCTCTGGCTCAGAGTGACCTTGTTCCCAAAGTTTTGCCCATGAAGAGTTGAGAGTTGCACAGTTGGTATGAAGTTCAGAATGAAGCTGGACAATTCCACGTGGAATCCTGCCAGTGTCTGTGGTGTTTCCTCATCGAGAATTAGACCCCATGGAGGGTGAGAAAGGAGAAAAGGTCAGAGAACCCATAACAAGATAGGTTGATGGATCAGAGGAGAACACTTGGCACACCCAGCAAACATACCTATAAGTCTCCTTGGAAAGCTTCTGAAAAAAGGAAGGGGTAGGCCTTGAAGTACAGGTAAGATTAGGGTACGAGAGGAAAGGCAGGGCAGAGCCAGCTACACAAGAAAAGGAGGGACATGGGGCCGAAACACAGAGTTCGTGCCAGAAAGCTGCAAGTGAAGGTCTCCTTGCCTTTTTCTCCTTGCCTCTTCTATCATCCTCTGCCCTTCCCAAAATAACTCAGCCCTTTGGCTAAGTTTTAATGTTCCAAGTAGGTTCTCCTTGCAGTGTTTCCCCAGCTAGCTAATTAAACATAGCGCATTTAATTGAATCATAGTGAAGCCCATAGCTGATGTCTCTACACCCAGAGGGGAAAAGATGGAGTGTGATGAAAACTAAGCGTGTCTCACCGGAGCCAGCCAGAATTCTGTAGGTATTTTCAGACCTCAGCATAAAAAGCATGATATTCAAGGCAATATCATGTATAGATTAATCTACCAAACAAGAGAAGAGAAGATATCCCTTTTATACTACAACAGTTCAGTAAATTTTGTTTAGTTTGCGTAGGATACAGTTAATTACAGTAATTTATCAAAGTGGCATAAGGTGGTATTCACACACACAAAGAGTATTTTCCCACAGTTGAAAATCCTTAGTTTTATATAAGCTGAAGCTAGTACTAATTGAATTTTCACTTGGGTAGATAAAATCTTTAACAACCCCGGAATAACTAAATGCTCCTTGCTCAATGATGTGGATCGGGATGATTTACAATACCTATCACCCAATCATGCTAATTTTGCTTTTGTATGATTAATTAAAACAATATGTTCATTCTTCCTAAAGTGGAATTAGGGCACCCAAGGAGTTGGCTTTTATTACCAACTTCCCCATTCAGCAGTAAAAGCAATTTTCACACAGTGACTTTAAGGAGGTGCTAAGGACATAGAGCCCTGACGGAAACACTTTTTCAAGTTCAACTTTGCTCTTTGGAAGACAATAGAGATGAGTCTGATGGGCAGATAAAGGTTTTTAGGACTTCAGAGCTAAAAGGGACTTTAGAGGCAACATTGCGAAAAATCCCCCACTTTGTAGATGAGAAAACTGAGGCTCAGAGGGGACAAACAGTTGTCTCCAAATTATAAGGCCCCATTTTTGGTAAAGCTTATATTTGAATCTAGCCACCTGACCCTTAACCCAACCTTCTCATCTATAAATTAGGGATAATAATGTCATAGGGTGTCAGTAATTAGATTAGTAAGAAAGAGCACTGCACTAGGAGTCAGTATACCTGGATTTAAGACTGCAGGACCTTACAAGCATTGACTCTCTCTAGCTCACTTCCTTCTTCTGTAGAATTGGGATGAAAGCACTTGCACTGTCAATCTTCCCAAATAAGAAAACAATGGGAAAGTCTGTGACCAGAAAGATTAATAGAACGTTGGCTTCTAGAAGACTGATGAAAGCAGTAGCCATAAAACCAGAGGGCTTCCACTCTTTCAGTATGGAATGCTTTTCAGGTTACTAACAATATTTTCTGAGGACATGCTACAAGTTAGGCCCTAGGCTAAGTACCAAGGCTCAGACACACTAAATTACTTGCCCAAGATTACCCGACTTATAAAGGCAGAACCAGGCTTTGAACTCAGGTCTTTCTGATCACAGAGCTGTGCAAATGTGCTCAAGCAGAAGTCTGAATCTCAAAAGCCTAGGGGAGCCAGACCAAAAAAAATAAATAAAATGTGTGAATTGGGTGAGTGTAAGGACAAAAAGGAATTTGGGTGAAATGAATGTGGGAAAATGAGATAGCAGTTTTGCACAGTAGCACATAACCTGAAGTAAATAGATCTGAAGTTCTAGGGGCCATGAATTAAGTTATTCATAGCATTTTAGCATGGATGAAAATGTCCCAGCTCCAGCAAAGAGGAGGCTGGGTTATAAGAAGCTGCATCTGGTATTCACTGCCAGTTACTGACAGTGCTGGGGCTCAGAAAACAGTGCCCCCAAATGAAGGCCTCAGATGCAAAAGTTTCTCTCTGACCTTGTCCTGCCCTCTTATATCTCAGTCCCATTCTCCCCCAAAGCTAGCCATAGCAAGTAGAATCCCTCGTTCCCAAGGCAGGTCATAGAAACCAGAACCCCTTTTTCCCCAAAGTGGAGCCAAATATTTCTCTAACTTTGCCTCTACCTTTCTGTGTAAAAACTGGCCATAAAGAAATTATCTGACCTACTTTGACCATAGGTCATAAGATCCCCATTCCAGAGAGGGCCCTGCCCCACACCCAAAAGGAAGGAATGCTGCTCAGAGAGGCCAGGAGAAATCTAGACAGACAGGCTTTGCTGGGTTTCTCCACTTGATCTATTAGCATTAGATCTTACCCTTTTTGTCCAATCCTATTTCAACATGGTTGTCCATGCTTTATTGAACCTAAGCATGAAAATGGACAATTTCCCCTGTGTCTCTGGGTCTTTCATTCTAAAGGCTCTCATTAATAAAATTTGCATGACTTTTCTCCAATTAATCTGACTTTTGTGAGTTGATTTTTCAGCAAACCTTCAGAGGGCAAAGGAGAAATTTTCCCTTGGTTCCGACAACAAATTATGACTGACCCATGTTGAGAGCACTACGTAAAGTAGCTATTATTAATGTCATCCTTGTTTTAGATGAAAAAAGTTAGTTTAGAGAACTTCTCTTTGAGCAGTTACCAAGATTACACTTTTAGTAAGAGGCAAAGTGGAGACTCCAAAGCACTGGGCCTTGGGCGGGTCTCTGGGCTTCAGTTTCCTTATCTAGGAAAGGAAGGCCTAGGGCTTTACAAGCTTTGAGTTCCCTTTTATCTCCAACTGTAATGGTTTCCTGATGGAGTGAGAACCTCCAGCACCTTCTAATCACCTTCACCAAACCAGGAAGGGTTCACTGCTTGGGTTATTCTTTGGCCACTGAGCAGCCTTCCTCTTTCACTTAGGACATTGCATTACAGTGCTTGGAATGAAATGCAGTTCTTGTTGCCCAGGACTTACTAACCGCTTAATGGCTTTATATGGGTTGGCTGTGTCCCCACCCTAATCTCATCTTGAATTGTAGCTCCTGTAATTACCATATGTCATGGAAGGACTTGGTGGGAGGTAATTGAATCATGGGGGCAGTTTTCCCCCATGCTGTTCTCATGATAGTGAATAAGTCTCACAAGATCAGATTGTTTTATAAAAAGGAGTTCCCCTACACAAGCTCTCTCTTGTCTGCCGCCATGTAGGACATGACTTTGCTCCTCCTTCACCTTCCACCATGATTGTGAGGCCTCCCCAGCCATGTGGAACTGTAAGTCCTTAAAGCCTCTTTCCTGTATAAATTACCAAGTCTTGAGTATATCTTTATTAGCAGCATGAGAACAGACTAATATATGGGTGAAGCATCACAATCACTGATATGATTTGGCTGTGTCCCCACCCAAATCTCAACTTGAATTGTATCTACCAGAATTCCCATGTGTTGTGGGAGGGACCCAGAGGAAGGTAATTGAATCATAGGGGCCTGTCTTTCCCATGCTATTCTCATGATAGTGAATAAGTCTCACGAGATCTGGTGGGTTTAACAGCGGTTGCCACTTTTGCTTTTTCCTTATTTTTCTCTTGTCACCACCATGTAAGAAGTGGCTTTCACCTCCTATGATTCTGAGGCCTCCCCATTCACATAGAACTGTAAGTCCAATTAAACCTCTTTTTGTTCCCAGTTTCAGGTATGTCTTTATCAGCAGCATGAAAATGTATGAATACAATAAATTGGTATACATATAGTAGAGTGGGGCATTGCTGAAAAGATCCCCAAAAATGTGGAAACAACTTTGTACTGGGTAACAGGCAGAGGTTGGAACAGTTTGGAAGACTCAGAGGAAGACAGGAAAATGTGGGAAAATTTGGAACCTTCTAGAGACTTGTTGAATGGTTTAACAAAAATGCTAGTAGTGATATGAACAATGAGGTCCAGCCTGAGGTGGTCTCAGATGGAGATGAGGATCTTATTGGGAACTGGAGCAAAGGTGACTCTTGTTATGTTTTAGCAAAGAGACTGGTGGCATTTTGCCCCTGCCCTAAAGATTTGTGGAGCTTTGAACTTTAGAGAGATGATTTACAGTATCTGGCAGAAGAAATTTCTAAGTAGCAAAGCATTCAAAAGGTGACTTGGGTGCTGTTAAGAGCATTCCATTTTAAAAGGGAAACAGAGCATAAAAGTTCAGAAAATTTGCAGCCTGACGATGCAGTAGAAAAGAAAACCCGTTTTTTGAGAAGAAATTCAAGCTGGCTGCAGAAATTTGCATAAGTAGCAAGGAACCTAATGTTAATCCCCAAGACAATGGGGAAAATGTCTCCAGGCCATGTCAGAGACCTTCACAGCAGCCCCTCCCATCACAGGCCCGGAGGCCTAAGAGGAAAAACTGGTTTCATGGGCCAGGCCCAGGGTCCCCGTGCTGTGTGCAGCCTAGGGACTTGGTGCCCTGTGTTCCAGCCACACCAGCCGTGGCTGAAAGGAGCCAATGTAGAGCTTGGCGGTGGATTCAGAGGGTGGAAGCCCCAAGTGTTGGCAGCTTCCATGTGATGTTGAGCCTGCGGGTGCACAGAAGTCAAGAATTGAGGTTGGGGAACCTCCACCTAGATTTCAGAAGATGTATAGAAACACCTGGATGCCCAGGAAAAAGTTTGCTGCAGGAGTGGGGCCCTCATGGAGAACCTCTGCTAGGGCAATGCAGAAGGGAAATGTGGGGTTGGAGCCTCCACACACAGTCCCTACTGGGGCACTGCCTAGTGGAGCTGTGAGAAGAGGGCCACCATCCTCCAGAACCCAGAATGGTAGATCCACCGACAGCCTGCACTGTGAACCTAGAAAACCTGCAGACACTCAATGCCAGCCAATGAAAGTAGCTAGGAGGGAGGCTGTACCCTGCAAAGCCACAGGGGCAGAGCTGCCCAAGACCATGGGAACCCACCTCTTGCATCACCATGACCTGGATTTGACACCTGGAGTCAAAGGAGATTATTTTAGAGCTTTAAAATTTGACTGCCCTGCTGTATTTTGGACTTGCATGGGCCCTGTAACCCCTTTGTTTTGGCTAATTTCTCCCATTTGGAAGGGCTGTATTTACCCAATACCTGTAACCCCATTGTATCTAGGAAGTAATTAGATGGCTTTTGATTTTATAGGTTCATAGGCAGAAGGAACTTGTATTGTCTCAGATGAGACTTTGGACTGTGAACTTTTGGGTTAATGCTGAAATGAGTTAAGACTTTGGGGGACTGTTGGGAAGGCGTGATTGGTTTTGAAATGTGAGGACATGAGATTTGGAGGGGCCAGGGGCAGAATGATATGGTTTGGCTATGTCCCTAGCCAAATACCAACTTGAATGGTATCTCACAGAATTCCCATGTGTTGTGGGAGGGACCAGGGGGAGGTAATTGAATCATGGGGGCCAGTCTTTCCTATGCTATTCTTGTCATATTTAATAAGTCCCACTAGATCTGATGGGTTTATCAGGTGTTTCTGCTTTTGCTTCTTCCTCATTTTTCTCTTGCTGCCACCATGTAAGAAGTGCCTTTCACCTCCCACATGATTCTGAGGCCTCCCCAGCCACATGGAACTGTAAGTCCAATTAAACCACTTTTTGTTCCCAGTTTCGGATATGTCTTTATCAGCAGTGTGAAAACAAACTAATACAATCACAAATCAGTACACAGCCAGGCAGTCAATTCAGGAGTTCCCAGCCCTTAAGCCTTCCAGTTCCATGACCAGGGAAGATCCAGAGCCACCCTGAGATATCCATCAATTCCCTTTCATTTATTCAATAAATTCACAAATATTTACTGAGCAACTTCTATGTGCCAGACACCATTCTAAGTCCTGAGAATATAGCATTGAACAAACAAACGCCTACCCTCATGGGACTGAGATTCTAGTGAGGGAGATAAATGCTAAATATAATAAAGAAGTTAAATTGATTGAGCATTAGATAGTAGTGAGTGCTAAGGAGAAAAAAAATAAACAAGAATGGGAGATATCAATGTTGGGAGATACCAGTGTTGGGAGGAGGGGGTAAAATGTGAAAGTGTCTTCTCTGAGAAGGTGACTTTGGGAAGAACCTAAAGATGTGAAGCCATTAGGATGTCTTGGAGAAGAGCATCCAGGCTGAGGGAAAAGCAAGGGCAAAGCTTGTCTGTGTGTTGATGGAAAAGCACAAGGAAAATCACAAGGGGAGGAAGAGGCATAAGGTCAGGGAGGCAGCCAGGAACCAGACCTTGCCCAGCCTTGTAGGTCGTGGTCCTGGACTTGGAATTTTGGAGGGTTCTGAGCAGGAAGTGATATGATCTGACTTAAACAAGGACACAAGAGGCACCTGAAGGAAGATCTGAAGAGCAGAAGGAGGGAACAAGTTAGGAGGCAATTGCCTTTATCCAAAGCAATAGAGTATATTGTCATGGATCCAGGTGGTGGCAACAGGGGTGCTGAGAGGATATGGGATTTGGGATCTGAGGTATGGGTGGCAAAAAACAGTCAAAGACACGTTCACAGTTGTAGTTCTGAACAACTGGGCCCTCTCTGCCTCCAGGCTCCTTCATTATTGCACACGGGCTCAGCACATGCTGCCAAAGTGAGAAACTCAGCATGTTCCCTACAAAAGCGAGTGTATTCATTTCCTATTGCATCTGGAACAAATCACCATAAGCTGAGTGGCTTAAAACAATAAAATTTGACCGGACATCGTTGCTCACATCTGGAATCCCAGCACCTTGGGAGGCCAAGGCAGGAGGATCACTTGAGCCCAGGAATTTGAGACCAGCCTGGGCAATATGGTGAAACCCATCTCTATAAAATATACAAAATTTAGCTGGGTGTGGTGGCATGCACCTGTGGTCCCAGCTACTCAGGAGGCTGAGGTAGGAGGATTACGTGAGCCCAGGGAGGTCAAAGCTGCAGTGAGCTGTGATCATGCCACTGCACTCCAGCCTGGGTGACAGAGTGAGACCCTGTCTTACACACACACACACACACATACACACACACACTTATTACCTTACAGTTCTGGAGGTCAGAAGTCAAAAATGGATCTCACTGGGCCAAAATCAAGACATTGGCAGGGCCGTGTTCCTTCCAGGGGCTCTAGGGGAGAATCTGTTTTCTTGTCTTTCCCAGCTTCCAGACACTGCCTGCACTCTTTCACCATGACCATAAATCACTTTGACCTGCTTCCAGTGTCACATCTCCTTCTCTGACTAAGGATCCCTGAGATTACACTAGGCCTGCCCGATAATCTAGAATAATCTCATCTCATGACCCTCAATGTAATCACATCTATGAAGTCCCATTTGCCCTGTAAAGTAGCATATACGCAGATTCCAGGGATTGGGGCATGGACATCTTTGGGGTGCCATTATTCTGCCTATCACAATGAGCTATGTGGAATTCGCTGATTTCATAGAGAACACAGAAAAAAAGACTTTACATCACCCACCTCACAATAAAACACGACAAAATGTCCATCAGACATTCTTGTCTTCCCATGTGATTCTCAGCAAACTCACTCTGGAGGTCACCTGAGATTACTGGTGCCTCTCTCCTCTTCCTGAATTCCCCTCCCACCCACTTCTCAAAACTCCAGTTTCCTCTCCCTTCTGTAATACGGACCGCCAGGCTCTCCCAGGATGAGCAAGGGAACTGTACTTAGAACCGGCAGCACTTCCTTGAAGGAACGTGCTCATAGCTCTCCCTAGCTCTCATTCGTCCACACATCTAAGTACGCTGGCAGTTTCCATCTTGGCACCTACTCACACAAAAGCTACTGTGGACCTGAAGTAATGGTTGACCTGACTATATTGCATTCCACAACTTTCTTTCTCTTTGTAATCTTCACACACCAGGGAGCAAAACTTGAATACTTAGGAAGGACAACTACATTTGTTCTTGGTTTGCAAATATTTTTACCAGATCCTCAAATACAAGGCCTTTGAGATAGGAACAGGTCACTGTGACCCAAAGCAGAAATTGTTAAGCAGGCTGTGACGGGCAGTGAGAAATCCTGGTTCCTGCTTCCTCTGAGGACAAGCTGTTTCAGTGAAGAATACACACTGTCCAATCTAACTACCTGGGCTGGAATCCCAGCTCATAATCTAAAAAGTCAAATTCACAGAAGCAGAGTCGAATGTAGGTTACCAGGGGCTGAAGGTGAAAAGGGGAAATGTTGGTCAAAGGATACAAAATTTAAATTAGACAGGAGGAATGAGCTCAAAATATCAATTGTACAACACAGTGGCTATAGTTAATAATAATGTAATGTCTACCTGAAAACCCCTGAGGGTAAATTTTAAGGGTCCTCACCACAAAATATGGTAAGTATAGGAGATTATATATATGCTAATTAGCTCAATTTAGCCACTCCGCAATGTACACATATTTCAAAATATCATGTTGTACAGTATAAATACATACAATTTTTGTCAAATTAATGAACTAAAATTAAAAACCCAGAAGTCAGCAGGGAGTGGTGGCTCACACCTGTAATCCCAGCACTTTGTGAGGCTGAGGCAGGAGGATTGTTTAAGCCCAGGAATTTGAGACCAGCCTGGGCAACACAGCAAGACTTCATCTCTACAAAAATTACCCAGGTATGGTGATATGCACCTGTAGTCCCAGCTACTCAGAATTTCTGGCTGAGGTGGGAGGATCACTCGAGCCTGGAGGTCAAGGCTGCGGTGAGCTGAGATCACACCACTGCACTCCAGCCTGGGTGATGGAGTGAGACCCCATCTAAAAAGCCCCAAAGTTCCACAACAACAAAGAATTCCAGCTCCTAGTTCATAGGTTTCAAGCTGAGTGACTGTGGGCAAGCTACTTAACCTCTCTGAGCTTCAGGGTTTTTTTTTAATCTGTAAAATGGGGCCAGTAATAGTAGTTACCTCTTAGCATTAACTAGAAAACTCAAATGAGATAATGCAGATAATGCCTTGAGCATTGTGTTTGGCACATAGTATAAGCTGTTTTCACTATCATTCGTATTTCAATGATTTTGACTCTCAGGTCAGTCCACATGCTGAATTACATCAAGATTATAAATGTTCCAGATCTAAAGGTAAAATCTGACCTCAACTATGAGACAGATGAAGTTTGAGTCACTCTTCCATTCTTAACTCCCGACTTTCTCCTGAATTTCCCAGACCCCTCTGCCTCCACGCCCCTTCACCGGATTCCTTACCATGGTCCACTCCTTAGAAACCTCAAGAGGGGTCCCCCTATTTTCCAGCTGGATCAGCTAAAGCTGGAGACAGCAAAGCCCCACCGCTAACTTGTGGCAAAGTTGGTTTGGAGTCCATCATCCCGGCCACCTCTCTATGTTGCCTCCTCCCGCGCCCACTCCCTCAGGACCCTGCACTCTGCCATGGGTGACAGTGGATAGCAACTCTCTTGGGTGATGACCGTTAACCCTGTGGGAGTCCTACTCACCCTGAGGCTTTGACTCACTTGGCCAGTCCCGAAAAGGATGCCCCTTTTAATCAGTACCTATGATATCAGACCCAAATTCTTAGGCAGTTAAAGACAAAAAAGATCTCAACCATCTTCACCTTACAGATGGGAAGACTGGGGCCCAGTGGGAAAGAAAGTACCCTTCACTAAGCACCTCTGATGTGTCAGACATCCTTCACAGTGCTTTCTCAGTTGGTCACATTTCATTCAAAGTCAGAAAGAGCATGTGGCTTGTCCTAGGTCACCCAGCTGCTGAGGGCTTGATCAAGACTCACTTCTCTATTTGACATGCAAATGTTAGCCCTCTCCACAGCTTTCTCCTCTACCACTGATCAACCATAACAGAGTGTTCAGCGTTATCGAAGTGTTCTTCATGCACTAATTAATTTTATACTTTGGACAACCCGCTAAGAGATTGGGGGGGTACTCCTATCACTGCCACTTTCCAGACGAAGAAAAGGAAGCAGAGAGGTGAAGGCATCTCCCCCAACTCACATGACCACTGAGGCCAAAGTCTGAGATTCTAATTCCAGCAGTCTGTCTCCGGAGTCCACAATCCAAACCTCTGCACTAGACTGCCACCTCCAATACACTGCCTCTCCTTAAACTTCGGTTAGGTCTGCAAGGTCATTGCACTTTAATGGAGCAATGCTCTCTAGGCAAGTGAAAAATAAAATCAATTAGGAGGTGCCAAGTACAAGTGTCAGAGCCTTCAAACTGATGGTGCAAAGGCTTCGAATGGACCTTCAAGAGTTCTTGCTTTCCCCAAGGGGTCACTGGCTCTGGCTCCACGGATGCTATTAGCATAATGACAGCCCTGCTTGCCGCCTCAGCCCCCACACTGCCAGCGCCTGAGTGGCTGCCTCCTCCAACCTCCCCTCCACTTCATGCTCCGCTGGATGGTGCAGGCAGCCATGTTCATCTACTGAACAAGTCTCAAAGCCCACTCAGCAGCTGGCATGCCCTTGACCTTGTGGCCAGCTCACCAGAAAGACCCGTGGGTTTATCCAACCTGGCCTGATATTCAAAAGGAAAGAAAGCAATTACATTTTTTTAAATGGGCAACATCTGCAGCCACAAGAAAGAACAAAACCATGTTCTTTGCAGCAACATGGATGCAAGTGGAGGACATTATCCTAAGTGAATTAACACAGGAACAGACAATCAAATACCACACGTGCTCACTTACAAGTGGGAGCTAAACATTGGGTACACACAGACACAAATGGGAACAGTAGAGACCAGGCGCAGTGGCTCACACCTGTAATCCCAGCACTTTGGGAGGCCAAGGCAGGCGGATCGCTTGAGCCCAGGAGTTTGAGACCAGCCTGGCCAACATGGCGAAACCCCCTGTCTACTCAAAATACAAAAATTAGCCAGGTGTGGTGGTGCATGCCTGTAATCCCAGCTACTTGGGAGACTGAGGCACGCTTGAACCCAGGAGGCGGAGGTTGCAATGAGCCAAGATTGCACCACTGCACTCCATCCTGGGTGACAGAGCGAGACTCTGTCTCAAAAAAAAAGTGAGGAGGGAGCGGGCTAGGAGTTGAAAAACTACCAACTGGGTACTATGTTCACTACGTGGGCAACGGGATCATTAGAAGCCAAGACCTCAGCATCACGTAGTATACCCATGTAGTAAACCTGCACATGTACCCCTGAATCTAAAATAAAAAATTTAAATGGGTAATATGGGATATACTACAGAAAAAAATGAAGTTTATATCCAGCATGAAAACATTAGTTCATTCATCAGAAGTTCTTATTATGTTTCACCTTCTCAAACTCAGTACTTCTAAACAAAGATTCTAGAATTACACCAAATAGCCAAGTAAAAAAAAAAAAAGGGTTTGTATTTCACTTCTGCAAAAGAAAAAAATTGTATTCACTTCTGCAAAGCAACCACAAATTATTTTGTCATCCTTTGTAGAAAATTTCAGATAGAGAAACAGAAGGTAGAAAACACTTTCTATAAACCTGGATATTAAGATTTGCACTCACTGATCTAAACACTATACATGATATGTAGGGAAACATCACCATATGCCTGATAAACATGTACGATTATTATGTGTCAATTTAGAAAAACAAACTTTAAAAAGCATTCGTACAGCAATGGGCTTGGGATTCAGACTGCCTAAGTCTTATTCCATCCTACCACTTAACAAGTGTGTGACCTTGGGTAAATTTCCTGTCTTGGGCCAGCCTCATTCTCTTCCTCTGTAAAGTGGAGGTGATACTAGTAGGTATACCAATGTGGTGGGATTGTTAAAACGATTAAATGAGATTTGTATGTGATATTATTTATTTTGGTTGTTGTTAGCATGTTATTATTTATCAACAAATATAATAGTTGTTATACTAATGAGAATTCTTTCTATTCGAAGAAATGGAAGCTAGTTTGAACAAAAAGAAAGACAGGGAAAGTATTAACTTACATGTCTTGAGATACATGGGTGGTAGTGGCCTCAGGATTCAGGAACTCAAAAGCATTAGAATCTGTCACCGTTCAATGTCTCAGAGTTCATCTCAGCTTTGGTCTATAAGTTGTCCTCATTATCTCAGGCTCCTCGGGGACACTGCTTCTGGGATCAGTTTCTTACATTTTATGACACAGGGAGCAAGAGAGAGCTACCATCTCAATCTTCAATTCAAAAATTTCCAGGGAAGTTATATGCCTTTTTCAATGTCCAGGGACGTAGGGATTATAGCTGGTAACCCCACCAGAACTACACAGAGTAGGAGATAAGTTTTCTAAAGGAAGAGGAGAAGGGTGGAGCAAGCGATGCTGGGCAGACAGAATTACAGATGTCCATTACTCCTGTTATGAATATGTGAACCAGTTTGCCATGACAAAGTCCCTTTAAGTCAATCTATGACATTTGATATATAAACACATTATTCAACAATAGAGATGAACCGCATCACCAGAGAAGTTGTACATACTTTGCAAACAGAGATTAAGGTTACACTTTCTCAGGTCCTCCACGGTACCCAGCACAGAACAGGCACTCTAAGAAACAGTTGTGAAGTGACTAATAACTTAGATCTAGAATCAAATTGTGTCACTGTATTAGCTGAGATAAATTAGATCATGCTTCAGTGAAAAAAAAAAAAACCACATCTTAGTGACTTAGCACAATTTTATTTCTCACTCACAAAGTCCACTATGGGTACAAATGATTCTCCAGGGCAACCGTTCTCCAGGTGATGCTCAGAGGCCCAAGTTAATGAAGGTGCCACCAGCCTGCAGAGTGCCATCTGTAGCACGGGGCCTTCTCAGTCAATGTGCAGAAGAAAGCTCCAGGGGGTCTTAGGCCAGCAATTAAGTCCTTCATTCTAGAGGTGATCTATATCATTTTGTTCACAGGTCATTGGCTAGACCCTGTCGCCAGCCCCACTTACCTGCAAAGAACTGCACAATGTCATTTTTCCATATGCTTGGAAGGAGAGGAGACGCACCTATGTGTGAGCACTAGCCGTCTCTACTAAAATCGATTAAAATAAAACTATGTTCTATAAAAATACTACTCCAATTTTTTAATGTTAAAAAGATCCATAGAAAAGAAAATCGCTTAAAAACTGTGAAGATGGCGTTCCTTCCCCTCTATCATTGAACACTATTCCCCAGCTAGAATTACAAAAATTTCTGATTAAACCCATATTACAGTCCAGCAGAGAGTAATTCCACTTGAAATTTCAAAGTTTATGTATTTTGCACCCTCCACTATTAGGTAGAATGACCTTCAAAATCCAATTGAGCGTACAATTCTTACCAGAGGGCAATCGACAGTCCTTTGCAAAAGCCTTTTTAAAAAATATGCCTACTCTTTAACCTTATAATTTAACTTCTGTGATTTAACCTGAGGGGGGAAAAAAAAGAAACACGGACATGCACACAGATGTAACTGTGAAGATATTCTTTGCAGTCCATTTGTAACAGGAAAAAGTAAGAATTAATCTTAATGCCAGCAAGAGTGTGTTGGCTCAATAAATTAAAGCATATCCTCACCCTGAAATAACATGCAGCCATTAATAATCACATTGTGAAGGTGTATTTGTTAAAGTGAAAAGGGGTTTCTGGTACATTAAGTGGGGGAAAAAAGCAGGCTATCAAATGGTGTGTATACCACATATACCTGTGAAAGATTCTAGAAGAAAATATGTCAAGGAATTAGTAATGTTTGCTCTTGTGTGGGTGGGATTATGGGTGTTTTTATTTTCTCCTTTTAGCTAGACTATTATTTCCTGCTATTATGAGTATTGTCTTTGAAGTAAGAAAAACAAGGTAGTTTAAATTATAAATACAGAATCTCGCCAGGTGCAGTGGCTCATGCCTTTAATCCTAGCACTTTGGGAGGCCAAGGAGGGCAGATCACCTGAGGTCAGGAGTTCAAGACCAGCATGGCCAACATGGTGAAACCCCGTCTCTACTAAAAATATAAAAATTAGCCAGGCATGGTAGCACATGCCTATAATCCCAGCCACTTGGGAGGCTGAGGCAGGAGAATTGCCTGAATCTGGGAGGCGGAGGTTGCAGTGAGCCAAGATCACACCACTGCACTCCAGCCTGGGTGACAGAGCAAGACTCTCTCAAAAAAAAAAAAAAAAAAAAAAAGAATGTCTTTGGGCTTGTCACATATCCACTGCTCATAATGGGGCTTTTATCTTAGAAACTGACTACCAGAAATGGGGTTCTTCTTAGTCCTTACTCTTCACATCACTACTGGTGACAATATGGCAGGAGCATTTGTGAAAGACGGCACTTCCCAGGTCATAAGCCTGTTCACTTTCGCCAGCCTCCCACAACTGTAAGGGAAAGTAATTCAGGCCTTAATACCCCCCACTGCACAACTAAGGCTGAAAAGCACTAAGTGACTTGCCCAAGAGAAGAGACAACACGAGAATCCAGGACTCTTCCAGGTTGTCACTCTGTTCAACTCCAGAAAGAGTTCTGGGGTGCTGTTTACATAGAATATAATGTGAAAAGCGTCCCACTGGACTTGTGCAGTGTTGGGTCCTGCTCAAAACCTTACTGGATAGCTGCAGCTCTCCTACACTGATGGGTCACCGTGTGCCAATGTGGAGTACAGGTAAGTAAGCAAATTAATAATCAATAGATATTTATTGAGCACTCCTATAAGTTAGCACTGTTGGGCCACCTGAAGCTAATAAATTTGGTTTTTATCCTTTAGGCAACAAGGAGATATTTGAGGGTTCTAAGTAGCAGAATGATGTGATCAAAGCTATGTTTAGGAAGATAATTCTGGGGGAAATAAGAGTCAGTGGAGGTCAGCAAACCAGATGAGACAAGGAGTAAAATGAGTCAGAAGGCTGCTACAATAATCCACGCAGGAGAAAACAAATGCCTAAATAAGATGAAAGCACCTGAGTTATAGAAAGCATCAACGTCATCATCATTTTGATAATATTAGCAGTAGCTACTTTTATTGAGCACATACTATGTTCCAGATATTATGATAGTGGTTTATATAATGGCCCCATTCAATCTTCAGACTAACCCTATGAGGAAAGTACTACTATTATCCCTATTTCTGAGGTTAGGAAAGCAGGGCTCAGAAGGGCTAGGTCACCTGCCCAAGCTCACATAGCTAGTATGTGGCAATGGTTACAACTTAGGTACATGTAATTTAAAAGCTCATCCTCTGAGCCATCATGCTAAGAATAGAAAAGAAGGTGGTGGCTGGATGATGACAATGACAGAGGGAGATAAAGAGTTTAGTTCTGCTTATATACTGCTGGTCGGAGTGTAAATTAGTTCAACCATTGTGGAAAGCAGTGTGGCATTTCCTCAGAGACCTAAAAACAGAACTACCATTCAACCCAGCAATCCCATTACATGCTATATACCCAAAGGGATATAAATGATTCTACCATAAAGACACATGCACATGTATGTTCATTGCAGCACTATTCACAATAGCAAAGACATGGAATCAACCTAAATGCCCATCAACGACAGACTGGATAAAGAAAATGTGGTACATAGACACCATGGACTACTAGGCAGCCATAAAAAAGAATGAGATCATATCTTTTGCAGGAACATGGATGGAGCTGGAGGCCATTATTTTTAGCAAATGAACACAGAAACAAAAAAAAAATCACATGTTTTCACTCATAAGTGGGAGCTAAATGATGAGAACACATGGACATAAAGACGGGAACAAGAGACACAAGTCTAACAGAGGGAGAAGGGTGAGAGGAAAGAGAAGATCTTCAAAAAGTAATTATTGAGTACTAGGCTTAGTATCTGAGTGATGAAATGATTTGTACAACAAACCCCCATGACATGAGTTTACCTATATAATAAACCTTCACATGTACCCCTGAATCTAAAATAAAAGTTCAAACCTTTTTGTATTTAATTTAAAAACAAAAGAGTTCAGTTCTAGAAATGTGGAGGGCCATGTAATATCCAGATGAACATATCTAGTAGACACGGAGAAAGGCAAAGCTTGAAAGTGAATCATTGGAAGCCACCAGTGAGTAGGTGAAAGCTGATTCCGTGAGAATGAACAAGCTCATGGAGAGAACACATGGAGCAGAGACAGCCTTGGATGAGACTCTAGGGACCCTTGAACTTTAAGGATAGGGAAGCATCTTCAGAAACACAACCAAGGCAGGAGGAAAATCAGGAAAGAATGGGGCCAAAAAAGAAAAAAAAAAAACAGAGTGAAAAGAGTCTCAAAAAACAGAGAATGGACTCAATGGTGTTAAACACTACATACGCAGTAATGACTGTTAGAATTAATAATTTCAAGCCCTCACTACATGCCAGGTATTGTTCTAACTGCTTTGGGTATGTTACTTGACTTAATCCTCATAACAGTCTGCTGAGGTAGAATAGACACTATTACTACCCCCAGTTTACAGATATGAAAACTACCCTGCCCCAGGTACCATGGCCTGTAAGTGGTGGAGCCAAGATTCAAAGCCAGGTAGTCTAGCTCCAGAGCTGGTACTCATAGCTTCCACACTGTATTGCCTTCCTCACCAATGTCTTTTTGAGTACTCAACATATGCCAGACACTGTTCTAAATACTGACTAATTTAGTCCTCCAACAACTTTTTTAGTAGGTGTCATTATTATTCCTATTGGATAGATGGGGAAACTGAGTCACAGAACAGTTTCCCAGGATCACATAGCTAGTGGAACCATGTAGGGATAGTAGAACTCTCCATGAGGAAATTAAAGAATTATCAATCAGCACTTGATGAATGAAGGCAATGTACTTTAGAATCAAGAATCCTAACCAAAGTGAAAGGTGGAAATAAAAACCCAGAGTTCAATGGAAACTAGAAAATTATAAAACTTTGGAGTTGGAAGGCGCCTGGGATATTCATCAATGCTATTCACTAAACGCCAGCATGGTAGCATTGCACTTTCTGGCCCCCTGTGATTGTGTGAGGCCATGGGACTCATTGGCCACATCCAATGTGTTGTGAGAGGACATGGCATATGTCACTGCCAGGCCAGTTGATTGCCAATGGGAGACCTTCCAGAACACTCTTTCCCTCTGCCACAGCAATCTGCAGCAATGGAAATGGTGGCCGCTCCATCAACCTAAGTCCCAGAGAACACGGAAGTGAGCTCTCAGCTGATTCACAGCAGACATGTGGCATGAATGAGAAGTAAAGCATGGAGACATAAGTCACTACCATGGCTGTGCTGGCTGACACAAAGCCTTAAACATGACCAGAATGGTGAAACTGAGAACCTAAAGGGAAAGAGACCTGCTCAATGTCACAGAGCTGGCAACCTAGAGGCACTGAGGGCAAGAATCTAACTCTCTGGCATTCCATCCAGTTATCTTCCTTCTATACCTCACTGAGCATCTCACATATCTTGCAACTCATTCCCCCTTCTAACCCACAGCATATTCAGTTTCTGTATATTAATGCAAAGACTGAATTAAACTAATTATTGCCTAATTTTTACAAACTGTCTCCTAGTGCAATGCACTCAGAACTCAATTTTCTGAAGAGGTACAGGAAGAAGGTACGGGGGTCTGGAGGGGTGTGGGGAGGAATACTTTGTCCTATTATTTATAGAATCAAGGCTAACTTAATTAAGTTTTGACAGAAAGTGCTCAGTTTTGCAGACAGTTGCCACCCGTTTCTCCTGAAGCCTGAATCTCGTCGTAGAAACTGACTCCGCTCCATCTTCCTCTTTGATGTATGAGGCTATAAAACAGGGAGTGAGCAAGTCACCTTCGAAGAGGCTTTTTGTCATTGCAATAACTAGAAGTAATTTACGGGCTCCTGGAATCGTGGGTTCTCTGTTTCTGACTCGGCGAGAGACTGAAATCACAATCTGGATGCTGGCAGTCAATTGGAAGGTCAAAAAGACTCTGAAAGGTATCAGTCTTCTAGAATCTAGGATGAAGAAACATCAGTGTCCACATTCAGTGATGAGATCATCAGCAAAGGTTTTAGACAGAGGATGCCTTTTAGGTATTGAGATTTAATTCACCTTTGTGGGAGTGCCCTAGAACATCCTGCTCTATCCTGGCCCCCATCCAAGTCCTCCCCTCCTTCAGGGCCCAGTTTAACTCCTGCTGTTTCTAGGAAGCCCTCCCTGCCTACCCTAGCCTATGATATGTATTATGTGCTCTGACTACAATTCTTTTGGCACTTGTCACATTCTCCTCTGATATACATTCTTTATGTTTGCACATCTAGAGTCTATACATCAGGTTTCTGTAGAAATAGGTTTCATCTCATGAGCTGACTCTGATCAATTAGGAGTGGCTTCCTAGAGTGCTATGACAAGAATTTTACAGCTGTAGGCTGGACATGGTGGTTCATGCCCATAATCCCAGCAATTTGGGAGGCCAAGGGGGGAGGATTGCTTGAGTCCAGGAGTTTGAGACCAGCCTGGGCAACATAATGAGACCCGGTTTCTACAAAGTACAAATAAAAAAATTAGGCAGGGCTGGGCATGGTGGCTCATGCCTGTAATCCTAGCACTTTGGGAGGCTGAGGCAGGTGGATTATCTGAGGTCAGGATTATCAGATTATCCTAGCCCGGCCAACATGGCAAAACTCCGTCTCTACTAAATACACAAAAATTAGCCAGGAGTGTTGGCAGACACCTATAATCCCAGCTATTCAGGAGACTGAGGCAGGAGAATCACTTGCAGCCGGGTGGGGGCAGAGGTTGCAGTGAGCCAAGACTGCACCACTTCACTCCAGCCTGTGCGAAAGAGCAAAACTCTGTCTCAAAAAAAAAAAAAAAAAAAATTAGCCAGGCATGGCGGTGCATGACTACAGTCGCAGCTACTCAGGAGGCTGATGTAGGAGGATTGCTCGAGCCCAGGAGGTCAAGGCTGCAGTGAGAGGTTGGGCGACAGAATTAGACCTGTCTCAAAAATAAAAATAAAAATAAAAAATTCTGCAGCTCTGCAGCTATATCCAAGTTCAACAGTTAGAAGTGCAGTGACTGACCAGCAAGTTCTGAGATGGGCATGTGAGGTAAAAAAGGACACGTATGGCATGTGTTTGCCTTCTATATGCTGAAAGCACTAAGTTCTTTGAAAATAGTGTCCATCACTTACACTTAATTTTATTCCTATGAACATTTACATAAGCATTCTCAAAAAGTATTTGAATGCTCAAAATTTATTTGAAAAGTAAACATCTCCCTTTGCAAAAATGACCTAACTCTAATGCATTATGTGTTCTAATTATGACTCTTTCAAACAGTCCTTAACACACCTACGTGTAGAGCTGACTCCCACCAGAAATTTTTCAAAGCTAGTTTTACGTGAGAAATGGCTTTTGACACATTAGCACTTTAATGTTTCTGAATCTTAAAACATCCATGCTTAATAACTCCTTGTCTGCAGTTAGCAGTGATTTTCGGAATTTTTGTATCTACTACCTCATTTGATTACTATGTGACCTTCATGAGGTAAAATGTTATCCCCGTTGTACAGATTTGAAACCACTTGTTCAGAGTAGCAGAATAATTAGTCAGGACCAAAGGAGGTAACCCCACAAACATTTACCAGTTCTGCATAAAGTAAAATAAGCTGTTAAGGTTTAGGCTGGTGTTTCCTGAAGTTTTTTTCCACAGAACATTAGGACGTCAATAGGGCCACTACGTGTGTTTTTGTGGTCAAATAAGTTTGGAAAACATTAACAGGTTTCCCTGCAGTATGACGTCTCAGAGCTCTTAAGACACTAACATACTTGGTGAACTCTACAGAGGCCCCACAACGTGGGCCCATATAAATATTCCCTCAAAGGTTCTGTAGAACACAGGTAATTTTTTTCTAAACTTACCAGCAGGGGTACTAGAAGAATGGCAGAGTGGTCAAGAGCCTAGGCTCTAAAATCCAACTGGGATCGAGCTCTGGCCCCAACATTTACTGGTTTTGTGGCTATGAATAAGTCACAGAATCCCCAGCCTCGCTCCCTCACCTATAACATGCAGATTCCAACAGGGCCACTCCTGGGGTTGTCGTGAGGATTAAGTGAGACAAGGCAAGTAGAGTGTCTAGCTGATCATAAGCACTCAATAAATGTTAGCTGGTATTTCTGCCAATGAGGAAGAAAGTCAGAGTGGAATCTAAGACTAAAATATAATGCACAGGTTGGGCTGAGAAGCCCATTCTGAGTTTATCACGTAGGAGATTTACTGAGGAGTGCTCTTGGGTCAACACCTGTGGAAGGGAAGGGAGAGAAGAGACAGAAAATGAAGCTGTGATCCAGCTCAATGACAGCCAACCGCACGAAGAGATGTAGAGATAGATCGGCTTTTCAGAATTGTCCTTGATTGGGCTGAGAAGGCCAGCTCTTTACAACCCCACATGGATGAGTCAATGGATATTGGACAACCCAGGAAAGGCTGACCTTGGGCAAGGCAGCTCTCTGCAACTTAGGCAGTTCCTCAAGGGGCTACCACCATTCTCAGAAGCCAGGACAACAAGTCTCTCACCCAAGGAGAGTCTGAACAGTGCAGACACACAATGTCCTGCACTGCAGCAGTGCATACTGCTTCCACCACACCAAAAAAAAAAAAAAAAAAAAAAAAGCAAAAGCTTCCTCTGACCCTCTGGGAAGAAAACAGGGCAGTCTGCAGACAGCTACCAAATCTAGTCATTTATTCATTCATCATTTATTAATGCCTACCATATGCCAGACCCTGAGGCTTGGGGCTTATGAATCAGGTACTGATTCTATAGCAATCATAATAATAATGTTTTCTCTTTACTTTTTAAGGCATGAAAATACAGATAGGGAAAAAGAGAAGGAAGAGATATCAAATCACTAGAAGACAGGATATATTCTCAGGTGATCAGTCACCTGTCATCCCAGTAGGAAAAGGTGCTAATTTGAATGAAGAAAGGAACACAGCAATTTTTTTTCCCCACAGCAATACATCAAGTTGTTCTCCCAATGACTTAGTGTGCTTGGCAAACTATGTACGCTGCACAAAATTGAATTCCCAGGTTTAGGGAAGCCTGAGCAGGCTCGAGGTACATGAGGATTTATTGCTTTAAGTACTTAAAATGCCTCCCACTAAATTTTCTGTGACCTTCTCCCCCTGCCTATGCCCCAAGTTAACCACAGCCTAGGACAGAGCAAAGGTTAACAACACACCAAATAAAACAAATCAGCCCCAAGGAGACAGCTTCCTGCTTCACAGAGGCAATAGAGCCAAGTCCTTCTTGTCCCTGGAAGGGTTGGCTGCATTCCTCTCTCTTCCACGTCAGTCCTCAGTGCCTGCCCGCCCTCCATCCTCCTCTCCTCTTGTCACTTAACATATTCTTCAGAGTGGCCCCTCAAGCACTGTTTTCCTGTAGCAGAATTGTTGTTTTTCCCACTGATATTCTCATTTGTTTGTGTTGTTGGAGATCGAGATACAGCACCCCAAAACTTGACCAGAATATATCAACCCAAAATATGCCTGTGTAACATAAGGATTATTTTGAACTGATTATTTGTGGGGAAAGCAGGCATAGGAGAAGTTCTGCAAACAAGAGAAGTTATCCTTTTTTTAAGATAAATTTACATCTATAAAGGAGATCTCTGTTTTAAGGGTATCTCCCTCTCTGCCCCAGGAAGAGAGAGATTACTAAATCACTAGATTCTCTTATCAATGGAGAAGGTGTCACTTAAATCTGTATAACAAACCTTGCCCTTGTTAACAGTGCTTTTCCTGGCCTTTCCCATACCTTTCTTTTTTTGTTAGGTGGCCAGCAGGTGAGTGGGGAGGTATGATGGTATTTAAGCCTGAACCCTCAGACAATTCTCTGAGATCTACTCTTGAGATTTTGCTCTGAGATGTCCCTGAATATCTCCCCTGTATAGAGCAGGTATACATGTTATTAGACTTCTCTTCATTTTTCTCTTGTTTATCTGTCTTTTGTTACAGGGAATCCCAACTAAGAACAATGGAAGGTAGAAAGAAAATCATTTTTCCTCCCCTACAACATCTTGTCAAGATGCCAACAAACTACTCTGCTTCTAATGTTTCACATTTGCATAGCACACTACAATTTACAACCTGCTTCTGGGCCTCATAACTGGCCAAGAGGGAGGCACTGCACAAATGACTATCTCCACTCTGGAAGTAAGGGCCCTGATAGGCAAAGTGACTTGCCCAAGGTCACAGAGCAAAAAGGCAGGACTTAAGCCAGGCCCTCTGTGCCACAAACTAGACCCACGCACTGCCTCTCAGCCAAAGAGACTAAGTCACATATTGGCAGTGTACCTTACACTTAGTAGGACAATTGATCAAGGTCACAGACTTGGAAAGAAATTGCCTGGGGATCCACAATGTGGATATCCAGCTTCCCAGAGGGGACACTTGTCTACCTTTATGTGCAGATATCCAATTTGAGCACACCTGCAGAATCCAAAGTTTCTTCTTCCTCTTTGTATTACTATCAAGCCAAAGAAACAAATTAAAATTTGGAAAAAAACCACAGACTTTTTTAGCTTCACTATCCCAAGTACTAATGGAAAAACAAGACTCTCTTAAAAAAAAAATCAATTAAAAAAAAAAAAACAACTTTGAGACAAGGTCTTGCAGTGTCACCCAGGCTGGAGTACAGTGGCACGATCATGACTGTGCAACCTCAACCTCCTGGCATGAGCAATCCTCCTGCCTCAGCCTCCCGAGTAGCAGGATTACAGGCATGCACCACTACATCCACCTACATTTTGTATTTTCTGTAGAGACGGGGTTTCACCATGTTGCCCAGGGTGGTATTGAGCTCCTGAGCTCAAGCGATCCACCCACCTCGGCGTCCCAAGGTGCTAGGATTACAGGCATGAGCCATCACGCCCAGCCTCTGTAAAATATTTCAAAGAGGTTTATTCTGAACCAATATGAGTGACATGGCCCAGGGAACACACTCTCAAGAGGTCCTGAGAAAGTGTGCCCATAGCCATTGGATTACGGTTTGGTTTTATACACTTTAGATAGGCAAAAGTTACAGGTAAAGATATAAATCAATAAACAAAAGGTATACTTTGGTTCAGCCTGGAAAAACGGGATATCCTGAAGGGGAGGCAGGGTTATAGGTTATATGTGGATTCAGAGATTCTTTAATTTGCAGTTGGTTAAAGGAGTAAAACTTTGTCTAAAAATTTGAAGTCAACAGAAAGGAATGTTTTAGGTTATAATAAGGAAGTCTATTAACCAACATACTGAGTCAGAGAGACCTGTAGGAGTGTGTGACTTAACCATTGTCTAGATGGCCTTAGATCCTGATTATAATTTGATATCTTATTGTCACAAAGAGTACATTTTATTAGCCTTAGGATTAATGCTGGCCAGGCGTGGTGGCTCACACCTATAATCCCAGCACTTTGGGAGGCCGAGTTGGGCAGATCACCTGAGGTCGGGAGTTTGAGACCAGCCTGACCAACATGGAGAAACCCGTCTCTACTAAAAATACAAAATTAGCCGGGCGTGATGGCGTATGCCTGTAATCCCAGCTACTCGGGAGGCCGAGGCAGGAGAATCACTTGAACCCTGGAGGCGGAGGTTAGTGAGCCAAGATCCCGCCATTGCACTCCAGCCTGGGCAACAAGAGCAAAACTCCATCTCAAAAAAAAAAAAAAAAAAGAAAAAAATAATAATTCTGGTCAGTTGTGCCTAAAGTCCAAAAGGGAGGGGCTATAACAAGGTATGTCTGACCTACCTGTCACGACTGGGAATTTCATGCTTAAAGTTTTTCTGAGGTCCCCTTAGCCAGATGGGGGTCTGTTCACTCAGTGGAAGACTTAGAATTTTATTTTTAGTCTACAAAAGTGAGTTTAGAAAATTATGGTCCTCCAAGCTTAATTTTTTTGTTGTGAATTGGAAGTTCTTTTTTTAAAATTTTCCCAGGCAACCTTCTAAGAAGAAGCTTTTGGTGAGTGTTCACTCTGCGCCTTTGGTTTCACTCGACAAGTACTTACTGAGAACCTGTGGTGGGCCAGGCACTGTGCTAAATGCTGATGACACAGCTGAGGAAAGGCAGGCAGATTCCTACCCTCAGGGAATCTTACAGTCTGGCAGGATAATGTGGTCATTAAATAGGGAAGTACAATGCAGAATTCAGAAACACTGCTGTTTGTAACTCTGTTGGTGGGAGTTAAAAATAATACAGTCTTTTTGAAAGGCAATTTGGCAGTAGCTATCAAAATTGTAAATGTATATAACTTAGGAACCAGCAGATGCAAAAGTAACAAAGCAACCTAAAAAAAAAGTAGATATTAAAACAAGGCATAAAGTTATGGGCAAAAACAAATTCACTGCAACATCATTTATAATAGCAAGAAAAATAGCAGGAAGGAAGAGAAGGAAGGAAGGAAGGAGGGAAGGAAGGAAGGAGAGGAAAGATGTATTAAAAGATGGAGTTTATTTGAGCATTTAACCATTCATGAACCGGGCATCACCAGACCATAAGCAGTTCACGCCTCCACCAAGGGGGTGGGAAAGAAAATTTTTATTAGGTGTTTGAGGAAATAAGACAAAGATAATATTTGATTGGTTAAAGCGGAAAGTCTCTAGTTAGAGGTTACCTAGCAGTTTCTGATTGGTTAAGCTTAAGTTTCATTTTACTACTTATAAGGGCTTTGGTTTGCCTTCTGAGAAACCTAAGGTGTTGAAGTTGTCTCAGACTAATGGCCTCCCAATCAATTTTTTTAAACAGGAGGGAGGAAGGCTAGGAGAGAGAAAAAAAACTAAATGCCCAGTCAGAGGAGTATGGTTTAAAAATTTGTGGTACATTCATACCACAGAATTCTATGCAATCAATATAGAAGATAGAGCTATCTGTACTAACTTGGGAAAATATTTATTTTAAAAATGTACTAACTTGGGAAAATGATATGCTAAATGATAACAAACAAGTTGGAATACAATGTATGTGTCATATGTACATGTAAGAGTATATCCATTTAAAGGTAAAGGAAAAAATATCAGGAAAGATACACAACAAACTGTTACCAATGAATATCTCTGAGGAGTGGAATGGGGATGGTTTTCATTGATAAACTTCTAAACTATTTGCAAGTAACATTGCACATGTCATTTTGAAAACCCAATTTAGCAAAATAAGGAGTATTAAATGCTATCACAGGGGAAGAAGAGAGTGCTATTTCTGAGCACAAAGCAGGAGTTAAGTCACCCTTCACTTCTTGTCGTTTTAATCTGCTCATCCTATAATCTCCAAACGTGTCCCAACAAGACCCCAATCATTCTGCAATTTATAACCCCACCTAGTGGCAAACACAGATGAATTTGGGACATCAAACCATTCCTAGGACTTTTTTTTTTTTTTTTTTTTTTTGCTAAAGGAGGGTGGATGTGATGGATGTCATAGCTAAATGTTGCAAAATGCCATGGCTAGTGACAAAGAGGAGTCCTAGGGAGACTCACTTACCTCACAGAGCTGCTGAGAGGAAAACATGAGTTAAACATGTGCAGAGGATATGATTTTCAGTTCACACACTTGTGCAAAAAACACAATTTATCTTATCTTTTATAACTTAGCTAAACTTCTGCTTTGAGCTCTTATTCTGCCCGGATGGCAGAAACTTATTTTCAATCAATATAATACCCCTTACTGCATCCCCACAACCGCCCTTATACATACTTTTACACAAATAACACCAGGATTGTGTTAAAGTCTAACAGACGAGGGATCTCTGAGAGCCAATGGGCTAATAGTGGGGATTTAGGTCTCCACAAGCTACTGCTAAGATGCCCCTGTACCTTGATAAAGAAAAATTATTCAGACAGTTGTTAAAGACAGTAAAACAGACTTTATTCAGGAGGACTACTACAATGGGGTCTTGCAGTAAGATAGAGGGATTGGTCTTAACTCCAAACACAACAAGGACACGTGGAGATTTGTAGCCAAGGAGCAAAGCAGGAGTCAGTGAATGGAAAATTACTAAGAGGAAACATCAAGGCTAGGGGGATTCTTGTTAGACCAACTCAACAGGATTCTTGCTGAAGGCAGGCCAGGGTGAGAGGATATCAAGGGTGGGGAATGAGAAATTTGATCAGATGTTGACAGTAGTCAGATACAGGGTAGGCAATTTTTGTTAAACTGACTCAGAAGTATTTTTGCTAAAACTGGACTGAGGGGGCCAAGGACAGAGACCAAGGTCAGGACCTGGAGGGCTTAGAGGGGCCTGACTATAGTTAGGTCAGGCCCCTCTAAGCCTTTGTCAGCTTTCACACTCAGCTCTGTTAGGCCTAGCAACCATCCCTTGCCTTGGAGTCAAAGAGTTCCTGCAAAACCCTCTCTGCCTCCCTCCAATGAGACTGGCTGCACCACATTTTTCTCTTGCTACTCTTTTCCTGTGGGTTAGCTGTATCTTAGTCTGTTTGTGCTGCTATAACAGAATACCACAGACTGGGTAATTGATAAAGAACAGAAATTCATTTCTCATGATTCTGGAGGCTGGAAAGCCCAAGATCAAGGTGCCAGCATTTGGTCTGGTGAGAGCCTTCTTGTTGCATCTCACCACAGCAGAAGGCAGTAGGGCAAGCTGCTGATTGCTCCATGCAGTTTCTCTTTAAAGGGTCTTAATCCTGCTAATGAGGGAGCAGCTATCATAGCCTAATCACCTCTTACAGGCCCCACCTCTTAATACAATCACATTGGCAACACCTACATTTTAGAGGGGACACATTCAGACCATAACAGCCTTTCCACTCAACGCTTTCAGGCCCAGCAACCAGTCTTGCTTCTGAGACAAGAACTCCCTGCAAAGCCATCTCTGTCTCCCTCCAGTAAAACTGGCTGAGCCACATTTTTCTCTTGCTGCTCGCCAGGGTGCAGGATGTAGGACCTCACTCTGCAGATCCACAAACTTCACTGCTCTCATCCTCTCCACCTGTGCTCTCCTCCCTATATCATGAGGAATCTTTCTAACCTGGATGGGGCTGTGGGGAGTTGTAAATCCCTCTGTTTCCTCCAAACTCCACCAAAGTCAGTCAGTGAAAGGACAAAAAGCCTAGAAGTCCCAGCCTCCCTGTGGTGAGGAAGTGCAGTGCAGGACAGACTAGGGTGCAATGCTGAGATGGAAAGAAGGAAAAACGTAAAGAAAAAAAGAGGATCCTAATGCACCACAGGTAACACTGTAGCCTGGTGGCTACAGGTTTTGTTCTTGATATATGATTGTCTGTGCCTGAATCCCCAGTCTACCACTCACTAATATTGGTCAAACTATTTCACTTTTCTTTAAGGACAATTGTATCTACCTCAGGGGGCCATTGTGGAAATTAATGCAAAGGAACAGCAGATTCTGAATCAATCATCCTTCCTTTCTTCCACTTACAACTTAAGACCGCAATTTGACATTGGTCCATTGTAATTCAATTCAGGGTGCTTTGCCACCCACCCTCCACCTTAAGGTGGGAAATGTCAATTGTCCAAGAAAGAGCCTCATGCTGACATCACTTATCCTCTGAAGGATGAAAGACAGAGAGCAGTGTCACCCTCTATAGCTCAGCTTCTGTAAGGAATGTTCAAGTTAACATCCTTAAGGAATTATAACTTTTCCCAAGGCTGAAAGAAGCGATGGTTGGAGTTTATGGCAGTATCACTCAAACTCTCCTTAGGGTTTAATCTCAAAGACTTTGCTCAGAGAAGTCTTCACAGGCATGTATCCTTTGAACCCTTGAACCAAGGGGCAAGCCTATCCTAAAAACAGAAGAAGGCAGTGGTTTTCCCAGCTTTAAAGTGCATCAGAATCACTGGGAGGGCTTTTTGAAATAACCTGCTGGGCTCCACCCGACAGAGCTTCTGATTCTGTACATCTCAGGTAGGCCCCACGAATTTGCATTTCTAACAAGTTCCCAGGTAACAGTGTTGACAGTGTTGATGGAAGACCAATCTGAGAACCTCTAGGCTGGGGAGACATACAGCTCAACAGAGAGGACCAGCGGGAGCTCTAGACTAAGACAAGGGATTTGCATATGTAACTCGCTCCCCCTGGGGTAAGCTTACAAATCTCTTAAAGAGTGCAATGAGACCTTGCTCAAGATATAGGGGTCTTACATTTATTATTAACACTCATTATTCCCATTAGAATGGAAAACGTTACATGACTGATGGAAACTTTCAGGCCTCATTGGAAATAATTTTCTAAAAATCCCTCAAATCCTACTCCAATATTATCCATGTGGACAGGACTAGGGAATCCATTAGTTCTGTAATTTCTACATACACATTTCTTCCCACCCACCCCTTCTGCAGATCCCACCCATCCCTTCTTCCACAGACTCAGCTGGGCAAGGCAGCCACTGAAATGCACGTATGGCAGCTCACAAGCCCTTTCTGTAGAAACCCACACCCCTTCATCCACGGGAGAGACAGGGAGCCACTATGTGACCCTACTCCCCACCATTTCTGATTAGACAAGGAATGGACACCTGATGCAAGCTCAGCCAATCAGATTTACTCCTGGAAATTTGAAATTGAGATTCAGAGATATCCACTCAGTATTTGAAACTGGCTGGACTAATAATTGTGAGGTGGACAGAATTCACCAGATAGTCTGAAGAACAGAGGAAACTACAGAGAAAAAAGAACAAAGTAACTGTGAATCAGTGGAGAGAGAAGGTAAGTGTGTCCTCATGGCATTCCAGACGCTGATTATATTTCTTCCTGAGGCCTTTCTGGAGTCTTCCTTGTCCCCACCCTTGGGTTCTGATAGGATTTGGCTCTGTGTCCCCACCCAAACCTCATCTCGAAGTGTAATCTCCACGTGTCAAGGGAGGGACCTGATGGGAGATGATTGGATCATGGGGGCAGAATTCCCCCTTGCTGTTCTCATGACAATGAATGAATTCTCACAAGATCTGGTTGTTTGCTAAGTGTCTGGGCTTCCCTGCGCTCTCTCTCCTGCCACCACGTAGGAAACGCCTTGCTTCCCTTTTGCCTTCTGCCATGATTGTAAGTTTCCTGAGGCCTCCCCAGCCATGTAGAACTGTCAATTAAACCTCTTTTGTTTATAAATTACCCAATCTCAGGTAGTATCTTTATAGTAGTGTGAGAATAGACTAATACAGGTTTTATGTGACATTTTATGTCTTTATTATTATTTTCCATTTTCTATTTGAGCTAGTGGTTTCACTCACTTTTTCAGTCATTGGCTGTTTATTGAGCACACTCTCTGAGCCAGGTGCTGCCCCTGGTGCTGGAGAAACCGTAGAGTTTACCTGCGACCACTTGTGTTGCCTGCAACTAGGACAACTAGTATAGCCACTTACACCTACCACAATATAAAGAAATGCACACACAGAAAGAAAAGTTGTAGAAAAACATACATAATTTATTGAACACCTACTATGTGCCAGGCACCCTGCTAAGTGCTTTACATGCATCTTCTCTCACAACAACCCTATGAGGCAGGTACTATTATCTGCATTTCCTTAAGAACACACAGGATTCAAACATATGTAGCCTAATCCCTCAGAAGCACTAAAAGGCAAGAGAGTGGAAAAGATCTAGAATCATGGTAACAGTGAGAGAAAATACAGACACACACTCACACTCATGCTCACACTTACACAGAATTCAGGCCTGGCTATATCAGTACACACTCAGGCACCCTGTTGTTCTCTGTCAGGCACTGTCTTTTCAGCTCCTCTCCATTCCTAAAAGTAAGGGGAAAAAATGAACATCTCCTCCTTTAGAAATCATCTTGAGAAGTAATTGGTCTCGATAATACTTTAATTGGACAAGAGTCTTCAAATTTGGCCTCCTGAGCACAGCAGGAATGCATTTCTATCTGCCTTTTAGAAAATGTGCCCACCTTGGATTGCCTAAGAATGCTCTTAAGGTAATGCCAGAGAATCACCTTAAATGTTCCTCACCAGCAGGTCAGCGCTTACCCACTGGATGCCTCTTCAGGATCCCTATTCAGGTTCCCTTTAAGTTTTGTCCCAGCCTGCTCCCTGCCAGGTGCAGGAGAGCAGGGACCAGCTCTGGCTCAGGTGGACAGAGCTGTGAATGGTTCCTGCCAGCAACCCCCTACCTCCTCAGGGCAAACAAAGCACTCAGAAGCCTGCCAGGGCTTCAAGGCTGTAGAGCCTGGGGAGGAACAGGATTCTAAAAGGTGAAGGCATTCCAGCAAGAGAGAACTGGGGAAGCAGGGTTCCCAGACCCATTCAAACCACATGCAGCTCAGCTTCCTCATCTGTAAAGTTAGGATTCCCAAATATGCCCTCCTAGAAACAGACACCACTTATTGAGCATTTTTTATGTGCCAGGCACTACACTACACATGTTTGCACATGATTTTTAAGGAACCCCATTTGGCAGGAATAACTGTCTCCATTTTATAAAAGGCAAAACTGAGGTTCCAAAAGGTAAAGCTGGTTCAAGAGCCAGTCCTGGTTCACATGATTAGCAAATAGCAGAAATGTCATTTCCTAAATCCCATGCTCTTAGCTACTAGCTGGCTTCCTTTGGCTTCTGTTTAGGAAGACAGAACTGGTAGTGAGGAAAAAAAATGGCAGAGCCACCAGAATGTCTTCATAATTTGCCAGCACCAAGCGCAATCTAGCTGGAACTCTGCTTCCTCGCCTCCCCCACCCCACCTGTGAATTATCTCCCAACCCAGCTGCAGACTTTCTGGACCATTTTCAGGATCTTAAGACAAGAGGTTTAGTCCCTGAAGGCCTCGGCTGCCACCCAGCCCAGCAATGACACTGGGCTCTGAAAAAAATGTACCAACAAACCCGTATCCCATCATCATGGCTAGAGATTTTTAAAAACAGAAATCTGACATGTGCTGAGGGAATCTGGGAGTGGGAAGTGGTATCAGAATTTAGGCTTCAAATGCTTCTCTAAAGAGCAATAGGAAATGTTTGTCTTAAAGGCCTAGAGAATGGAACCGTATGATACATTTGGGGTCATGATAAATTTGGGATCACAACTTTGAAACCTTTCCTGTATCATCATCCTTTCTGCTGGAAAGAATCATTCACATTCTTCTTTGTTTCTTGCTCTGCCCTCACACAAGTTGCAGGGTGAGCTCCTTCTTTTCCCTCGTCCTTCCTGAATTCTCAAAATTCTCAGCAGAAGAAAACAAGAAAAGCACACAGCCAAACAACCAGTCCTCTGTGAGAAAAGAAATCCTCATACATCTCAGAAATTGAAAGATATTCTTTTATCCCACATCAGATCAGGTATGTTTCCAGTTGCAGAAGAGAACAACCAATAACTTAGGACCTATCAACAAAGAGAGTCAAACTCCGTAAAATATGTAAAGAGATTTATTCTTAGCCAAATGTTGAGGATCATGACCTGTAATATAGCCCCAAGAGGTCCTGAGAACCCAGGGTGATTGGGTTACAACTTGATTTTATACATTTTAGGAGGGACAGAAGTTACAGACAGACATCAATCACTATGTGTAAGGTGCACATTGGTTTGGTCCAGAAAGGTGGGACAACGCAAAGTAGCGGGGCGGGAGCAGTGTTCAGGTCATATTTAGATTCTAAAGTTTTCTGATTGGCAACTGATTGAAAGAGTTAATTTATTATCTAAAGACCTGGAATCAATATAAAGGAGTGTCTGGGTTAAGATAACGGATTGTGGAGACCAAGATTCTTATTATGTAGATGAAGCCTCCAGGTAGGCAGCTTTAGAGCTCTTATCAGACCTAAAAAGGTGCCAGGCTCCTAGTTAATTCTCTCCTGGATCAGAGAGAAGACCCGGAAAGGGAAGAGGATTCTCTACAGAATGTTGATTTCCCCACAAGAGACAGCTTTGCAGGGCCATTTCAAAATATGTCAAAGAAATACATTTTGGGGTAAAACACTTCAATTCCTTTCAGTGCCTGCTATTTGTCATGTGATGCTATACTAGAGTCAGGTTGGAATTTGGTACCTTATTGCTACAAAGAGTCTGTTTTGTCAGTCCTAAGATTTCTCTTTCAATGTTAATGCTGTTCACTTGTGCCTAAATTCCAAAGGGAAGAGGGTATAATGAGGCATGCTCTATCCCCACTTCCCAACATGGCCTGAACTAGTTTTTCAAGTTTTTGGAATGCCCTTGGTGGAGAGTGGGGATCCATTCAGTCAGCTAGGGATTTAGAATTTTATTTTTTATTTACAAACCAATTGTAACTCAGCTGTCAGCTGGAGCCTCTCTGTCCTTGTCAAACAGAGAAAATAGAATGTAAGCTCCTTTAGAGCAAGCATTTTTGTCTGTTTTTCCTGCTGCTCTATCCCCAGTGCCTAGAATAGTGCTGATATGGTTTGGCTGTGTCCCCACCCAAATCTCATCTTGAATTGTAGCTCCCATAATTCCCATGTGTCATGGAAGGGACCCAGTGAGAGGTAATCGAATTATAGGGGTGAGTCTTTCCTGTGCTGTTCTTGTGATAGTGAATAAGTCTCATGAGATCTGATGGTTTTATAAAAAGAAGTTCTCTGCACAAGCTCTCTTGCCTGCTGCCATGTAAGATGTAACTTTGCTCCTCATTTGCCTTCCACCATGATTGCCAGGCCTCCCCAGCCATGTGGAACTGTGAGTCAATTAACCCTCTTTCCTTTATAAATTACCCAGTCTCAGGTATGTTTTTATTAGCAGCATGAGAACAGATTAATACAAGTGCGTAACACATTGTAGGTATTCAATACTCATGCATGCACGTACACATATCATATCCTCTGTGGTAGGCAGACTTATAAGATGGCCCCCAGTGTTTCCCATTTTCTAGTGTGGAACTTCAAAAATTATTGACATGAGACAGATTAATAGGAAAAAAAGGCATACAAATTTATGTAATATGTATACATGGGAGTCTTTGAAACGAAGACCCAACCCCTCAGTGAGGTACAGAAGCTTGTATACCATCTTGAGGTCACAGAAAGAATGCAGGTTCAGACGATAGCCAAAAATAAGTTATGTTGATGAATCAAGTTTTAGTGGCAAGATAGATTATGGAATGGGGAGAAGAGGAGGCTTGGCTAGCAAAAGTGGTCTTGCTATGTAGGTGAAACCTCAGACAGAATAGATGGTAAATATTTATTTTCACACTTCTAAAGGTATCAGACTCTCAGTTAATCCTTCCTAGATCTGGACCAGGGTAGGGCAGGCTGCCTTAATACAGAGTCTCTACAGATCTACAGATGCAAATTCCCTCCACAAAAGACAGCTTTGCAGGTCCACTTCAGAAAAAGTCAAAGAAAAATATCTGATGGTAAAATATTTTGACTTCCTTCACTAGCATTTACACTTTTGTGTAATTATCCCTTCCCTTGAGTGTGGACTTTGCCTAGTGAAATGCTTCTGACCAAAAGAATATGGCAAAGATGATGGGATGTCACTTCCATGATTGATTAGATCACAAAAGATGGTGATTTATGTCTTGCTAGCAAACTCTCTTATTGGCTTTGATGAAGAAAGTTGCCACATGCCCGAGAAGCCCACACAGCAAGAGACTGAGGCAGTCTTCAACTAACAGTCAGTGAGGAAATGGGGTTTTCAGTCCAACAGCCCTCGGTAACCTGAATTTTGCCAACAACCATGTAAATGAGCTTGGAATCAAACCCTGCCAGGAGAAAGGGAATGGAGCTATGCAAGAGCAAAGTTTTGTACGTTATTTAATTTAAGTTTGTATTAATCCAAGCTAGACTGTTATAAATTAAGATGTTAATTGTAATCTCCAGAGAAACCACCAAAAAATTTCAAAAATATAATCAAAGAAACAACATGGTAATTTAAAAGGTATTGAAAAAAATCTATATATAACACTAAAGAAGGCAGTAACTGAGGGACAGAAGAACAAAAATATATAGATTTATAGAAAACAAATAGTAAAATTGCAGATACGAATCTACCTTCTCAGTAATTAAATTTAATGGAAATGGATCAAGCACTCTAATTAAAAAGTAGAGCCAGGAAGAGTAGGGTGCACCTGCAGTCCTGGCTACTTGGGAGGCTGAGGCAGGAGGATCGCTTGAGCCCAGGGGTTCAGCAATATAGTGCATAGTGATTGTACCTTGGAATAGCCACTGCACTCCAGCCTGGCAACATAGCAAGACCCCATCTCTAAAAATAAAAGCAGAGATTGGCAGAATAGATTTTTTTAAATGATCCAACCATATGCTGCCTATAGGAGATGCATTTGAGATTCAAAAACACAAATAGGTTGAAAGTAAAAAGACTGGAAAAGATATATATATATACTATGCAAACAGTAATCAAAAGAGAGCTGGAATGGTTATACTGTATTACACAAACTAGATCAGTGGAAAACAATTGTTACCAGAGACAAAGAAAGATATTTTATAATTTTTAGGTCACCCATCTAGAATATGTAACAATTATAGAAATGCATACACCTAACAACAGAGCCCCAAAATACATTAATAAAAAACTGACAGAATTGAAGGGAGAAAAAAGCAATGCAAAAGAGACTTAAGAGACATATCAAACAAATGCAATGCAATGCGTGTTCCTTATTTGAGTCCTGATTCAGAAAAACGAAATGTGAACACTGACTGGATATTTAATGATACTAAGAAATTACTGGGTTTTTTAGGTATGATAGAGGCATTGTGGATATGTCTAAAAAGAAAGCCTCCTTTCTTTTAGAAGTACACTCAAAGATTTTTAGATAATTTTATATTATATCTGCAATTTTCTTCAAAAAATCTGAGAGAAGGAGATGGAGTGTGAGGAAATAAATAAAACAAGATTAGTCATAAATTGGTAATTAATGTTGCAGAATGATGGGTGCATGGCAGTACATTTTATTCTTCTTTTATATATATACATCTTGAAATTTTTTCATAATAAACGGCTATTTATTTATTTATTTTGAGACAGTATCTTCTTCTGTTGCTCAGGCTGGAGTGTGGTGGTGTGATTTTGGCTCACTACAACCTCCACCTCCCAGGCTCAAGCCATCCTTCCACCTTAGCCTCCCAAGCAGCTGGACTACAGGTGTCCGCCACCACACCTGGCTAATTTTTTGTATTTTTAGTAGAGATGGGGTTTCACCATGTTACCCAGGCTGGTCTTGAACTCCTGGCTCAAGTGATCCACCCACCTCAGCCTCCCAAAGTGCTGGTATTACAGGCGTGAGCCACCACACCTGGCCCTAAAAGGCTTTTTAAAAGGCACAACACAGTTACTCACTCTGAGCTGCATGGGACCAGAACATTAACAATTATCCATCCACTCAACATTTATTTATTGAGCATTTACTATGAACAAGTCTCTGAGATAAACATGCCCTCAAGTGGGTACCGATTAAAATAATTATAATCAGAGCAGGAGACATCACAAGAGAGGCCCAAATGCAGGGCGCTAATGAGTCAGTGAGGGAGGGGTTATTACTGATGGGGTACAAGGCAAGACTGAATCGTAGACTATTCAAGCAGGAAGAGTCTTTATTACAACTATTTTATTTACATTTGATAAATCTAAGCTCCAGAGAAAGGAAGTCACTTTCCCCATTTATCACAGCAACATTTTTTTCTGTAGTTAACATTCATTGAAAATGTATTATGTCCTATCACCTCGCCAAGAACTTCGCCCATACTATTGCATTTAATTCCCACAATGTATTCCATTATTATCCCATTTTCCAGAGAGGGAAACAGCACCTCAGAGAGTGTAAGTGACTCATCCAAGTTAACACAGCCAGGAAGTGGCAGAGCTGTGTCTCAAACCTAAGTAGTCTGTCTCTAAAAACTTTCTTCTTCCCACTATTCTTGGGTTTAATCAGAATTCCTTCCACTACTCCATGCTGGGTTATGCTATAATAAGATGTACAGAGAAAGACAGAGAGAGAGAGAGCAACAAATATTTTAGGTAGAGGAAATGGAGAAGATGAAACTAACATGATTACTTTGTCCTGCAGGGCTTTCTAGGACTGACAAATAAACACAGAGAGAAAAAACCTATGATATTAATAATTTTGTCACTAGACAATGATTGCATTCATACAAATGTGTGAAATTTGCCTACTGTAGCCATTTTCCAGACAGGGCTTTCTGCTCCCTTGCTGTGGGTTTTTACATTTGACAGTATGAAGCCCAGTTGTAGTCTTCAGTCCTGCTGAGGGTCTCTGAGCCTCCTCTGGCAGTTTTCCCCACTCCCACTCACACTGAGCTACAGTGTGGAAGGCTACAGGGGCCAAGGCTCTCACATGAGACCCAGCTCTTTTCTCCTCCCAGAGGGGCTCTGTGGCATCATGGAAAACTGGGCTCTCATTCCCAGCTTTGGCACTAACTCACCAAGTGACCTTAAGTGAGGCATTCAACCTCTCTGGGCCTCAGTTTTCCCATCTGTCACATAAAAAGGGTTAGACCACATGAGATTTGGAAAAGCACACTCTTCTCTGACAAGGCATAACTACATGAAATCCAAAAAGATCTTCTCTTTGTGTTCTACCAATCAGTGAAGTCAGAGAAGGAGAAAGACATTGTAAAAGAATTAACAGAAACAAGAAACTTCTATAAACCAAATATAAAACTTGTTATAGACTGAACGTTTGTGTTTCCCCAAAACTCATATGTTGAAATTCTTCTAATCTCCAATGTGATGGTATTAGGAGGTGATTAGGTGATGAGGCTGGAGCCCTTATGAATGGGATTAGTACTGTTATAAGAAGAGACACAAGAACTCACTGTCTGTCTCCTCTCTGGCCTGTGGGGACACAATGAGAAAATAGCCATCTGCAAACCAGAAAGCAAGCCCTTACCAAATACCGCATCTGCTGGCACCTTGATGTTGGATTCCCAGTCCCCAGAACTGTGAGAAATAAATTTCTGTTGGTTAAGCTACCCAGGCTATGGTATTTTTCTTATAGCAGCGCAAAAATTAAATAATGTGTGTGTGTATATACATATATATTTATTTATTTCACTATAGAGTATTTGAGTGCCACATTATTTTTTGTTACTATTGGACTCAGAATATCAGATAGATTAGGGTTTGTACCTCAGCTTTGCAAAGCACTAGCTACGGACCTCATTGGTTATAATAATAATAATTAATATTCCTTGAATACTGTATATATGTTACAAACATAACACTCTCCTGTCTCCCTCTGGGGCAAGTCACATGACTTCAGCTCACCTATCATGACAAGTGGGCGCACATGTAATACAGTGGCTGTAACATTACAGATTCTTGGCAAACACTTTTTGAAATCATGTCACATTATTTTGAACAATGTGTAAACTTATTCATGACTATTACTCTATAAACATCCAGGCTTATACAAAGTTTGCAGCCACCTACTGTGGAAAAAAATATATTCAGATATGCTTGTCTTTACATTCTTGAAAACTAATGTTTTTAAATGTCACCTTATATCTTCTGGGTTGTTCATTCCAACAATAACAATAGTGATAAATGTGTTATTTCCATGTTTTCTATTATAATTCCAAAATAATTTCTCACAAACTCAGGTAGCTCATTATAAGATGCCACAAAGATCAAATAAGAAAAATATATAAAACATCCATGGGAGGGATATACTCCATGGAAAAGTTAAAGCCAAAAATCGAGGATTTTAAAATGATGCGTATCACAACTAGATGGTCCATTGCTCTTACCAGGCACTCAAGTGTTAATGACAATATTTTGTCACCATCATGAGCGTGTTCTTTTGATTGGATTTTAATTACAAGCACACCTCATTTTACTGCATTTCACTTTATTGTGGTTTGCAGATACTGCATTTTACAAATTGAAAGTTTATGGCAACCCCCCATTAAGCAAGTCTATTGGCACTGTTTTTCTAACAGCATGCGCTCATTTCATGTCTCTGTGTTGCACTTTAGTAATTCTCACAATATTTCAAGCTTTCATTATTTATTATATCCATTATGGTGATCTGTGATCAGTGACCTTGAATGTTACTATTATAATGGTTTTTGGGTGCCATGAGCCACACCCATATAAGACAGTGACCTTAATCGGTAAATGTTGTGTGTGTTCCGACTGCTCCACCAAGCAGCCATTCCTGTCTCCCTCCCTCTCCGTGGGCCTCCCTATTCCCTGAGACACAGTAATATTAAAATAGGCTAATTAATAACCCTACAATGGCCTTCAAGCGTTCAAGTGAAAGGAAGAGTTGCACGTCTCTCACTTTAAGTCAAAAGCTAGAATTGATTATGCTTAGTGAGTAAGGCATATCGAAAGCCAAGACGGGCAGAAAGCTAGGCCTCTTGCACCAGAGAGCCAAGTTGTGAATGCAAAGGAAAAGTCCTTGAAGGAAATTAAACATACCACTACAGCGAACACACAAATGGTAAGAAAGTGAAACAGCCTTATTGCTGAATCAGAGAAAGTTTGAGTGGTCTAGATAGATGATTAAAGCAGCCACAACATTTCTTAAAAGCAAACCTAAAAATCTAATCCAGATCAAGGCCCTAACTCTATTCAATTCTATGAAGGCTGAGAAAGGTGAAAAAAGCTGCAGAAGAAAAGTTGGCAACTAGCAGATGTTGGTTCACGAGGTTTAAGGAAAGAAGCCATCTCCATGACATAAAAGTGCAAGGTAAAGCAGAAAGTGTTGATGTAGAAGCTGCAGCAAATTATCCAGAAGTTCTAGCTAAGAAAATTGATGAAGGACTATACTAAACAACAAATTTTCAATGCAGAAAGGAAGCCTTCTATCGGAAGAAGATGCCTTCTAGGACTTTTATATCTAGAGAAGTAAAGTCATATAGACCAATGGAACAGAACAGAGAATCCAGATACAAATCCACACATTTATAACCAATTCATCTTTGACAAAGATGCCGAGAACTTACAATGGGGAAAGGACAGTCTTTTCAATAAATGGTGCTGGGAAAACTGGATAAATAAATGCATAAGAATTAAAACTAAGAAACTTAGAAAATATCTTGAGATAAAAACAAAAATGCAAGATACCAAAACTTATGGTATGCAGAAAAAAATGGTACTAAGAGGGAAAAACAAGAAAAGGAAGAACAAACTAAGCCCAAAGCTTTTAGAAGGAAAGAAACAGTAAACATTAGAGAAGAAATAAAATAGAGAATAGGAAAAAAAAAGAACAGTTGGTTTTTTGAAAAGATAAGTAAAATTGACAAACGTTTAGAAGGAAAGAAAGAAGACTCAAATAAATACAATTAGAAATTAAAGAGAAGACATTACAACAGATGCCAAAGAAATAAAAGGAATCATAAGAGAGTACAATGAATAATTACATGCCAACAAACTGGATAACCTAAAAAAAATAGAGAAACTCCTAGAAACATACAATGTACCAAGACTGAGTCATGAATAAATAAAAAGTCTGGACTTAAAATTGTTGTAAACGGGGAGGGAATTATGGCGGACAGGAGGCAGGACTAGATTGCAGCTCCAACTTGAAAAGAGCATCGTGTGGAGGCTTGCATCATGAATTTTTGCTCCAGAACGGCTTCAGGAATAAATCAGGAAGCCTGAGAGGACCCACAGACTCCCTGAAGGAAGTCGATTGCTCCTGTAGGACCCGGGAGACAATCCAAATACTGTGAGTGCCCAAACTGTGGAAGTGGGAAAGGGAGATAGTCCACCCCCGAACACACACCCCCACTGGGGAAACTGAAGGCCTAGATTACCGGAGAAGATTTTGACCTTACCTGGAGCTGAGTCAATTTAGACAGCTGAGTGAAATACGGGGGTAGAGAAAGCAGCAGGAAAAGCCCTGGGAGCTCACTGGGTCTCCAAGCAAGTCATTTTTGTCTGGCCTCACAGGGTTCCTTCAGGAGGAGGGGCCAGAGGCACTGGGAAAAGCCCACAGGGAGAAGGAAATCTCCAGCTGAACTTTGTAGCAACGCTGTGCAGACTCCACAGGCGGGGGAAGAAGGAAATTCATATTTGCTTTTGCAGCTGGAAGACGGGTAGCCTTGAGCAAGTTCTCAACACTGCTCGCCCACTGCCTGGAAACAGACTCAGTGTTGCTGGGTGGTGGGGAAACAGTGGGAGTGAGACCGGCCCTTCAGATTGCATGGGAGCTGGGTGAGGCCTGTGACTGCTGGCTTTCCCCCACTTCCCTGACAACCTGCATGACACAGTAGAGACAGTGATAATCCTCCTGGGAATATAATTCCAGTGACCTGGGAACCTCACCCCCATCCCCACAGCAGCCACAGCAAGGCCCGGCCAAGGAGAGTCTAGTCTTAGAAACACCTACCCCTGCCCCCACCCAGTGGTCCTTCTCTACCCACCCTGGTAAGTGAAGACAAAGGGCCTATACTCTTGGGAGTTCTAGGGCCCCGCCCACTGCCTGTTCCTCCACATACTACCAGAGCTGATGCTCTCCGGAAAGCACCACCTCCTGGCAGGAGACCAACCAGCACAAAAATAGTGCATTAAACCACCAAAGCTAAGAACCCTCACAGAGTTCATTTCACACCCCTGCCACTTCCACTGGAACAGGTGCTGGTATCCATGACTGAGAGATCCACAGACAGTTCACAGCACAGGACTCTAGGCAGACAACCCCCAGTACCAGCCTGTAGCCAGTAGACTTGCTGGGTGACTAGATTCAGAAGAGAGGTAACAATCACTACAGCTCGGCTCTCAGGAAGCCACATCCCTAGGAAAAAGGGGTGAGTATTACATCAAGGGAACACCTCGTGGGACAAAAGAATCTGAACAATAGCCTTCAGCCCCGGACCTTCCCTCTGGCAGAGCCTACCCAAATGAGAAGGAATCAGAAAAACAACTCTGGTAATATGACAAAACAAGGTTCTTTAACACCCCCCAAAAAATCACACTAGCTCAACAGCAATGGACTCAAACCAGGAAGAAATCCCTGATTTACCAGAAAAAGAATTCAGGAGGTTAGTTATTAAGCTAATCAGGGAGGTATGAGAGGAAGGTGAAGCCCAATGCAAGGAAATCCAAAAAATGATACAAGAAGTGAAGGGGAAAATATTCAAGGAAATAGATAGCATAAAGAAAAAACAATCAAAACTTCAGGAAACAATGGGCACACTTATGGAAATGTAAAATGCTCTGGAAAGTCTCAGCAATAGAATTGAACAAGCAGAAGAAAGAAATTCAGAGATCAAAGGTAAGGCCTTCGAATTAACCCACTCCAACGAAGACAAAGAAAAAAGAATAAGAAAATATGAACAAAACATCAAGAAGGCTGGGATTATGTTAAACAATCAAGACTAAGAATAATCAGCTTTCCTGAGCAAGAAGAGAATTCTAAAAGCTTGGAAAACATATTTGGGGGAATAATCAAGGAAAACTTCCCCAGCCTTGCTAGAGCCCTAGACATCCAAATAGAAGCACAAATCCAATAGAAGCACAAAGAACACCTGGGAAATTCATTGCAAAAAGATCATCACCTAGGCACACTGTGATCAGGTTATCTATAGATAAGATGAAGGAAAGAATCTCAAGGCCAGTGAGACAAAAGCACCGGTAACCTATCAAGGAAAACCTACCAGATTAACAGCAGATTTCTCAGCAGAAACCCTACAAGCTAGAAGAGATTGGGGCCCCATCTTCAGCCTCCTCAAGCAAAACAATTATCAGCCAAGAATTTTGTATCTAATGAAACTAAGCTTCATATGTGAAGGAAAGATACAGACTTTTTCAGACAAACAAATGCTGAGAGAATTCACCACTACCAAGCCACCATTACAAGAACTGCAAAAAGGAGCTGCAAATCTTGAAACAAATCCTGGAAACAAATCAAAACAGAACCTCTTTAAAGCATATATCTCAGAGGACCTATAAAACAAAAATACAATTAAAAAAAAACAAAAAACCAAGGTACACAGGCAACAAATAGCACGATAAATGGAATGGTACCTCACATCTCAAAAGGCCTAAATGCTCCTCTTAAAAGATACAGAATTGAAGAATAGATGAGAATACACCAAGCAACTATCTTCTGCTTTCAAGAGACTCACCTAACACATAAGGACTCGCACAAACTTAAGGTAAAGAGTTGGAAAAAGACATTTCATGCAAATGGACACCAAAAGCAAGCAGAAGTAAATATTCTTATATCAGACAAAACAAACGTTAAAGCAACAACCGTTTAAAAAGACAAAGAGGGACATTATATAATGATAAAAGACCTTGTCCATCAGGAAAATACCACAATCCTAAACATATATGCACCTAACACTGGAGCTCCCAAATTTATAAAACAATTACTAATAGTCCTAAGAAATGAGATAGACAGCAACACAATAACAGTGGGGGACTTCAATACTCCACCAACAGCACTAGACAGATCATCAAGACAGAAAGTCAACAAGGAAACAACGGATTTAACTATACCCTGGAACAAATTGACTTAACAGATATATACAGAACATTCTACCCAACAACCGCAGGATACATATTCAATTCAATGGCACATGGAGCTTTCTCCAAGACAGACCATATGATAGGCCACAAAACGAGCCTCAACAAATTAAGAAAATTGAAATTATATCAAGCACTCTCTCAGACTACAGTAGAATAAAACCAGAAATCAACTCCAAAAGGAATCTTCAAAACCATGCAAATACACAAAAATTAAATAACCTGCTCCTGAATGATTGCTGGGTCAAAAATGGAGTTCAAGATGGAAATTTAAAAATTCTTTGAACTGAATGACAACAGTGACACAACCTATCAAAACCTCTAGGACACAGCAAAGGCAGTGCTAAGAGAAAAGCCCATAGCACTAAACGCCTACATCAAAAAGTCTGAAACAGCACAGAGAATCTAAGGTCACACCTCAAGAAACTAGAAAACCAAGAAAAAACCAAACCCAAACCCAGCAGAAGAAAGAAAATAACCAAGATCAGAGCAGAGCTAAATGAAATTTAAAGAAAAAAATACAAAAGATAAACGAAACAAAAATCTGGTTCTTTGAAAAGATACATAAAATTGATAGACCATTAGCAAGATTAACCAAGAAGAGAAGAGAGAAAATCTAAATAAGCTCAATAAGAAACAAAACAGGAGATACTACAACTGACACCACAGAAATACAAAAGATCATTCAAGGTTACTATGAACACATTTACATGCATAAACCAGAAAACCTAGAAGAGATGGATACATTCCTGGAAAGATACAACCCTCCTAGCTTAAATCGGGAAGAATTAGATACCCTGAACAGACCCATAACAAGCAGCGAGACTGATATGATAATTTAAAAATTACCAACAAAAAAAAGTCCAGGACCAGACAAATTCACAGCAGAATTCTACCAGACATTCAAAGAAGAATTGGTACCAATCCTATTGACACTATTCCACAAGATAGAGAAAGAGGGAACCCTCCCTAAATCATTCTATGAAGCCAGTATCACCCTAATACCAAAAACAAGAAAGGACATAACCAAAATAGAAAACTACAGACTAATATCCCTGATAAACATAGATGCTAAAATCCTTAACAAAACATTAGCTAACCAAATCCACAACATATCAAAAAGATAATCCACCATGATTAAGTGAATTTCATACCAGAGATGCAGGGATGGTTTAACATACCCAAGTCAATAAATGTGATACACAACATAAACAGAATTAAAAACAAAAATTACATGATCATCCCACTACATGCAGAAAAATCACTTGACAAAATCCAGCATGTCTTTATGATTAAAACTCTCAGCAAAATCAGCATATAAGGCTCATACCTCAATATAATAAAAATCACCTATGACAAACCCACAGCAACATAATACCGAATGGGAAAAAGCTGAAAGCATTCCCTCTGAGAATTGTAACAGGACAAGGATGACCACTCTCACCACTCCTCTTCAAAATAGTACTGGAAGTCCTAGCCAGAGTAATCAGACAAGAGAAAGAAATAAACGACATCCAAATCAATAAAGAGGAAGTTAAACTGTCACTGTTTGCTGATGATATGATCATTTACCTAGAAAACCCTAAAGACTCCTCCAGAAAGCTCCTAGAACTGATAAAAAAGAACTCAACAATGTTTCCAGATACAAAATTAATGTACACAAATCAGTAGCTCTTTGATACACCAACAGCAACCAAGCTGAGAATCAAATCAAGAAATCAACCCCTTTTACAATAGCTGCAAAAAATAAAAATAAAATACTTAGAAATATACCTAACCATGCAGATGAGAGACCTCTACAAGGAAACTACAGAACATTGCTAAAAGAAATCATAGATGACACAAACAAATGGAAACACATCCCATGCTCATGGATGGGTAGAATCAATATTGTGAAAATGACCATACTATCAAAAGCAATCTACAAATTCAATGCAATTCCCATCAAAATATCACCGTCATTCTTCACAGAATTAGAAAAAAAAAAAAATTCTAAAATTCATATGAAACCAAAAAAGAGCCCGCATAGCCAAAGCAAGAATAAACAAAAAGAACAAATCTGGAGGCATCACATTTCCTGATTTCAAACTATGCTATAAGGTTATAGTCACCAAAACATCATGGTACTGGTAGAAAAATGGGCACACAAACCAATGGAACAGAATAGAGAACCCAGGAATAAACTCAAATACTTACAGCCAACTGATCTTCGACAAAGCAAAAGGGAAAGGACACCCTTTTCAACAAATGGTGCTGGAATAATTGGATAGCCACATGTACGAGAATGAAACTGGATCCTCATCTCTCACCTTATACAAAAATCAACACGAGATGGATTAAGGACTTAAATCTGAGACCTGAAACTATAAAAATTCTAGAAGATAACATTGGAAAAACCCTTCTAGACTTTGGCCTAGGCAAGAATTTCATGACCCAGAACCCAAAAGCAAATACAATAAAAACAAAGATAAATTGTTGGGACTTAATTAAACTAAAGGGCTTTTGCATAGCAAAAGGAACAATCAGCAGAGTAAACAGACAACCCACAGAGTGGGAAAAAAATCTTCACAATCTATTCATCTGACAAAAGACTAATATCCAGAATCTACAATGAACTAAACAAATCAACAAGAAAAAAAAAATCCCATCAAAAAGTGGGCTAAGGACATGAATAGACAATTCTCAAAAGAAGATACACAAATGGCCAACAAATATGAAAAAATGCTCAACATCACTAATAAACAGGGAAATGTAAATCAAAACCACAATGCAATACCGCCTTACTCATGCAAGAATGGCCATAAGCAAAAAATCAAAAAATAGTAGATGTTGGCATGGATTCAGTGAACAGGGAACACTTCTACACTGCTGGTGGGAATGTAAACTAGTACAGCCACTATGGAAAACAGTGTGGAGATTTCTTAAAGAACTAAAAATAGAACTACCATTTGATCCAGCAATCCCACTACTGGGTGTCTACTCAGAGGAAAAGAAGTCATATGAAAAAGATACTTGCACACGTATGTTTACAGCAGCACAATTTGCAATTGCAAAAACAAATGCCCATCAATCAACAAGTAGATGAAGAAACTGTGGTATATAGACTGGGAGAGGTGGCTCACGCCTGTAATCCCAGCACTTTGGGAGGCCAAGGCAGGTAGATCACCTGAGGGCAGGAGTTCAAGACCAGCCTGGCCAATATGGCAAAACCCCCATCCCTACTAAAAATACAAAAATTTGCCAGGTGTGGTGGTGCATGCCTGTAATCCCAGCTACTTGGGAGGCTGAGGCAGGAGAATCACTTGAACCCGGGAGGCAGAGGTTGCAGTGAGTCTAGATCATGCCCATTGCACTCCAGCCTGGCTGATAGAGTGAGATTCCATCTCAAAAAAAAAAAGAAAAGAAAAGAAACTGTGGTGTGTGTGTGTGCATGTATGTATATATGTGTGTGTGTGTGTATATATATATATATATATACTATTCAGTCATAAAAAGAAATGAATTAATGGCATTCACAGTGACCTGGATGAGATTGAACACTATTATTCTAAGTAAAGTAACTCAGGAATGGAAAACCAAACATTGTATATTCTCACTCACAAGTGGGAGCTAAGCTATGAGGATGCAAATGCATAAGAATGACACAATGGACTTTGGAAACTCAGGGGGAAAGGATGGAAACGGGGTGAGGGATAAATGACTACACATTCGCAAATCATCACTAAAGAACTTAGGTAACCAAACATCGCCTGTTCCCCAATAATATGTGGAAATAAAAATTTTTTCAATCTTTGTAAACAATATCAGTATAATAAATTTAAATTTTCTAATTAAAAAAAAAAGTCTGAACAAACCTATCACTAACAAAGAGATTGAATCAGTAATTTAAAAAAAAAAAAAAACTCCAAACAAAGAAAAGCCCAGGACCAAATTACTTCCCCGGTGAATTCTACCAAACATTTAAGGAAGCATTAATACAAATACTTCTCAAATTCTCCAGAAAATTTGAAGAGGAGGGAATACTTATAATCTCATGTAATAGGAAGAGCATCACTCTGTTATTATAGCTAGACAAAGACACCACATGAAAAGAAACTACAGGTCAATATCCCTGATGAATATAGAGGTAAAAATCCTTAACAAAAGGATAGCAGACCAAATTCAACAGCACATTAAAAGGATCATACACCATGATCAAGAGGAATTTATCCCTGGGATGCAAGAATGATTAAACATATAAAAATCAATCAATGTGATACACCACGTTAACAGAAGAAAGGATAAAAATCACATGATCATCTCAATAAATGCAGGAAAAGTATTTGACAAAATTCAATATCCTTTCATGAAAAAAAAAAAAAAAACTCTCAACAAACTAGGAATAGAAGGAAATTGCCTCAATATAATAAAGGCCATATACCAGGCTCGGTGGCTCACGCCTGTAATCCCACCATTTTGGGAGACCCAGGCGGGTGGATCACCTAAAGTCAGGAGTTCAAGACCAGCCTGGACAACATGGGGAAACCCCATCTCTAGTAAAAACACAAAAGTTAGCCAAGTGCGATGGTGGGTGCCTGCAATCCCAGCTACTCGGGAGGCTGAGACAGGAGAATTGCTTGAACCAGGGAGGCAGAGGTTGCAGTGAGCCAAGATCACCCCACTGCACTCCAGCCTGGGTGACAGAGAGAGGCTCTGTCTCAAAAAAATAAAACAAAATAAAAATAAAGGCCATAGGCCAGGCGCAGTGGCTCACGCCTGTAATCCCAGCACTTTGGGAGGCTGAGGTAGGTGGATCATGAGGTCAGGAGATCGAGACCATCCTGGCTAACACGGTGAAACCCCATCTCTACTAAAAATACAAAAAATTAGCCGGGCGTGGTGGCGGGCGCCTGTAGCCCCAGCTACTCAGGAGGCTGACGCCCGAAAATGGTGTGAACCTGGGAGGCGGAGCTTGCAGTGAGCCGAGATCGCGCCACTGCACTCCAGCCTGGGGGACAGAGCAAGACTCCGTCTCAAAAAAATAAAAAAAAATAAAAAAATAAAAATAAATAAAGCCCATATATGTAAAAACTACAGCTAACATTATACTCAATTGCGAAAACAGAAAGTTTTCTCCGTAAGAACAGGAACAAGGCAAGGATGCCTACCCTCACCACTTCTATTCATCATTTGGTTTTCAGTTGTGTGGAATCTCTTTTTCTACCCCTTCACTTTCAGTCTATATGTGTTTTTATAAGTGAAATGGGTTTCTTGCATGCAGGATATAGTTGGGTCCTGTTTCTTTATTCATTCAGCCATTTTATGCCCTTTAATTGGAGAATTGAGTTCACTTACATTCAGTGTTATTATTGATATGTACGGACTTAGTACTGCCATTCTGTTGCTTGTTTTCTGGTTGTTTTGTAACTTCTCTCTTCCTTTCTTACTGTCTTCCTTTTTGGTTCAGTGATTTTCTCTGGTAGTATGTTTTAATTTGTTGTTCTTTATTTTTAGAGAATCTGTTATAGATTTTTACATTATGGTTACCATAAGGCTTACAAAAAACATCTCATACATATAATCAGATATTTTAAAGAGATGACAACTTGGTCAGGCGTGGTAGCTCACATGTGTCATCCCAGCACTTTGGGAGGCTGAGGCGGGTAGATTGCTCAAGTTCAGGAGTTCGAGACCAGCCTGGGCCACACGGTGAAACCCCGTCTCTACTAAAAGTAAAAAAATTAGCCGGCCGTGGTGGCACGTGCCTGTAATCACAGCTACTGAGGAGGCTGAGGCAGGAGAATATCTTGAACCCTGGAGGCGGAGGTTGCAGTGAGCCAAGATCACGCCACTGCACTCCGGCCTGGGTGACAGAGCAAGACTCCATATCAAAAAAAAAAGAAGAGAGAGATGACAACTTATCTTAGATCACAAAGAAAATGATAGAGACAAAGAAAAAAACAGAAAAATAAAAACTTCTACAGCTTAACTTCATTCCTCCACATTTTAATTGTCTCAATTTGCATATTTTTATGCTGCCCAACTCTTAGCAGGTTGCTATAGCTATTATTGTTTTTGGTAAATTTGTCTTTTGAGCTTCATACTGGAGTTATGAGTAGGAAATAATATTACAGTATTACAGTACTCTGGGTTGGTTTGTGCAGTCAATTTTACCAGTGGGTTTTATGCTTTCAATTTTTTTGGCACATTAGTGTTGTTTTCTTTCAGATTTGAGAACCCTCTTTAGCATTTCTTGTTAGATAGATCTGGTAGTGGTAAATTCTCTTAGCTTTTGTTTGTCTGGGAAAAAAAAGTTTATCTCCCCTTCAGATTTGAAAGATAATTTTGCTAGATATAGTATTCTTGAATGTCAGTTTTTTTCTTTTGGCACTTTGAAAATGTCATTCCATTCCCTCCTGGCCTATATGGCTTCCACTGAAATGTCTGTTGCCAGATGAATTGGAGCTCCTTTATAAATTATTTGTTTCTTTTCTCTTGCTGCTTTTAGGATTCTCTCTTTGTCCTTGACCTTTGAGAATTTTATTATTACATGCCTTGAGGTAGTCTTATTTGGGTCAAAGCTGTTTGGTGTTCTCTGACCTTCCTGTGCCTGGTTATTTATACTATAACTTCACCAAGTTTTTTAAAGTTTTCTGTTATTATTTCTTTGAATAAGCTTTCTACCCTGTACTCTTGTTTAGCTGCCTTTTGAACATCCATAATTCTTAGATTTGGTCTTTTAAGGTAGTATTTTTGTATCTTGTAGGCAATCTTGCTGTTCATCCTTTTTGTTTCTCCTCTGTTTGTGTGTTTTCAAATAGTCATCTTCTAGCTCATTGATTCTTTTCTCCACTCTATCAATTCTGTTGTTGAGACCTTCTAATAAATTTTTCAGTTTAGCACATATATTTTTCAGTTTCATGATTTCTGTTTGATTTTTTAAAATTATTTCAATCTCTGTTAAATTTTTCTGATAAATTTCTGAATTGCTTTTTTGTGTTATCTTAAAGATCCCCTAAAACTACTGTTTTAAATTCTTCCTCAGAGAGGTCACATATCACCATCTCATTAGGGTCAGTTACCAGTTCCTTGCTTTGTCTGTTTGGGGAGATCATGGTTCCCTGTTTGCTGTTACTTCTTATGGATGTATGTCTATGTATTTGTATTGCTTTAATTATTTATTCCAGTCTTCTCTAACTGGCTTGTTTAGGTTTTTATTAGATGTGTTTGCTTAGATGTTCTTTACTATTTGGTCACTGCCTCCTCTTTGGCTCCAGGTGGCACCTTAAGCCCAGGTTCTCCTCAGCTCTAGTAAATAATTGAAGCACTGTCCTTCCTGAATGCAGAAGCTACTAAAGAGGATATCCCAGCATTGTGGGAAGGCTGGCTAGGGGTTTGTGCCCAGGGGACCTTTGGAATGAACCACCTTCAGTGTGGTGCACTACTATGATTTGGCATCTCCTTTGGCCAAGTTACAGAGCAGAGTTCCCAGGGCTGGAAATGGTAATCATAACTCCCACTTTGTCTCTGCCTGTCTTCAGGGCTATTTCTCTCTTCAGACACTCTCGATGCTACCCATGGCTTAAGGAAGGGACAAATCTCCTGCCAGGGCATCCAAGATTGTTGTCCACCTTAGTCTCACTGTTTCCAGTGTAGAGACAGTGAATTGGGGGAAAATATTTCTGCATGCTTGGTGCTGGGCAGAATGGAGGGAGGAGCATCACAGATGTGGAAGTCCTATTCTCTGCTCAGAATTTTTTTCACTTCTCTGAGGCCCTGGGAGCTATCTTATCTTCATATTTGAGTTCGGAGATGTTTTTTATGATAATCTCAGCATTCAGTGTTTGTTTTTGGTTTTCTGTGAAGGGGAGTAAAGCCAGCTTGCTTCTGCACCACCATTTTGGAATTGGAAGTCCTCTCAGTAAGCATCTTTATGATGGGTATTTCTGGACATTTATCTTGTTCCTTTTTGTTTGGAACATATTTCCCTATTTATTCATTCACCTTGAATATTTATTTATTCATTTACCTTGACTGTGTTGGTGTCTGCTCATTAGAAAAAAAAGAAATCCACCTCTCCTAGTCTTCATGGACTGGCCTCATATAGGAGAATATCTTCATCAACCAGCCCAGCCAGAAATTCTGGGGCCTCAAACTTTTGTTGCTAGTCCAACCTGCTTTCCTTACTCCCTACTTAGCCATATAAAGGAACCAACTACTGATGGCAGTGGCTGCTGCCATCATGCCGGCTGCAGCAGGGAGGCAAGACTGAGGCTGCACATTCCATGGAGTCTGTGAGAGCCCTGCCCCTTCTGAGTTGAGACGTGAGCTCTCCATGCAGCTGCAGCCACCCAAACTGCAGCTGCAGACCCAGGCCTCCTGCTCTACAAAGCAGGCAGGAGCCCCGCCCTCCTGGAGCTACAGCCGCCCAAACCTCAGCTGTGGATCCGAGCTTGCCTGTGCTCTTGGGGAAGCCAGGAACAGGCAGGATCTGCATCCCCCAGTGCAGAAGCATCTGCCACACCGGCAGCTGCAGACCTGGACCTCCTACTCCAGGAAGCAGGCAGGAGCTGGGGCTGAGTTGGCAGGGCAGAAACTCCCAGGAGCCAGGAAGTCTTCCACCCCACCCCCACCCCACTCCCAGTCCCTGCAGGCTCGGGGGGTGTCTGCTTCCACTGTCTGGCCCCTCTTTGCCCTGCTCTGGTCTCAGAGCAGGGGTTGGGGCCGAGCCCCGGGGCCATGAATTGTCATGCAGGAGGCAAATTGATTCCTTGGCGGAAGGGGACAGGGTCCCCAGTAAGGCCCCACCCTCAGGCCAGGGAAGGCCTGAAGGCTGGGGGCTGGGCTGCTAGTCCCGCAGACTGGAGTGGGAACTCCAGTAGTGCCTCTTCCGGCTGCCCATGGCCACTCATGGACCAATCAGCACATACTTTCGCCCCTTTGAGGTCCATAAAAGCCCTAGGCGCTCAGCCAGAGCAGGCCAGAGGACAGCCAGAGGAGGGAGAGGGCAGAGAGACGACGAGGAGACAACCAGCTGCAGAGCGGAGCACTCACTCCGCTGATAGCTGGAGGTGATGAGACGACCTGTGCAGAGAGTAGTACTCTCTCCACTGAGAGCTGCAGAGACGACTTGCCGGCAGAGAGGAGAGACCCTCTCTGATAAGAGCTTCAGAGACCTGCAGAGACATCCCAATGACTTGTCTGTGGAGAGGAGCCACCCTCTCTAGGGTCTCCTGTCTGCCGAGAGCTGAACAGTGGATGGAACAACCTGCTTACAGAGGGAGCTACCCACTCTGAGCTGTTCTAATACTAGATAAAACTCTTCACCTTTCACTTATCTGTGTACCTCATTCTTCCTGGACGCTGGACAAGAACCCAGGCAAAGGTGCTGTGGCCACAGAGGTTTCTGGCCAGAAAAATCTACACCCCAGAGATCCCGTGACACTATTAATATACACAACAGCATGACTGAATCTCAAAAAACATGATGTGGTTATATTATCAAAACCAAAGACATTATAAGAAAATGAAATGAAGAATTATATACCATAACCTAGTAGAACGTATCCCAGGTATGCAAGTTCTGGTTCAACATTCAAAAATCAATGTCATCTATCATCTCAGCAGACTAAAAAAGAAAAATTAACACGATCATATCAATAGATGCAAAAAAAGCATTTGACACATCCAATACCCATTTATGATGAAAACGCTCAGTAAACTAGGAACAAAGTTGAACTTATCTTGATAAAGAATATCTACAAGAAACCTACAGCTAACATCATATTTAATGGTGAGAAATTGGAAGTTTTCCCACTAGGATACAGAACAAGTCAAGGATGTCCTCTCTCTCCACTTCTTTTCAACGTTGTACTGAAAATATTAGTCATGTCATGTCATAAGACAAGAAAAGGAAATAAGTATACACATTGGGAAGGAAGAAATCAAACTGTCTTTGTTAATGGCCAGGTGCAGTGGCACACACCTGTAGTCCCAGCACTTTGGGAGGCCTAGGCGAGCAGATCAATTGAGGTCAGGAGTTCAAGACCAGCCTGGCCAATATGGTGAAACCTCGTCTCTACTAAAAATACAAAAAATTAGCCGGGCATGGTGGCGTGAGCCTGTAATCCCAGCTACTTGGGAGGTCGAGGCACAAGAATCACTTGAACCACAGAGGCGGAAGTTGCAGTGAGCCAAGATCACACTACTGCACTCCAGCCTGGGCAACAGAGTGAGACTCTGTCTCAAAAACAAAATGAAACAAAACTTATCTTTGTTCACAGATGGCATGATAGTCTATGAGACTTTTTTTTTTAACAGTAGATGGGCTAAGGTTTATTTACGTAACATTTAAATACAATTCATTTACTTCAACAACATGGCATACAATCAAGAGTACTATTGAAACACTTACAATTCAGAGGGGGTCAGGACAGGAAAGATCACAACCCCATCCCAAGGTGGAGTGAAAGATCTAAGCCAGACCTCCATTCTAGGCCAGGCTCCTCCAATAAGCAGAGACAACCAAAAGATAAGAAAGCATTGGCCTCATCCCCATCAGGAGATAGCCTGAACTGCTCACAAATAAGAAGGAACTTGATCATACTGAGGACTGGTTCCTGATGAGTCATTAGGAAAGTCAGTTGGTTCTCTCTTCAGTAGGTGGTTTAGCAGCCTTCTAGAGAGCAGAGAGCAGTAGTCTGGGGCTGGAGGCTGAGGGACAACATCCAACAAAGGTTACCTTCTTTTTAGTAATGCTTTATTCCTTTTTTCAATGGCAAGAAACCTGAAATCCAGAGAAGTCATTTAAAAAACCCCTTCTGGCTGCAACCTGAAAGCATCTCCCAAGCCAGATTGGGGGTAGAGATGATGACTCCAACTTCAGTGGGCCTCTTCTTCAATAGGGGAGCAACCAGAGAAGAAGCTGGTGTTGCTGGCCAGAGCTCGTTTCTTTTTCTTCCCTGGAGGCTTATTTTGTTGGTAGTCTGTTGCTCCATGTTTTGACTCTGGGAGGTCAAAAGGGGAGGGAGCTGGAGCAGTTTTCTTTGACAGCACCTGCTCCATGTCACACATCTCTTCCAGGATCTTGCTATTGGGGGTGACACAGACAGGGTTAAAGAAGGTCCATCCTGGGGTCACCTCGGTAGGATCCTCCAGTTTGAAGGAGCCTTCGGAATCCTGGGTCCATTCAACTGTGCCCAAGCTATCCTTGCCTTGCTGGCGGTTCCGACACTTTGTGGGGTCACAGCTACAGTCCACACCACAGTCTGACTTTTGCTTCCTGCACCCACACTGCTTGTTCCCACACCAGCCCTTGCAGGAACACCCTTGGATGTTCTTCCTGGACACCTTGACTAATTTTGTTGGCTTCCATTCCTCATCATCCCCCTCATCACTGTCGCCATTACCATCACCATCTTCATGCTCATTCACAGAATGCTCTGAACAATATTTTAGATCCTCGATATCCATGCTTTGCTCCAGGAACTTTTCTTTAACACGAGAAGGTTTTGGCTTAGGTGGGATATATTCAAAAGAAGACTCTGGAGATAGAAGGATATCATTAGGAAGATGTTTCTGTCTGCTGGCTGCCTGGAGGAGGATCAGTTTCTGCTTGATGATTTCATTCTCTTGGAGAAGCTGCTGATTTTGCTCACACACTTCTCGCATCTTCTCAAGTTCTTCATCTTGACACTGCAGTGTGCTCACCAGCTGCTGTTCCTTTTCACTGGCTGATTTCTCTAACTGCTTCTCTGCCATTTGGCTTTGCTGCAGCTGGTTGACAAGGTATAGCACCTTCTCTTGGTGCTGTTGCTCCATTCTGACCAGCTCAGCTTGTAACTCTGTCTCTATCTCAGAAAAATGATTTTGTTCCTCAAATAGCATCTTCTGCATGTCAGCACAGCTGGCCTTGCTCTGTCTCAGGCTGTTTTCAAGTTTGGTGACATGTATTTTGGAGGAGACCAGCTCTCCAATCAAATATTTCAGGGCACACTTGGCTTCCAGAATGGTGGCAATATTCTCCCAGCATTGTTTTGGCCTGTCTTCACTTTCTGCATCCAGCAGCTTCTGCTGTAGGTCAGCAATCTGAGCACTCCTGAGTTCCATTTCAGTCTCTAGGCTTTCAATCTGTTTTGTAATACAATCTTCTGACTCCAAAACTTGACCATGCACCTCAGTAAGGGAGAATGTACACCTCCGGAGTTTAGGAGGTGGATTCTCCTGAGATTCCTTTTTTTCTTTAAGTTGAACCACATCTTGAGCCAGGATCTTTCTATCTTCAAGGAGGTCATTCAGATGGCGTTTGGCTTCCTCAGTACTGACCATAACCTCAATTTCATTTGCAAGCCAATTCCTCACTCGAGCTGCAATGCCTTCCATTCCATGGCTCTGAGTCTCTTTCCGCTTATCTGTGACCTCTCGTTGTTTCTGGAGAGCATCCTTGAGACGCTTGTTCGCAGCTGCTGCCTCTTCCGTTTTACGTCTGAGCACACTGGATTGTTTCTGGAAGTTTCTTTCAAGTTTGAGCAGCTCATATTGCCTCTTACGGTCTCGTTCTTTTAACTGTATTACTTCTTTGTCTTTTTTCTGCTTCCACTGTCTAAACTTCTCAGCATCCTCTTTCATTTGACGCATTAACTGTACCCGCTGGTTTTTCATCATCCATATCTCTTGGTTCAGCTTGGAGACAGTACGCTCTGTGGATTCCTTTAGTTTCAGAAGTTTGGACTGCTCACTCAGTTTCTTCTTCAGATCAGCTATTTGACCCTCCAGCTCCTGGAGAAGTTTGCGGCGGTGCTTACTCAGCTTGGCTTGGTTGACATCCTTCTTTCCTGTCTGAAGTTCAAGAACCAATTCTCCCTTTTCCTTTTGCAGATTGATGACTTCTAATTCTAGATTTTTTATGTTATCCTGGTATTGAAACTGAATGGCCTGTAGTTGGCTGTCGTTCTGAGTCATCTTCCTAACTAGGGCCTCTTTCAGTGCAAGGGAGTTATTCAACTCAACCACCTCCTTAGACATCTGAGCTTGATGGAGAGCATGCTGAGTGGTAAAAGCGTCAGAAGACCTGCTTGTCTCTGGACTGGTTTCCATTTGAGCTTCTTGTTCCACTGCAGTATCAATGGCTGCAGCCATGCAAGCAACAGTTTCATCTGATAACTGGGTAATCAGTTGCTGCAGGTTACAAATTATCTCTACATTTTCTTTCAATTCCTGGTCTTCCAAAGTCTCCACTAGCTTTTGAAGATCCAGTTTGCAGGCTGCATGCTGCCTGAGCTCTTCTAGCTTGGCGTTCAGTTTTTCATTCACTTGCTCTGTCAAAATGATCCTCTCCAACATCTGGGCTGTCTGACCAGCTGCCTCGCTCAGACCACGACTTAATTTTTCATTCTCCTCTACCAGGGACTGATTCTTCTCCATCAGGTATTGTAGATTCTCTGATGGTTCCACATTTATAGATCCAGGCAGGGTACCTCCATGGGCTTGTAGCAACAAGACTTGTAGCTGTTGTACCTGTTGCTTTAGATGATTAAGTTCAGCTGTGTGGGGATCAATATTAACAATAGGTTTGTTCTTGATTTTTCTTGCTCTGTCAGCATAGCGAAGGGTACTTAATGTTTCCTCTAGATTGGAGTCAGCAGGACTCACACAGGCTATCATAAGAGTGTGGCTATTACCTCCTAGAGAATCTTGCAGCAGTCGAGTTAACTTGGAGTCTCTGTAGGGCACAAAGCCACCCTTTTTGTCATCTCCAAGAGCACTGATTACATTTCCCAAGCATAGGAGGCCTCGGTTAATATTAATACCCTCTTTTAGACGATCCCCTTCAGCCTTGGTTTTCTTCTGTCTTTCTGATCCAGCGAGGTCTACAAGATGCAGCTTGGAGCGAAAGCTGCTATTCTTGTCACTTTTCTTTCTTTGCTCTATGGAGATTGTAAAGATGGCATGAGATCGGGACGACTGGGAGTTCATAGCTGTGGAGGCCACAGTCCTAGAGTTGTTGCCCTGCTCCAAACAGGAAACAGTATCCAAGGCAACTAAAACAGTCTTCTCAGTGAGTCCCACAATCTTTATGCCTTCCTTAGGATCCTCTCGTATATTTATTTGAGCTTTCTCATGAGATGGGCATAGAAGATCCAAAATTTCTTCATTGTAAATCTCTAAGTAAGACACTTTCAGAGTAAATTCAAAGTCACTCTTTTTATCAATTTCCTTGAAGAGCAGTTGTATTACCCTAGGAATAATGCCAACTGTTGGTTCGTTCTCTTGCTCTGCAGTGTATGCACCTCCCATGGAATAGGTTTTTCCAGAGCCAGTCTGCCCATAGGCCAGGACCGTTGCATTATATCCTTTAAATACGCTTTTTATGAGCGGCGCTACTGCTGTGTTGAAGACTTCTTCCTGTTCAGTAGAGGGGTCAAACACAAAATCGTAGGTGAAGGATTTATCAGTACCAACCACCACTTGAGGCTCCCCGGGCACGAATGAAAGGCACATCTGGCAGCCTTCGCTAATCTCTTTGGGGACCAGAGGGCGACAACGCAGTGCCACTCTTACAGGAATTCCCTTCACCTCTCCCTTCATGATCCTATCTCAGCACCGTCTCAAACTAAATGTCCCTTCCCCGTTCACCCGGGGTCTCCCGCCGCTCTGTCCCAGCCGGAGCTTTAACCGCCAAGTTTCAAATCCCTCCCAGAGACGCCAACCAATTGCAGTGCAGACGGCCCGAGGGCGGAGCGCGCATGTCCGCGCGCACAGGCCAGCACGGTGGGAAGGGGTAAGTCAAGAAATTTCTTTTTAACCAACAACAGAAAAATGTCCTGGAACTAATAAGTGAGTATAGTATAAACTTGCAGGATATAAGGTTAATGCACAAAGGTAAATTGGTTTCCTATATACCAACAGTGAATAAGTGATATTCAAAATTGAAAGCACAATACCACTTACATTAGCACTTAAAAAATGAAACAGGTATAAACCTAACAAAATATGTGTAAGACCTACATGATGGAAACTACAAAACTCTGATGAACAAGATCAAAGGGGAACTAAATAAATGGAGGGATATTTTATGTTCATGGATAGGAAGACTGAATATCATAAAGATGTCAGTTCTTCCCAAATTTATCTATCCATTCAATGCAATTCAAATCAAAATCCCAGCAAGTTATTTCATAGATATTGTCAAACTGACTCTAAAGTTTACATAGAGAGGAAAAAAAAAAAATACAATGGCAAACATAATACTGAAGGAGAAGAACAAAGTCATAAGACTGACACTACCCAACTTCAAGACTTACTATGAAACTACAGTAATCAAGACAATGTGGTATTGGCAAAAGAATAGACAAATAGACCAATGTTTTAGAATAGAGAGACCATATAGATACAGTGAATAGACCCACATAACATAGTTAATTGATCTTTGACAAAGAAGCAAAGGCAATACAATGAAACAAAGATAGTTTTTTCAACAAATGGAACAAATGGTGCTGGAACAACTGGACTTCTGCACGCAAAAAAAAAAATTAGACTCAGACCTTACAGCCTTCACAAAAATTCACTCAAAATGGATCATGGTCCTAACTGTAAAATGCAAAACTATTAAACTCCTAGAAAATAACATAGGAGAAAACCTAGATGAACTTAGGTGTGAGATGACTTTTTAGATACAACACCAAAGGCACAATCCATGAAATAAGTCATTAATAAGTTTCATTAAAATGGAAAACTTTTGCTCTTCAAACAAAACTGTCAAGAGAATAAGAAGACAAGCCATAGGCTGAGAGAAAATATTTGCAAAAGACACATCTGATAAAGGAATGTTATCCAAAATATACAAATAACTCTTAAAATGCAACAATAAGTAAATGAAGACCTGATTTTAAAATGGGCCAAAGGCTTTAACAGACACCTCACAAAAGAAAATATAAACATGGCAAATAAGCACATGAAAAGATGCTACACATCATATTTGGTCAGGAAAATGTAAATTAAAACAATAAGATACTACTACACACCTACTAGAATGGCCAAAATCTGGAACAGTGACAACATCAAATGCTGGCAAGGATGTACAACACTAAGAGTGAATCCTAATGTAAACTATTGGCTCTGAATGATAATGATGTGTCAGTGTATGTTCATTAATTATAACAAATGTACCATTCTGGTGCTGGATGTTGATAACATGTCTGGGGGAAGGAGGCATGTGGGAAATCTCTGTACTTTCCTCTTAATTTTGCTGTGAATCTAAAACTGATCTAAAAAATGTTAAGTCTTTTTACAAAAAGAATATGTTGAGCAAAAGATGCAAGACAAAAAAGCAAAAACTGTACAGTTCCATTCACATGAAATTCTAAAACAAGAAAAAAATAAACTATGGTCATATTAAATAGAAGTCAGAAAGTGGTTGCTGGGGGAATGGGGGGCAGGGGAGGATTGACTAGAAAGTGACAAGGGGTGCCCTTTGGGTGTGATTAAAATGTTTTAGGTCCTGTTCTGGATGATGGATGCTCAAGTTATATATTTGTGGAAACTTATCAAATTGAATATTTAATCTGTACGTTTTAAGATCTTAATTGTATCTCCGTTAAAATAAGCTGGCTTTAAAAATTGATCTCCTCTACCGATTCAAAAATGTACATATACACATTCTTCCTCTAATTTCAGTGTGTTCCCAGATCTCAGAGGTTCACAGAATCCAGATTAAGAGCTCCTGGACTAAATGACTTCTAAGGGCTTTCCAGTATCTCACATTCTCTAAAGGAAAAAGAGTTCTGGAATCACAGTGCAATCACAGAGTCAGTGGGGAAAAATGATTACCCCAAATTCCATTTACTCCTATTTCACCTACAGCATAAAGCAAGAAACACACACATCTTTCTTGGAAGTTAACGGCAAAGGTCAATGGCTTCATTCTGGCCTGGTGGAGCGGAGGTGGAAGCCAGGGAACTCATCATAAAGAACAGCATGGACTGCAGAAGGCTGCTAGCTGGAGGAGATATATCATGAGGAAGAAGCCCTAGTTTGGAGCCTTGGCTTTACCACCAACAAACTGAGGAACCTAGAGGGAATCTGGGAATCAATCAGTCCAACTGTGTCCTTTTTTTTTCTTTTTTTTTGAAACAGGGTCTCACTTTGTCACTCAGGCTGGAGTGCAGTGGCTGGAACATGGCTCACTGCAGGCTCTACCTCCTGGGCTCAAGTGATCATCCATCCCATCTCAGCCTCCCAAGTAGCTGGGACTACAGGTGCATGTCACCGCGCCTGGCTAATTTTTGTTCAATTGTTTGTTTTTGGCAGAGATGGGCTTTCACTATGTTGCCCAGGCTGGACCCAAACTCCTGAACTTAAGGGATCCTCCCACCTCAACCTCCCAAAGTACTGGGATTACATGTATGCACCACCACACCCAGCCAACTGTGTCATTCCAAAGAGGAGCACATTGAGTCCTAGCAAAGGAGACTGAGTGGCTCAGCAAGTTTCTGGCAGACCATAGATTAGAACCCTGCCATATCAAACCCAATTGTTTTGGACCCTGTTGCCTTGTTTGCCCAGTCACTATTTTCTAAGAATTTCTTCTTCTTCTCATTATGCATAGGGTTATAGAAGTTGCTATATTTCTTCAGTGTAACCCACCTTATCTGGCCTTTGGTTTACAGATCCAGATGTGAGTATCTGACTCAGGTTATGCCAATCTGTCTTTTCCAGAGAGAGAGAGAGAAAGATGACAGAGAGCGAGCGAGAGAGAGAGGAAGACGAAGAGAGAAGGGAGGAGGAGGATAGCAGTAGGCCAAGAGAAAAAAGATTCCATCTCCTATTAGATGCTTACACTACCCTTACAAACTATGGAGCCGTCAGCAACGGCCAGTATCTGCTCCATGTCTAGGAAATCTGTAAATCAGATGTGCCCAGAAACTAGAGCTGCTGGTCAGCTTCCAGATTATTTCTATAAAGCTGCTGAGAGTTCAGAGATAATTCAAGAGGTGCTTAGTCCAGAGTCCATAAAAAAGCCGTGGGAGAAATTAAATCTAATGGTGGCAACTAAGATTAAGAGTTGGCATATGAACTAAAAAGGAGTATCTCTGAAGCTGACATTCCTTATTCTAAGGAAAGGATGTGTGAAAAGATGTGACTATTTATCATACAGTTACTTATATTAGCAAAAAATTGAAAATTGCCTAAATGTCCAAAATAAAACTGTTAAATGTTGATGTAGCCCTGTGATAAAACATTATATAAACATTAAATATCCTGTCCTAGAAGAATACTTAATGATTTGGCCATTGCTTTCCATGTAATGTTAAGTATAAATAGAATACAAACTATATAAAACATAATAATTCCAATTTTGCAAAAGTATAGTAACTTATTTATATTTACATGCATAGAAAAAAAGCCTGGAAGAAGAAAACATGCTAACAGATGTTATCTTTTATGAATCAGATTTGGTTTTGTTCCAACTGGTCCCTGGTTACCTAGCAGAATTAAGGACAGGAAAAAGCAACTTACTCTACTTCTACCCAACCCACCCAATTAAATTAAATACCCTAAATGCCACATTTCTTAAAGGGGAAAAGGTACGAATCTATCGGAGTTGTAGACAAAGAGGAAGAATGGCACCAACTCCATATCTTTCTAAATGTTGTACTATTGGCCCCAGGCAGGGTGTTTTCAGAATCCTAAGCATCGCTCTTGAGATAATGTGGCAAGCAGCAGTTGCAAGATAATCACCCCTCATGACTCCAGTTTGTTTTGCTGCTGGGTTCCTGCCAAAGATGCTTGTTCCGGAGAAACCAAAGTGGTCAAGGTGGCTCTCAATGTGCCACCTGATGAAATGGATGTGACCTATAGCATCCCAGCTTGTCATCTGGGCTTTGTTTTCTCATAGTACCCATCTTGTTTTTATCATCGGTGGTCTCTGACACAAAATTGTCTTTAGAGAAACAAGGGCATGGTATTCACTGATTATTTACTCATAAGTAGGGGTAATAATAAAAATATGTAACAACCTGATCAGCACATCCTACATCCCTTCTGTGCCCACAAGAATAGGCACAGCAACAGCTCTGGAGCCATGTTCTAGAGGCCCTTTGCTGTTCTCGGCCTTAATCTTTCAGTTGCTGGATCATGAGGAGGGCAGGGGAGGTGGTTTCTGGGGAGGGTCAGGGTAGGGGGAGTCACGGGGAGAGATCATTTGGGATGCAAAGCAGCATCTATTACCAACTGTATGAATATAATTCAATATTTTAACAACCAGTGCGGTCATGCCAGTGTAGAGTCCCACCCATAGACCTGGGCAGGAGGGGCCCTGCTCTGAGCTCCCCATTTTAGAAGATCCCACATGTCATAAAAAATCTATTTATCAAAAATATATTGGCCCCTTTGTCCATCAGTGCTCAACTCTAGTAAGCATGGCCCATTCCCTGAACACTTGCTCTCAAGACCAGCACCATCTAGGCCCCAGGGAAGCAGCCCTGCTCTGGCTCTGTGTCCTTGAACACAACGAGTCCAAATGCCATGAAGGTTTGTGGATTGTGTCACTGCTGACATCAAAGACAGGCAACGATTCAGAGTGCACAGAGCATTTGTGTGATGGGAGTGGTCAGTTTAGAGAAAAGGCAAATTAATTAATTTGTCACATCCTTCCACAAAGATAGCGCAAATGTGATAAATTCTAAATAATCAAGTATCATTTCCCAGTAGTGCCGAGTGTCCTTTTCTCTTGTCTTTGTTGCTTCAATATGTATTCCAGAGATATTCACAAATTAACATGGTATTCATAATTCATGATATTCACAAATTAACATGGTACTCATAACATGGCACTCAATGACTAAGGCATATTTGCCATATTCACAATTTATCCATATGTGCTATCATGGAAAGGTATTTGGAATTTATTAAGTAGAATAATAAGGTGCTGGGATCACACCTGTAATCCCAGCACTTTGGGAGGCCAAGGTGGGCAGATCACCTGAGGTCGGGAGTTCGAGACCAGCCTGACCAACATGGAGAAACCCCATGTCTACTAAAAATACAATAATAACATTAGGCTCCCATTTGTGGTTTTCTTTTAAGATCATATACATAGAGACATACATTTGTGCAGGTAGAGTAAATTTCTGGAATTTTTTGTCTCAAGGGAAGGGGACTTGGGGGTCCAGCAACAGAGGATCTCACTCTTTATTTCTTGCCCTTCTGAAGCGTTTGAGTATTTGGTTTTCATTCACAGATTTCTCTTCTCATATTTTTTAACTGGTATTTAATTTAAAAATTCCTTATACACTCAGTGATTTTCATTTGCTTTTTTGTTTACCTATATTTTCTAATTTTTCTGTGTTGAACATGTATTATTCAGTAACTTTTTGAATTCATAAAATTTATAGTCGTCAATTTCCCTCACTAATTGGCCCAATGTGCTTCCATGGGATTTCCTCCTTGTCTCTATAGCTGAGAATGTGTGGGTTTCTAGGTGTGTTGGGAAGTGAAGCTACTGCAGCAGGTGGTTGGGGGCTGTCTGAGAGAGAGAGAGAATGAAACAGAAAGACAGAGACAGAGAGAGATATAAATATGTATAGAGAGAGAACAGAGACAGAGATGGAGAGAATAATCACAACAGCTGCCACAATCCCCCTGGATGAGCAAACCCAGGAAAGCAGCAAGGATAACTCTTCCTCCTAGGGGGTGTCCAGGGAAGCTTCCCAGCAGCACTCTCATCTCTGAAAATCACAAGGTCCAGGCCACAGAGATGGCATAGAAATTGCAACAGGAGCTGAGGCAGAGAAAGCAAGCAGTCCTGCTGCTGATGTTAAGTCAGTATCACTCTTTAGACTGCAGTGGCCTGCAACCACCAGCCTGCTAACCTTCCCAGCACCTAGGCGTCCTGGTCATTCCAGCTGCCGGCCCTCCAGTTTATGCATAAGCTGTCCAAGACTCTGAAACCAAAGCAAGAAGTCTCCTTGATCCTGAGCTTCATACCTCCAGCTCCAAATCCCTTAGCCTTCTTTTTAAAAATGCTTTTTAGCTCCATTTCATTTCATCTCATTCTAAAATCTACTATATCATTTGGGGAAATGGGACTCTTTTGATCTGCAATTGCCTGACCATTCATAATTGATAACCTGCCTTGGAAAAAAAAAAAAGTCACCATTAGCTGGTCCATTTGATATGCCCCAAGCCTCAGTTATGGAAGCCCCTCTAGTTGAATGGATCTTGATTCCAATGAGGCAAATCCATAAGTGAAGGGGGCAGGAGAGAACATGGGAAAGAGACAAAGAGAAACTGACAGACAGACAGAGACCAAGAGTCCAACCAATAGAAACAGATACCCACTTGAGAGGATGTTTGTTTATCTCAGCGACTTCTCATAGTAAATGCTCAATAAATATCTGTTGAGTGGATGGATAATTGTTAATCTAGAACCAGAAATACCATTTGACCCAGCAATCCCATTAATGGGTATGTAACCAAAGGATTATAAATCATTCTACTGTAAAGACACATGCACATGTATGTTTATTGCAGCAATATTCACGATAGCAAAGACTTGGAACCAACCCAAAGTGCCCATCAATGTAGACTAGATAAAGAAAATATGGCACACTGGCCAGGCACAGTGGCTCACACCTGTGATCCCAGCACTTTGGGAGGCCAAGGCGGGCAGATCACCTGAGGTCGGGAGTTCGAGACCAGCCTGACCAACATGGAGAAACCCCATCTCTACTAAAAACACAAAAAATTAGCCAGGCGTGGTGGCACATGCCTGTAATCCCAGCTACTCAGGAGGATGAGGAAGGAGAATCGCTTGAACCTGGAAGGCAGAGGTTGCAGTGAGCCGAGATCATGCCATTACATTACAGCCTGGGCAACAAGAGCAAAACTCTGTCTCAAAACAAAAAAAAAAAAAAGAAAAGAAAAGAAAATGTGGCACAAATACACCATGGAATACTATGCAGCCATGAAAAAGGATGAGTTCATGTCCTTTGCAGGGACATGGATGAAGCTGGAAACCACCATTCTCAGAAAACTAACACAGGAACAGAAAACCAAACACTACATGTTCTCACAATGAGAACACATGGACACAGGGAGGGGAACATCATACACCAGGGCCTGTCAGGGGGTGGGGGCTAGGGGAGGAATAGCATTAGGAGAAATACCTAATGTAGATGACGGGTTGATAGGTACAGCAAACCACCATGGCACATGTATACCTATGTAACAAACCTGCACGTCCTGCACATGTATCCCAGAACTTAAAGTATAATTTAAAAAAAAAAAAAAAAGAATTTTCATCAAGAAAGGATGGTGAAAAAAAAAAAAAAAGAATGCTCTGTTACTGTAATTTATATGTGCCTGGGTGCAATTTCACTATTCAAGATGTATGTGTATAATGTTCAATCACATCAGCTCTGGGGGCAGTGGCATGCTTAAAATATCTGAGCAGATGGCTCTTTTCTGGAATATTCTGTTGCAATGTAAAATCTCACACACACAGACACACACAGTGACCTGACCCCAAGATAGTTTCATAGGCATCCAAGCACCCAAACAGGGGGGTTACTCACACCAAATCATGTGTATAGAGTCTCAGTAGGCAAGAAAGTTAGAATTCAACCCCCACAAAACACAGCTTTCACATCACTGCAGCTACCTCTACTTAATTCTTATCAATTTGCTTTGAAAAGCCTGAGACAGGCATTTTTGAGCTCTGAGCTGGGGTGACTGCAGCTCTCCTCAGAAAATTTGATCAGCAAGCTACTTGCAGAATTCAAAGTCCAAATCCTTAATCGTAGGTAATTTGTTCTCAAATAATGATACCACCTGGAAAACACACAGTGCTTCCTATTTTCAAAGTGCCTTTACCCACATGGTCACATTTAACCCCCTCCCAACACTGGCAGCCAGGCAGGGCACGGAAGGAAAAACCATGAGAGGCAAGGTGATATGCCCAAGGCTGCATACGTGGGAAGTGACGCCCCAGATGTACACCACGGATGAGTCAGAAATAAAACCCCAACCCTAGGGTCTTTCTGTGATGGGTGGGAAGCCTTGCATTTGACTGAGCTGCAAATTTTACATGTCATTACCCTACTAGCTTACTTGAATATTCACACTCATTCTCTCCTGCCTCGGGGCCTTTTGTCCTCTCTCTGCCTGGAATACTCATCCCGCCTACCTCTCACTCCCCAGAATAGCCACTTCTTTCTCATTCGTCACATCTCAGCTCAAATGCCTCCTCAGAGAGGTCTTTCCTAACCACCCTTTCTAGGAGGTAAGCCCCCACCATCACATATGTTGCTTTGTAGTCTGCATTGAACTTAGCACTTTCTGAAATTGTTTTGGGTACTCATCAGTAGTAATTTCTCATTAATCACCTATTTCCCCACAAGAACAAGAATGAGGACAGTGATAGTGACAGGAGGCAACCAAATGCCCAGGCAAATAGGGGCAGATCACCAGTGAAACCCCACCTTCCAGCCAAAAAACAGCCTAAAGTCTGAAAGATCCGACTGCTGGTCCCAGATGAAACCCACAAGCCAGAGTGAGAACTTCTGTTCTTGTTTGCCCACCCTTTCCCTATTGAGTCTTTCTGAATAACACCTCTTAACCAATCGAATGTTGCCTTTTCCAATACCACCTACGGCCTGCCCCTGCTATTCTGAGCCCATAAAAGCCCTGGACTCAGCCACACTGGGGGGAACTTTCCCGCATTCGGTTAGGGGAACGTCCTGTCTCCACAGAAAGCTGTTTCATCACTCAATAAAACTCCCTGCCTTGCTCACTCTTTGATTGTCAGCATATCCTCATTCTTCTTGGATGCTGGACAAGAGCTTGGGACCCACTGAGAATGGGTACCCAAAAAGGCTATGACACTGGCCTTTTGCCCCTGCCAGCAGAGGGCAGCCATTCCATGTGATGGGGCCAGGGGCTGACTGAGCTGCTAACATGCCACCATCCATCAGGCTGTGTATGGCGGAACTAAAAGAGCTAATTAGCACCCTAACACTCCCTCTGGGGCTTCTCTGTCATAGGCACCCTTGCACCTGGTCTAGCCATGGGCCCCACACAGAGCTTGCTCCTGTGTCATGCTCGGAGTGGCTGGCCAGATCCCACACTGGCTCGCTCATGTGCTCCCTCCCGGAAGGGGCTGAGTGATGCCAAGTAGACAGGGCACCACTGCTGCGAGTCCAGCAAAGGGGCTGAGAGAAAAATCCTCTGTCAACAGGAACCTGGCCCAGCTTGTTCACTATTATATCTCAAGTTCCCAGAACAATGCCTGGTATAGTAGTTGCCCCCAAATATTTTGAGGGTAACTAAACTATTTTATTAATATTCATTAATGATTTGTAAAGCAAACAGGACAGTGTTATTATTCCCACTTTACAGATGAGGAAATGGAGTCCCAGAGAGATTAGGTGACTTATTCAAGTGCACACAACTAGAAAGTGACAGAGTTGGGAAAAAAACCCAAGTCTTTGACATCAAGCCCAATGTTATCTCCACTATATAGTTTTTTAATATAAAATTTGGGAAATGAGAAATTATTATTAATCAAGAATTATTTTATATACCATTCATTCACTCAACGAAAAATTTTGAGCATTTACTAAGTCCAAGAATGTCCATTAAACACTATGGGAGATAAAAGGATATAGATAAGATATACTTCCTGCCTTCAAGGGTCTTACTATCTTCTCAGGGAGTTAAAATAAGTACACAAATATCCATAAAATAAAATAGGAAGTTTTAAGTGCTGTTATGGATTGAATTGTGTCCTCCCATCAAAATTTATACGTCAAAGTCCCAGCATGCAGTTCCTCAGACCGTAACCTTATTTGGAGACAGGGCCTTTAAAGAGGTATTCAGGGATACACGAGATCATATGGGTGGGCCTTAATCCACGTGCCTGTATTTGGTATAGGATTTCAAATAGTAAATTAAAATGAGGCATCTAGGATGGGACTGTAATGCAGTATGACTGGTATCTCTATAAGAGGAAGAAAGGCCAGTTGCAGTGGCTCATGCCTGTAATCCCAGAATTCTGGGAGGCCAAGGCAAGAGGATTACTTGAGCCCAGGTGTTCAAGACCAGCAACACCACAGGGAGACTCCCATCTCTTTTTTTTTTTTTTTGAGATGGAGTCTCACTTGGTCACCTAGGCTGGAGTACAGTGGCACGATCTCGGCTCACTGCAACCTCCGCCTTCTGGGTTCAAGTGATTCTCCTGCCTCGGCCTCCCGAGTAGCTGGGATTACAGGTGCCCGCCACCATGCCCAGCTAATTTTTGTATTTTTAGTAGAGGTGGGGTTTCACCATGTTGGTCAGGCTGGTCTCGAACTCCTGACCTCAAATGACCCACCCACCTTGGCCTCCCAAAGTGCTAGGATTACAGGCATGAGCCACTGTTCCCGGCCCCATCTTTTTAAAAAAGAAAAAAAGAAAGCCAGTTATAGTGGCATGCACCTGTAGCCCCAGCTACTTGGGAAGCTGAGGTGGGAGGATTGCTTGAGCCCAGGAAATTGAGCCTGCAGTGAGTCATGATTGTGCCACTGCACTCCAGCCTGCACCACAGAGTGAGACTCTGTCTCAAAAAAAAAAAAAAATAGTCCATGAGAGGACCTGGTAAGCAGGTAGCTGTCTATAAATCAAGGAGAGATGCCTCAGGAAAACTAAGCCTGTCAATGCCTTGATCTTGCTCTTCTAGCCTCCAGAACTGTGAAAAAATTAATTTATATTGTTTAAGCAACCCAGTTTATGGTATTTTGTTATGAAAGCCCTGGCAAACTAATACAAGTACCTTAATGAAAATGGAGAAAAAGTCCAGAGGCCAGTAAAAACTTCCAGCTAAAAAAACATCTGGGAAGCTTCTTGGAGGAGACAGTATTTGACGCAGGCTTTAGAGGGCAAGTCAAATTTCTACATATGGAGATGGTGGGTGCCGGAAGCCAGCCTGAAAGTGCCTGTCAAGGTCAGTTTAAAGAGCGGGATTTTTCTTCTGTTGGTGTGGGGAACTTTCGAAGGATTTTGCACAGGAAAGTGGTAAGAGCACAACCAAAAATGAGGAACAATAACCTGGCATCTTGTATAAAATAGGACGGAAAGAGAAGAGGAGGAAAACTTGAAGGAAAGTTGGGCGATTCCATCAGGAACTCAGGCAAGAAGTGCTGAGGACCTGAAATAGAGAATTAAATGTTTGTTTGTTTCTTTGTTTTTGAGACGGAGTCTCGCTCTGTTGCCCAGGCTGGAGTGCAGTGTTGCAATCTCGGCTCACTGCAACCTCCACCTCCTGGGTTCACGCCATTCTCCCGCCTCAGCCTCCTGAGTAGCTGGGACTACAGGCGCCCACCACAACACCCGGCTAATTTTGTTTTTGTATTTTTAGTAGAGACAGGGTTTCACTGTTTAGCCAGGATGGTCTCGATCTCCTGATCTCCTGATCTGCCCACCTCGGCCTCCCAAAGTGCTGGGATTACAGGCACAAGCCACCGTGCCCGGCCGAAATAGGGCATTAAATGTTATGGTGGACACTTCCAGTTTTTGCCTATGCAAGGTTCCATTTCTCCTGTTTTTGAAACTGCTCCTCAATTTTCCTTTAGAGGACCAGCTTTCCCTCTCTCACAGCTCTGGTTATTTGAGTGAGCATGACACATGGGGTGGCCATGTGCCCAGGGCCTCACCAATTGCCTTCCTGCATTCTCCTGGCAACAGCAGTGTGTCAGTCTGCTCAGGCTGCCTGCTGTAACAGAGAATCGCAGACTGGGTGGCTTAACACAGCAGAGATTTCTGTTCTCACAGTTCCATACACTGAAAGTGTCATCAGGGCCATGCTCCCTCACAAGCCTCAAGGGAGGATCCTTCCTTGCCTCTTCCAGCTTCTGGTAGCCCCAGGTGTTCTGTGGCTGTTGGCAGCATCATTCCAATCTCTGCCTCTGTCTTCACACAGCCATCTTCTCTCTGTGTCTCTATGTCTTCATGTGGCATTCTCCCGTCTGTGCCTCTCTTCTTTCTAATAAAGACACTACTCATATTGGATTAAGGTGCCATCCTGGCCAGGCATGGTGGCTCACATCTACAACCCCAGCCAGCACTCTGGGAGGCCAAGCAGGGCGGATCACTTGAACCCAGGAGTTTGAGACCAACCTGACCAACGTGGTGAAACTCCATCTCTATAAAAAATACAATAATTAGGCTGGGCACGGTGGCTCACGCCTGTAATCCCAGCACTTTGGGAGGCCGAAACGGGCGGATCACGAGGTCAGGAGATCGAGACCATCCTGGCTAACACGGTGAAACCCCATCTCTAATAAAAATACAAAAAATTAGCCGGGCGTGTTGGTGGGCACCTGTAGTCCCCCCTACTCTGGAGGCTGAGGCAGGAGAATGGTGTGAACCCGGGAGGCAGAGCTTGCAGTGAGCCAAGATTGCGCCACTGCACTCCAGCCTGGGTGACAGAGCAAGACTCTGTCTCAAAACAAGCAAACAAACAAACAAACAAACAAAATCAGCCGAGCATGATGGCACATGCCTCATGCTACTCAGGAGACTGAGGTGGGAGGATTGGCTGAGCTCAGAGAGGTCGAGGCTGCAGTGAGCCATGATTGCACTATTGTGCTCCACCTGGGATGACAGAATGAGACATCATCTAAAAAATAAAAAATAGCCACGTGCGGTGGCTCACACCTGTAATCCCAGCACTTTGGGAGACTGAGGCAGGCGGATCACCTGAGGTCAGGAGTTCAAGACCAGCCTGGCCAACATGGGGAAACTCCATCTCTACTAAAAATACAAAAAATTGCCAGGTGTGGTGGTGCGGGCCTGTAATCACAGCTACTTGGGAGGCTGAGGCAGGAGAATCGCTTGAACCCGGGAGGCAGAGGTCGCAGTGAGCCAAGATTGTGCCACTGCACTCCAGCCTAGGCAACAGAGCGAGACTCTGTCTCTAAAAAAATAAAAATAAAAACAAAAAATATGTGAGGGGATACCTAGAGAGCTGATTGCCTTAACTAGATCACCTGTTCTGCTTTATAGCTGATATGGAATTCATGCCCCTGGGGACCACATTATTTCCCAAATAGAAACTGGGGGGCAGTCGTGGTGGCTCACACCTGTAATCCCAGCATTTTGGGAGGCCGAGACGGGCAGATCACTTGAGGCCAAGAGTTCGAGACCAGCCTGGCCAACATGGTGAAACCCTGTCTCTACTAAAAACACAGAAAATCAGCCAGGCGTGGTGGCACACACCTGTAATCCCAGTTACTTGGGTGGCTGAGGCACGAGAATCACTTGAACCTGGGAGGCAGAGGTTGCAGTGAGCCAAGGTTGCACCACTACACTCTAGCCTGGCTGACAGAGCGAGACTTTGACTTAAAACAAGAAAAAGAAACTGGAGATATGAATGTTGACACACACACAACTTACTATGTATAACTGAGCTCATTCTTAAACTCTCTGAAACCTGCCCATGTTCCCCAGGTTAAGAATTTCTGGTCTAATTCAATCACTTTATTTTAGAAATAGAGCTCTGGAGACCAGAAAGTGTCATGAATGCCCAAAGGCACACAGTCCACTGACTGTCATTGTGCTGCTTTTTCCCCCAAAGCTCTTCCACTCACATGCAAAAGTAATCAGACTGCCCAAAGTAATTTATAGATTCAATGCTATGCCCATCAAGCTAACATTGACTTTCTTCACTGAATTAGAAAAAACTACTTTAAATATCATATGGAACCAAAAAAGAGCCATATAGCCAAAACAATCCTAAGCAAAAAGAACAAAGCTGAAGGCATCACGCTACCTGACTTCAAACTACACTACAAGTCTACAGTAACAAAAACAGCATGGTACTGGTACCAAAACAGATATATAGACCAATGGAACAGAACAGAGGCCTCAGAAATAACACCACACATCTACAACCATCTAATCTTTGGCAAATCTGACAAAAATAAGCAATGGGGAAAGGATTCCCTATTTAACAAATGGTGTTGGGAAAACTGGCTAGCCATATGCAGAAAACTGAAACTGGACCCCTTCCTTACATCTTATACAAAAATTAACTCAAGATGGATTAAAGACTTAAACATAAGACCTAAAACCGTAAAATCTCTAGAAGAAAACCTAGGCAATACCATTCAGGACATAGGCACGGGCAAAGACTTCATGACTAAAACACCAAAAGCAATGGCAACAAAAGTCAAAATTGACAAAAGGGATCTAATTAAACTAAAGAGCTTCTGCACAGCAAAAGAAACTATCGTCAGAGTGAACAGGCAACCTACAGAATGGGAGAAAAATTTTGCAATCTATCTATCTGACAAAGGGCTAATATCCAGAATCTACAAGGAACTTAAACAAATTTACAAGAAAAAAACAACCCCATCAAAAAGTGGGCAAAGGATATGAACAGACTTCTCAAAAGAAGACATGCATGCAGCCAACAAACATGAAAAAAAGCTCATCATCACTGGTCATTAGAGAAATGCAAATCAAAACCACAATGAGATCATCTCACGCCAATTAGAATGGCAATCATTAAAAAGTCAGGAAACAACAGACTGGAGAGGATGTGGAGAAACAGGAACGCTTTTACACTGTTGGTGGGAGTGTAAATTAGTTCAACCATTGTGGAAGACAGTGTGGCGATTCCTCAGGGATCTAGAACCAGAAATACCATTTGACTCTGCAATCCCATTACTGGGTATATACCCCAAGGTTTATAAATCATTCTACTATAAAGACACATGCACACATGTTTATCGCAGCACTGTTCACAATAGCAAAGATTTGGAACCAACCCAAATGCCCATTAATAATAGACTAGATAAAGAAAATGTGGCACATATACACCATGGAATACCAGGCAGCCATAAAAAAGGATGAGTTCATGTCCTTTGCAGAGACATGGATGAACCTGGAAACCATCATTCTCAGCAAACTAACACAGGAACAGAAAACCAAACACCACGTTCTCACTCATAAGTGGGAGTTGAACAATGAGAACACGTGGACACAGGGAGGGGAACATCATACACTGCGGCCTGTCAGGGGGGTGGGGGGCTAGGGGAGGGATAGCATTAGGAGAAATACCTAATGTAGATGACGGGTTGATATGTGCAGCAAACCACCATGGCACATGTATACCTATGTAACAAACCTGCATATCCTGCACATGTATCCCAGATCTTAAAGTATAATAATTAAAAAAGTAAATCAGAGATGAATAAATAATAAGTGGGACACTTAACAAATCCCTAAGCTCCCTAAGGACCCAGGACAGAGGGGTTCTAATGAAGAGACAGGGAAGAACTATGTCCAGGAGCCGAAAGGGCCCGGTGTGGGAGAGGTGCTGCCTTGAGTCACTGCTGGCTAGAGACCTCCCATCTGAGATAGCATGAAAGGAAATGATAAAAACAAGGAGGGAGGAGGAATGATTATATTATTCATGCCTGTATCTTGAAGATAATCATTGTAATTTCCTTTCTAAAAACACTGCTTACTCAGAGGAAGCAACCATATTCTAATAAGCCCTTGTTTATGAAACTCGCAGTAATTGGATTGGAATGTGAATTATTAAACTGTATGTGGGGTGGCACTTCTTGCCAGGTGTTTAATGATTATGTTCAAATGTGTAGGGCTGGCCTGTCGGCTGGGAAGATAATACTCCCAGGAAGAAAATCGTTTAACTCTGGGTCAGAGCTAGGGTGTCTTTCACAAACTTCTGAAATAGCTGGACTGAAGAGGCCCTTACAAATCACATAATTGAACGGCCTCATTTTAGAGATGAGGAAATGGAGATCCAGAATAGAAAAGGGCTTGTTGAAGTCCATACAGTGACCACACTGATGACCAATTGCTCCTCTATCTGTTTTCTCATAGTATTTGTGCATCCATCATGGCAGAATCCGTGGCTTGGCTTTCTTAACTGCCATTTCGTCTTCTTTCCACCTGGAGAGATTGGAAACCTAATCCATTTTTCTCAAAGTTAAGATTCCAGCTGCAAGATAAGTTCCATCAATTGCATGAGATTTTTCTGCAGCTGTAGCTGTTGAGAGACAAGGTGGTGGAGATGTAACTGTTAAGAGGCAGAGGTGGCTGAAGTTTTTAGCTACATGAGCCAATGAATTTTCTTCATTGTTTAAGCAGCTTTGAGCAGGGCTTTCTGTAACTTGAAACTAAAAGCAAATTAAATGGTAGTTGTTTAAATGTGTTAAGTTCTTAGGAAGGGGGCAGACGCAGTGGCTCACACTCGTAATCCCAGCCCTTTGGGAGCCCTTGGGAGGCTGAGGCAGGAGAATTGCTTGAACCTGGGAGGCGGAGGTTGCAGTCAGCTGAGATGGCACTGCTGCCCTCTAGTCTGGGTGACAGTGAGACTCCACCTCAGAAAAAAAAAAAGTTATCAGGAAGTAAGCCATAGTTCCTAGGAGATCCTTGAAGGGGATCTGTCACCTTCCCTCACCAAAAAAAAAAATTAATTATTTTTTGTTTTCTTTTGTTTTGTTTGTTTTGAGACAAAGTCTCGTCCTGTCACCAGGGTGGAGTGCAGTGGTGCAATCTCGGCTCACTGCAATCTCCGCCTCCCAGGTTCAAGCAATTCTCCTGCCTCAGCCCCCTGAGTAGCTGGGACTACAGCCACATGCCAACACACCCAGCTAATTTTTGTATTTTTAGTAGAGACAGGATTTCTCCATGTTGGCCAGGATGGTCTCAATCTCCTGACGTCTTGATCCGCCCGCCTCGGCCTCCCAAAGTGCTGGGATTACCAGTGTGAGCTACTGCGCCCAGTCTTAATTCTTAAACTAGGACAATCTCTAAGGTCCCTTGCAGCATTAGCATTCTGTAATCTTATGAATCCATAAAGTTCTAAATTGTTGATTTGACTGATAATGAGTAATCTTTGCCGTTATAAAAAAGTTTTATTTTTTTAATAAAGTTGGGTTTTTCCATTGCAAAAGAAATACATGCTTATTATAGAAAATTTGTAAGCTATAGGAAAAAACTAACCAAAAAGGCAACCACTGTGAGTATTTTGGAGACTTCCTCCCAAATTGTTCATTTTTCTATGTATAATCTTAGCGAGGTTTTAATATAGCCAAGTTCATACTACATGTGCAATTCTGTATCATACTTTTTTCATTTGACGTTATAACATAATGCCACATAACTCCCACATTATTACAAGCCCTTTGTAAACAGCTTTTTTAAATGGCTTCTTAACATTCCATTGAATGGATATTCTATAATTTACTTTATTCCCCTAATGTTGGGCAAAATTAGGCTGTTTCCAGGTTTTGTGTTTATTTGTCTGCTATTCTATTTCCTTTGTAACAAAGGACTTCTTACTGAATGTAAAAGGAAGGGTCACCAGCAGTAGAGTGGCGTTCCCCATGTCAGACCACATGGGGGCAGAAGTAGGACAGCTATCCCATTGTTTAGGAAGCCCCTGCCTTGTCATGGAGACCACTCGGATGGGCCTATAGCTAAACAATGTGAAGAGGCATCTCTCTCTCTCTCATGACTTTCCTTCTATTTGGAAGACGGTCCCCTAGGGCCATTCCTGGCTTCGCTCCTAGAGGCAGAGTGCCTGCCCTGTTTGGTGGGCTTAGGAACGTGCCCTATTGCAAGGGGCTAGCATGCCCTCTGTTCCTTCATACTGTAAGTGTATCAAGGACAGACCCCAATCTGGGCAGCTGTCCAGTGATCCAGCCTTGTCCATGGTGGGGTGAGAAGTCTCATTCGGGGGTTCAGCAGTATAAAATCCCTTCAATCTCCAAAATCAGTTATATCTCCCCAGGCTTCTGTCTTATTTTTTTTTTTCATTCATGTATTTATTCCACAGTCAAAATAAGTCATAATCTAAAGCCATAATATTTTTAAAAGATAACGGAGAATTAGTGGCACAGCTGCATTAGCAAAGCAGACACCGGTCTAAAGTGCAACACTAAACAGGTGTTCTCTGTTCCCATCATGGAATAAATACACACCATTACACATACAATTTCACTAAAGATCAGAAATGAGGTCAATAGCCCTTTGAAATGAACTGTCCAGTGAATAGAGGCAGACTACAGATAATTTCTATTAAGATTTTACTGCAAGATAGAAAAATTCCCAAGGTGAGTACTAAGTTGAGCCCCTCATTTTATGCTCCTGGCCTTGGCTTCTGTCTTCTTTCCTCAGCTGTATCCGAATCCAAAAAGGCTTCTCTACCCCATGCTCAAAAATGCAACCTCAAGTAAGTCCCTAAGGTCCTCAGCACAGACTGACGTGAATAAGCCCGTGGGCAACCTGCATCCAGAACCACCAGGGAAATCAGGAACACAAGCATAAAGCACGGCATCACTTGTTTAAATGATAGTTTTAACCATCAAATGAGCTCTGAAGCCACATGCTTTTCTTAAACAAACCGAAACACTGTCTTCATATGTTTCTATTCTTCTTGCAATAATGTTAAGTAAGCCATCCAAGTAAAAAAAAAAAAAAAAATTAACAGAAACAATGAAAAGTGAAAAATCAGGCTGGGCAAGGTGGCTCATGCCTGTAATCCCAGCAGTCTGGGGGGCCAAGGCAGGAGGATCACCTGAGGTAAGGAGTTTGAGACCAGCCTGCCCAACATGGCGAAATCCTGTCTTTACTAAAAAATTCAAAAATTAGCTGGGTGTGGTAGCGGGCTCCTGCACTCCCAGCTACTTGGGAGACCGAGGCAGGAGAATCACTTGAACCCAGGAGGCGGAGGTTGCAGTGAGCCAAGATGGCGCCACTGCACTCCTGCCTGGGCAACAGAGTGAGACTCCATCTCAAAAAAAAGAAAAAGGAAAAATGAAAATTCACAGGGTTTACACCAAAAAGCAAACCAGTCCTCTGCAACCTAACTCCTTAGTTTTGGGGCTGTGAAGCCATGTAGAGGGTGATCAGGTAGTAGATGGTCCCTCCCGCAGTTCAGGGCCATGGCTGTCCCATAATGCATTTGGTCAGGCAGGCCTTGTTTCAGGTGGATGGTAACACTGTCAGATTTCTGGAAAAACTTCTGCAGTTCTGGAACTTTGTTTTTCCCAGCAGATTCATATGCAGTGGAATTGGAGGTCAGTTTAGTTGGTTTGGCAGACATGATATAGGTGGTGCTTCTGTGAAAACCACAAGCTTGGCTGGGCACAGTGGCTCACACCTGTAATCCCAGTACTTTGGGAGGCCGAGGCAGGTGGATCACCTGAGGTCAGGAGTTCGAGGCCAGCCTGGCCAACATAGTGAAACCCTGTCTCTACTAAAAATACAAAAAATTAGCCAGGCATTGTGGCTGGTGCCTGTAACCTCAGCTACTCGGGAGGCTGAGGCAGGAGAGTTGCTTGAACCCAGGAGGCGGAGGTTGCAGTGACCCAAGTTTGCGCCACTGCACTCCAGCCTGGGCAACAGAGCAAAACTCCATGAAGAAAGACAGAAGGAGGGAAGGAAGGAAGGGAGAGAGGGAGGGACGGAGGGAGGGAGGGGAGGAGAGGGAAAAGGAGAGGGGAGGGGAGGGGAGGGAAGAAGGGAGGGGAAGAGGCAGGGAGGGGAGGGGAGGGAAGTGGGGAGGGAAGAGGGGAGGGAAGAGGAGAGGAGGGGAAAGGAAGGGAAGGGAAACCACAGGCTTTAATCCCTGCGGGCTTTAGGCCTCCGAAGCCCATGCTCCCACCAACTTCTGCTTGAAGCCACTACATTTGTAGTGCATGATGCCCAGGGCCTGGAAGCATCTGCTGCCTGAGCAACTGCCCTTTGTTGTATTTTTCAATTGGTTTAAGACTCACTCAGACAAGGAAGAAGAACGCTATTTATTAGATATTTTCAAAACAAAAAAACTAAGACAATAATAATATCTTCGATTGTTGCCGAGTCTCTACTCCTCCCACCCCACAATAGGCTGTTGGGGTTTGGGATTGTTTTTAAAGGATTTAGCTGAAGACAAAACTTCTTGCTACCTCTGGATCTTGGCAATCAATACTATGCTCAGGCAGATACAACAGATAACAGAATTATTATTTATAGTAGCCACTACCATTTACTGAATGCTAGTAATACTCCCTGCATTGTGTTAAATGCTTTACACGCTTAGTTCATGCTAACAAAAGCATGATATTCTCATCCCCATTTGACAAGTGAGGAAATTGAGGCTCAGAGAGGTTCTGTAACCTCCAGATTCACACCATCAACAGTGGCGTGGTCAGGATTCACACGTAGGTTAAGATCCCCAAAAAACCCATACTCTTAACCACTTGGCATTGGTGCACACAGCCCTGCGGGTTCTTCTGTGAGGGGTAAGAAGAGGAACAGGTCAGAGGGAGTGAGGACTACCCACATCCCCACAACATTTAGCCATGGGCATTGCACTGGGGTCAGAGCCCAGCCACTATCTTTATCTTTCCAGAGGCTGCCTTGACAGAGTCAATGTGGTTGAAAGGGATCTGAGAGAGAGTTTTGTTTATTTTTAGTTTCTATTTTTTGAGATAAAATTCATATAACATAAATTTCACCATTTTAAATGGTACAAGTTAGTGGCATTTAGTACACTCACAATGCTGTGCACCCACCACCTCTATCTAGTTCCAAAACCTTTTCATCACCCTTAAAGGAAGCCCCATCAGGTCATCACTCCCCATTGCCCCTTCTCCCCAGCTTCTCGAAACCACGAAGCTGCTTTCTGTCTCTACGGATTTACCTCTTCTGGATATTACATATAAATGAAATCTCCTCCAGGAGATTTCTCATAGGCCCATAGGTGATAGCTACTCATTTTATAGATAGGGGACCAATTCCCAAAGCACAGGCTGGAGATAATTCACCTTTTGATGCCTACCCTGACTTCCCTCTTTGCTATTGTGCTGCCCCTTGGCTATTCTCTCCTTGACGGGCCAATTCTCCGCCTATACCCACCTCACATCCACTCTAAACAAAACCTACTCAATCAATGAGCTAGGGAGTATGTCTTTTCCTGAGCAGATGATGAGGAAACCTCAGTGATTCAATGTTTATCCTCTTGGCTTGACAGAGTCAAGAGGGTCAAAAATGTGACTGATTTTGATTGGAGGTCAACAGTCCAAAAAGCCACTTTTACCTGAGCACAGGGTCCTCAGTGGACAGGCACATAATTGAACTATTTCCGCCATTGGCCTTCACCCTCAGCATCGGAGCTCTGAACTGTATGCATCTTTATAATAAATTATCTCTTTTTTTTTTGAAACTGATTCCGGTACTTTATGTAGTAGCCATGGCAATGAGTATTGAACCTGATTTATCATATTCCTATCTACAAATTTTTTCCCTTATGCTTGGAGAAGGTAGGGGAAAATTTCAGAGCTGCTCAAAATGATACTGCAGGTGCAGAGTGGAAGAGGCAGCCACTTCACCACGGCTGCCTTGTTCATGCAGAAGAAAGGGAAATGAATCGCTCTTATTGGAGGCTTCTAGATTCAAGCACATTTTCACTTTTATTTTATTTATTTTTTTTTTTGAGATAGAGTCTCGCTCTGTCACCCAGGTTCGAGTGCAGTGGCATGATCTCGGCTCACCGCAAGCTCCGCCTCCCAGGTTCACACCATTCTCCTGCCTCAGCCTCTGGAGTAGCTGGGACTACAGGCGCCCGCCACCACGCCTGGCTAATTTTTTGTATTTTTATTACAGACGGGGTTTCACCGTGTTAGCCAGGATGGTCTCCATCTCCTGACCTCAAGATCCACCCACCTCGGCCTCCCAAAGTGCTGGGATTACAGGCGTGAGCCACCGCGCCCGGCCTACATTTTCGCTTTTAATGCTTTCAGCAATTATGTGGAGCAGCTGTGCTATGGTCCCACTTTGCAGATACGAAAAAACAAGGCTCAGCTGGTAAATGGATTCAGAACCAGGTATGAATCCCTCATGATTCCAAAGCTTGTTTCCTTTACAACCCAGGGACTGAGGATTGCAAAGAGAAAAAGTCACTTTCCTCTTCCTAGAGTTTACACTTCTTTTTTTTTTTTTCTTAGAGTCTCCCTCTGTCACCCAGGCTGCAGTGCAATGGTGCAATCTCGGCTCACTGCAACCTCTGTCTCCCAGATTCAAGCGATTATCTTGCCTCAGCCTCCCAAGTAGCTGGGATTACAGGTGTGTGCCTCCATGCCCGGCTAATTTTTGTATTTTTAGTAGAGATGGGGGTTTTGCCATGTTGGCCAGGCTGGTCTCCAACTCCTGACCTCAAGTGATCTGCCCATCTTGGCCTCCCAAAGTACTGGGATTACAGGCGTGAGCCACCGTGCCTAGCCATAGAGTTTACACTTCTATTGGTATCACAGCTACCAACTTCCATGAGCATGCACTCCTTTTATTTTTTTCATGGTGGAAGAGACAAGATTTTATTCTATTGAAGCCAGTAACAAATAAGACTATCTTAGATCTAAAATCTCAGACAGAATTGAGTGCTTAAGAAGAGTGCAGGAGGAAGTGGAGAAAGTGGTCCTCTTCAGCCTCGGTTCTTCTTCCTCTTGCTCCTGCCACAATGTCAGAATCAAGGGCTGGCTGAATAATTCCCGCCATCTCTCAAAGCTGCCTTCCTCGCCACCTCCTGGCAGAGCAGTGAAGTGACACAGACCTAGATTCCAGTCCTGACTCTGTGTCTCCCTCATCTGCAAGATGAGGATGATGCTAGTACCTACTTCATATCCATCCTTAATCCCACCACATCCCCCATATCCATTCTCCCCTTCTTCCTTTCAGTAATTAAAAAACCCCAAGCTGTAGTTGGACACATTGCCACCCAGCTAAAGACTACATTTCCCAAGCTTTCTTGCAGCTGGGTGTGTCCACGTGACCAGATCCTGGCCAATTAGCATTACCAAATAAAATATAGGATGCAGTGTTAAATTTGAATTTCAGATAAACAACTAATAATCTTTTAGTATGAGTATGTACCAAATTAAAAGTCCAATACTGTGTGTGCGTGTGTGTGTGTGTGCGTGTGTGTGTGTGTGCGTGTGTTTGTGTGTGTGTGACTGAGTCTTGCTCTGTCACCCAGGCTGGTGTGCAGTAGCGTGATCTCGGCTCACTGCAAGCTCCGCTTCCTGGGTTCACACCATTCTCCTGCCTCAGGCTCCCAAGTAGCTGGGATTACAGGCCCATGCCACCACGCCCAGCCAATTTTTGTATTTTTAGTAGAGCTGGGGTATCACCACGTCGGCCAGGCTGGTCTCAAACTCCTGACCACAAGTGATCCACCCACCTCGGCCTCCCAAAGTGCTGGGAGCCACCGTGCCTGGCCCAATAATTTTTTAGTATAAGTATGCCCCATTTGGACAAAAAAGTATAGTTATTGAAATTCAAATTTAACTGGGTGTACTGCATTTTCATATGCCAAATCTGACAACCCTATGGCTAATGAAATATAAGAGAAAGTAATGTCTATAACTCCGAGGCCACGCCCTTAAGACTAGGGGGCGTGCCCTCACTTCCCGTTGCTCTTCCCACTGGCTGCAACACAATTATCAAGGGTGGTGTGCATCATCTTTGACCCTATCCACTGTGGCAGCGCTCTGGGACATACACAGTGCAGCAGCTGAATACGAGGAGCCCAGGCTCTAGAATAACCTTGGGGAATATTGCTGCTCTGCTCTACAGAACCACCTACTAGCCCAGACTTAGATATCTGAGAGAAAAATTAACTCCTGCCTCATTAAAGCCTCTATTATTTTGTTCTATTTTAAAGCAGCTAGACCAATATCCAAATGAATGCAAAATTATAAATGAAATATGGTAATTTGGGTGCCTGGTACATCAGAAAGCCTCAAGAAATGTTTATCTCCTCTTCTTTTTAACAGGGTTGTCCCCTCTTTACCAAATTTCACAGCCCTGTTTTAAAAGAATTTGACATCTTTTTTTTTTTTTTGAGACAGGGTCTCACTCTGTCACCCAGGCTGGAGTACAATGGCACAATCATAGCTGATTGCAGCCTCCACCTCCTGGGTTCAAACAATCCTCCCACCTCAGCCTCCCAAGTAGCTGGGACTATAGACGTGCACCACCACACCCAGCTAATTTTTTTAATTTTTTGTAGGGAAGGGGTCTTACTATGTTGTCCAGGCTGGTCTCCAATTTCTAGCCTCAAGCAATCCTCCCACTTCAGCCTCCCAGCTGGCATCCTCATCCTTTATCAGCAGCTCCTGAAAGTCCCATTTGTTTCAAAGCACCAGAGTGAGGCTAGAGGATTTCAGTTGCAAGCTGAACTTCCTACTTGATATTTTATATATACTTTGTTGCCTGCCTTCCCCAAGGAAAGGTAAGCTCCATGAGGACAGGGAGTTTGTCTCTTTTGTTCAAGGCTGTGCTCCCAGGACCTCAAACAGGACCTAGCAATTAGAAGGGACTGGATAAATATTTTTGAATAAATAAATAGATATGGCTATGGAGATACACCAGGATCACCAACAAGCCAGAAAGACTTTACCAGTGGCTTCCTCCATAGGGTGACAAGAAAAGTAACCAAACTGCTATGTGTTTGATGATTCCCTAGAGAAACCTCCAGGCTTTTGGTGTAAAGCCTGACTCCTTACTGAGATGGAAATCTCTACCAGGTAAGAAGTAACATTTCCACAGAATGTTAGAACTGAAGGGATCTGAAGTCCAAGACCCAGAGGGGGAAAACAGAAAGAGGATGGGGTCATGCCCACCACAGCAACTGATATCTGCAAAGGACATTGTACCTTACAAAGCATTTTCACATCCTTCTCAGTTGACCCTCACCATGATTCTGCCAGGCTAGCGGGGGTAATATTGGTACAGTTAAAGTTATGCTTAAATACAATTGTTAGCCTACTGAACTGTGAACTTAAAAATGGTTAAGATGATACATTTTAGCTTATAGGTATTTTACCACAATTAAAAATACAAGTTACAAAAAAAAATATATATATATATATATAATTATTAGCCACAACTTTGTTTTGCAGATAAACCAAGTAAAGCTCAAAGAATCTTTGACTTTTAAATATCACACAGCTAGGGATTGGGGAAGCTAGCCTCAACATTGGGACTTTTTTTTTTCTCTGAGACAGAGTCTGGCTCTGTCACCCAGGCTGGAGTGCAGTGGTGCAATCACAGCTCACTGCAGCCTCAAACTCCCAGACTCAATTGATCCTTCCACCTCAGCCTCCAGGTAGCTGGGGCTACAGGCACACACAACCACGCCCAGCTAATTTTTGTATTTTTTGTACAGTGGCATTTCACCATGTTGGCCAGGCTTACCCTGGGACTTCTGAGTCAAGCCTTGCACATCCTCCCCAAGGGAGAGGGAACTTTCACTGCACAAACAACTTTCACTCCACAACACGCCAAGAACCAACCTGAACCTAGAGGATCAGGACCCCAGGTTTTCCAAGGAGCCTTCCAATGTTCTTAATGCAGCACAGCTGTGCATCAAACTTGGCTACAGAGGTCAGCTTCTTCCATGAGACCATGCGGAGGGGTGGCTAATCCAACAGACAACCATTCAGTACAGACTGTGTGCCATTTATTCTCATTTTGTAGCAATTAATTTGCTTGGGGACCAAGTGTGCTCAATGGTTACATTAACATCAAAAGTAAAAGTAAACATTTATGCATCTTTTATCTCTTCATTTCCAAAAGGATAAATCCTGCCAGTGTCTGCAAAAGATATTTTCATTGACGTTGTTTATCTGTTCCACTTGATTCAAGATTACACTTGAGAAACATGAACTAACATAGCATAGTGTTTTAATATGGGAGTGGTGACTAAAGGGGGCCAGATACTAAAAAACATCTAGCTTCGGGCTGGGCGCAGTGGCTCACACCTGTGATCCCAGCACTTTGGGAGGCCGAGGCAGGTGGATCACCTAGGGTCGGGAGTTCGAGACCAGCCTGGACAATCTAGTGAAACCCCATCTCTACTAAAAATACAAAATTAGCTGGGCATGCTGGTGCATGCCTGTAATCCCAACTACTTGGGAAGCTGAGGCAGGAGAATCACTTGAACTTGGGAGACAGAGGTTGTGGTGAGATGAGATCATGCCGCTGCACTCCAGCGTGGGCAACAAGAGGGAAACTCTGTCTCAAAAAAAAAAAAAAAATCTAGCCTTCAGATTCTGGTGCCACATAAATGCAGTGTAATATGACATGAAGAATCAAACCTGGTCATTAGGAACTCCGTAAAGCCTTTTCAGAAGAATCCCTCTGAGTTTCTTGAGTCTGTATTTAATACAAAGCTTGTTCTAGGAATGGCAGAAGGGTTTCATCTCATGTGCCAGCTTTGTTCAAATGTCCAAATCACTGTGTTAAGAAAGTGTCTGAGGCCTAATTATAAGAGTCACAGTTATAGCATGGAGCAAATGTATTACAATTGTCTGGTTTTTTGTCCTCTGCTGGCTCTCTCACCTCACTTAGATCATGTTTGTCTCTTTCATCTGGGCTGCCTCATCTTAACTTAGTATCAGGCTTCTAGGGATGTGCATAAAGGTTAACTCTGGAATCAAAGAGACTTGTGTTTGAATCTTAGCTCCATCGTTCACCACCTGTATGACCTTGGAGAAGTTACCAAGCCTCTCTGGTCCTGTTTTCTCAACTCAAAAATAGGGGATAATAATATGCCTACCTCGTAGGATTGTTGTGTGAATTGAATAAGACAATATGTGCAAAGCACTGAGCACAGTGCCTGATGTCACTAAGAGTTCAATCAATGGGCTATTATGTCCCACAATGCCTAGCACTCTGTCACTCACATAGTATGGTCTCTCAATAAGTGTTTCTTAGCAGTTATCTCAAGATCCTGAGAATGAGTGATCTCTTGTTTTTTGTTGTATTTTGTTCAATGCTAGTTAGTATTTATTGAACACATGCTATGTTCTAGGCACTGTTCCAAGTGTTGTATGTGTATTAATGTATTTATTCCTCTACAATCCAATTGTTCTAGTGGTGGGGAGAAAAGAAATGCATATTTAGGCAGTCTGGTTCACACACATCTGCCCTCTTGACTGTCTCTGCCAAGGAGCAGCTGTCACTTCTTTTGTAATAAGAAAGACAAAATGAAACAATTTTTTTTTAATTAGCTGGGCATGGTGACATGCACTTTTAGTCCCAGCTGCTTAACAGACTGAGACCGGAGGATCCCTTGAGCCCGAGAAGTCAAGATGAGGCCCCTGCACTCCAGCCTGGGTGATAAAGTGAGACACTGTCTCTTAAAATTTTATTTAAAAATCAGATTTTAAATACGTATTTGTTGAACAATTGTCAACTCCTATGTGAATCTCTAAGAACTTCAAGATTGAGAGATTGACATTCCCTTTCATTCAAAAATTTTTATGGAGAGCAGAAGTGTAAGGCAGTGGGCAAGATGCTATCAGAAATATAAGAAACAGAGGAAATTCTGTCTTCTCCTCAAGAGCCTATAAATGTGGAAGGTGAATTATTATTGTTAATAGCTGAGAGTCATTTAGGGCTTATATGTTCCCAGTCACTGTGCTAAAAGCTTTACCTACATTATCTCATTTAATCCTCATAGCGAATGGATTAGAACAGTGCAGTCGATATCCCCACTGTGTGAATGAGGAAACCAAGGCCTTCAAAGGTTCATGACTTGCTTGGGATTCCAAGAAGGAACATTTGTATAGGCTAAATGGCATGTGGCTGCCACAGGCAACAATTCTATCAATCTTTCCTTTCCCCACTGTGTCTTGAAGAGCAGGGAACTTGATAGGTGTCTGAAATCCTCCTGGTGAAATGAATACCGACTTTGTAATATACTCCCCTCACTAAATATCAGTGCATTTACCAGACACTAAATTTTAAATGCAGGCACCTGCAGAGCTAGTGAGTTCTAAAGAATCCCACTCCCTAAGTTTCTGGGCTTCTTCTTACCTCTCTTCCACTAGCACCTCTTTTTCCACCTTCAGCACTTGGATATGGGGCTAGAGGGGAAACTATCTCCCTGCTTTTGCTTGCTAGTTTCCAATTTCAAGACGTTCTATTACATCTGATTTATGGCCTGACAGGGCTCATTCTAGTCCACAACCCTGAGCTTATAAAATGCACAGGGGAAAATTTACTAACGATTGCGTTCATCTTAATGCACTGTAGGGAATTTTTTTAAGTGAAAAAGTCTCAATAAGCAGGGACATTTTAAACAGCCAATTATGAATAACAATTGCTTGTTGACTGAGTGCAGTAGATCTTCCAACTCATTCGGTTTTCATCTAATTAAATCTTTCATTTCCACGGGCGGCATGCCATACAAGCTTGTGTTTGCCTTTGTCAGCAGGAGATAATCAATAGGAGAAATGTAGATGCATTTCAGCATTTATTAGCAGCTCAATTGGAAATTGTTTTATTTTAATAATATCCTTCTCTTCGTTCTGTTCAGGGTAAATCGACAGCTTTGATGAATAACAGACAACAGAAAATTGGTTTATATTACCCCACTGAGAAGCAACGAAATCAGAGAATGAAAGAAAGCTCAGAGAGAAATTGAAAAACACTTTAAAACTGAATTTTCTTTGTTACAAAAAAGGAAAAACAAACAAAAATGCTTTCCATTCACTCTAAAAGATTATTAAAACTACTTGACTTCAGCTAGCTATACCTACCAAGAAAAAGATAATAAACTCTTACTTTCTGAAGCTTTTCACCACTTTTACTTGCATCTGACATTTAATTATTCTTCATTAATTTCCACAGGAGAACAACATGGATTAGAAAGAGAAGAACCTGGTGCAAAATGCTATTTGTTCACCAGAAATGAACTGAAACACCCAAATGTTCACATCCTCAAATAGTGGACACACTGGTAGGAGTAGGAAGTCTTAAAAACAAACATGGGAGGTCCACTATGATGAGTGAGGTATTTATTTTTATTTTATTTTAGAGACAGGGTCTCACTCTGTCACCCAGGCTGGAGTGCAGTGGTGCCATCTCAGCTCACTGCAGCCTCAACCTCCTGGACTCAAGCAATCATCCCACCTCAGCCTCTTGAGTAGCTAGGACTACAGGCATATGCCACCATGCCTGGCTAATTTTTATATTTTTTGTAGAGATGACGATTCGCCATGCTGCCCAGGCTATCCTCAAACTCCTGGGCTCAAGTGATCTGTCAGCCTTAGCCTCCCAAAGCGCTGGGATTACAGGCGTGAGCTACTGAGCCTGGCCATGATGAGTTATTCATAAGAGTTCTCTGCACACCTTCATTGATGGAATTCCAACTGACTAGAACACTTTTCTTCTGAAATCCTGGCTGAAATATCCAACTGTGACTATCAGGCATCTCAAATTTAATATCTAAAAATTTTAATGTTTTATCACAGTGAGGTACCACTTTACATGCGTTAGGATGATGATTAAAGAAAAACAAAATTCTAAGTGTTGGCAAGAAGGTGGAGAAAATAGAACACTTGTGCACTGCTAATGGGAATATAAAATGGTACAACACTGTGGAAAATGGTGTGGTGATTCCTCAAAAAATTAAATGTAGATGCACAGAGGGTCAAAGGGTACAAAGTCTTAGCTTGACAGGAAGAATAAGTTTTTGAGATCTATTGCACACCACAGTGACTACAGTTAATAATAATGCAATGTATACTTTTAAATTGCTAAGTGAGTGGGTTTTAAATGTTTATACCACACATACACACATAAATAAGTATGTGAGATGATGGATGTGTAAATTAGCTTGATTTAATCATCCCATAATGTACACATATAAGAAAACATTACATTGTGCTGCATAAGTATATACAATTATTATTTGTCAATTTTTCTTTTCTAAGACGCAGTCCTGTTCTGTCACCAGGCTGGAGTGCAGTGGCACGATCTCCACTCACTGCAACCTCCGCCTCCGAGGTTCAAGCGATTCTCCTGCCTCAGCCTCCCGAGTATCTGGGACTACAAGCGCGCGCCACCATGCTCAGCTGATTTTTGTATTTTTAGTAGAGACGGGGTTTTACCATGTTGGCCAGGATGGCCTCAATCTCTTGATCTCGTGATCTGCCCGCCTTGGCCTCCCAAAGTGCTGGGATTACAGGCGTGAGCCACCATGCCCAGCGTATTTGTCAATTTTTTTAATTAAATTAAATTTTAAAATTAAGCATAGAATTACATATAATTCAGCAATCCTACTTCTGGGTAAATACCAAAAAGAAGTGGAAGCAGGGGATCGAACAGATGTTTGCACACCCATATTCATAGCAGCATTATTCACAATAGCCAAGAGGTGGCAGCAATCGAAAGTCCATTATGGATGAATAGATAAGAAAACTGTGATATGTACACACAATGAAACATTACACAGCCTTTAAAAGGAAGGAAATCCTGTAATATACTACAACCAGGAATAACCTTGAGAACATTATGCTAAGTGAAACAAACCAGTCATAAAATGACAAATAATGTATAATTCCACTTATAGGGAGCATCTAAAGCATCCAAGTTCATAGAAACAGGAAGTAGAATGTGGTTGCCAGGGGATAGGGAGAGAAGAGGAATAAGGAGTTATCTAATGGGTACAGAGTTTCAGTTGGGAAAGATGGTAAAGTTCTGGAGATGGACAGTTAATGATGGATGCACAACAAATGCAATGGAACTGTATACTTAGAGATGGTTAAAATGGCAAGGCTCTTTTTTGCCTTTCCTTTTTTTTTTTTTTTGGTAGATATGGGGGTCTCACTATGTTACTCAGGCTGGTCTTGAACTCCTGGCTTAAGTGATCCTCCTGCCTCAGCCTCTCAAAATGCTGGGATTACAGATGTAAGCCACTGCATCTGGCCTAAAATGGTAAATTTTATGTTATGTTCATTTTACCACAATAAATGAATCTGGGTATTTTAATATCCAGATCTAGTTGTCCTCTGATGCTTCCCACCTCAGCATACTGCACATCTGTTCACCCTGTGCTCAAGCCAGAGACCTGGGAACCTGCCCTGAAACCGCCACACTCCTGACCACCCCCAGTCAGTGCTACTGCCTAAATGAATTTCCAGTCAGTCTACTTCCTATCATTCCCTACTGTCTCCCTGGTCCAAGGGACAGTCGTTTCTTACCTGAATTCTCTCTTTTTTTTTTTTTTTTTTTTGACATGGAGTTTCGCTCTTGTTGCCCAGGCTGGAGTGCAATGGCGTGATCTCAGCTCACCGCAATCTCCGCCTCCCAGGTTCAAGTGATTCTCCTGCCTAGCCTCCCGAGTAGCTGGGATTACAGGCACCCGCCACCACACCCAGCTAATTTTTTGTATTTTTAGTAGAGACGGGGTTTCACTATGCTGACCAGGCTGGGCTGGTCTCGAACGCCTGACCTCGTGATCCACCCATATCCACCCGCCTCGGCCTCCCAAAGTGCTGGGATTACAGGCATGAGCCACCGCGCCCGGCCAACCTGAATTCTTAAATGGCCTCCTACCTGGTTTCTGGCATCAGCTCAGGCCCCGCTACCCACAGGCCACTGTCTACCAGAGACAAGACTGAGCTTTTACAGACATCAACCAGGCACTGCCACTCCCCAGCTTCAAAGATTCCCTTTATACTTACAGTGAGATCTGAACTCCTCTCCAAGACCACCTGTCCCAGAAGTCAGTTGACCTATTCGTACCTTGTGCCGCATCCTCCCCCACTCTGTGTTTCTGTGCTTCTCCATACACTCTGCTTTAGTTTCTCCAGTGAACTAGGTTCATCTTCATTTGGGGCCTCTGCCCATGGCACTGCCTTTGCCTGGAACATTCTCCCCTACTCGATTTCCTGGCTAATCTCTCCTTTGACTTTAGGCCTCAACAAAAATGGTACTTCCTCAAAGAGCCCATCACAGATGCCACATTGCTGAAAGGGTCCCCCTGCTATCCTCCCAAGCACTCTCTTCTTTTCCTCCATGGTACTTTTTACATGTCTATATTTGTATATTCCTCCCTAGCCAGTGGACTGTCAGATTCCTGAGGTCGGCAACCATGTCTATCTTAATATTCCCAGCACCTAGAACAATATCTGATGCATAGTAGCACTCAAACATTTGTTGGGTGAATGAATATGTAAAGAAATGCCTGTTATTTTAGGTCACCCAAACAATAAAAACAGAAAGTCTTCCTTTAACTAGGTAGCCTCCACCTTTTACTTTCTTAGATACACAGATAGGCCTCTGGACAGTTATCTGAAACTGGCTCCATGTACAGTATTCCATATGTCCTGTCATAACCACTTAATGTTGGTCATATACACTCAAAGGCCCTCTTGCAAAAGGGCCTCACTTTTCCTGAGATGGGGATAAGAGTGATGCTTGTCAAAGACAAAGTAATTGCTTGAGTTGTTTCCTGCAATGATATAAATCTGTTGGTGAGCGCCACACAGCTGTTCCTGTTCCTTGGTTTTTAATGGCATGCTGCCTTCTGTATTAGTGAACAAATTCCTTGAAACAACATGAGATTGGCAATATAGATGGAATATCAAATTAGGACTATGGTTGCCAAGCACTCTGGAGCGGTCCTGATTCCCTACCTAGCAGTAATAATAAACCCCAGCTCCTTCCACAGTTCTTCCACCCTTCTGCAAGTGATGTTCCCCTAGGTAACACTCCTACAAACAGTACTTGGGTAATGACCAATGCTACAGTGATTATTATTGTTATTATGAACTCTATTTTATTTTCATTTAATTAGTAATTATTTTAAATTACAAGGCTGAAGAGCTGCTACAATGGGTGTTTCCTGGCAGTCAGTAGCTAATTCTCCATCAATGCAGAAATATGGGCTATTTTGAGTTCAGCCATTAGAGGCTATAGTGGTGAACCCCTCTCAGGGCCATATGGTGTAGTCTAAACCCAGTGTCTTTTCACAACAGTAGTTTTGCTTCTACTACCATTAAAGAGAAATATGTAAAAACTGTTTTCTCTCTAGACAGAGCTCCTATGCTGGCAGCCTCTTGAGTATCTGAGAGGAGGAAACCAAACAATTCTGCAACATAGATCACTGTTCATTCCTTTCTGTGTTCCCCCTCATGAGTGCTAAAGTTCACAGCTAATATTTAATTGCCTATAAAAATGCACACCTCTTCTGTTGGGGTTGATACCTAACAAATGTGGCAGCAACGCAGGGGTGAAATCTCAAATATGGGTGACTCGGTGGTAGTGTATGAACATGAAGCAGACTGGATAACACACTGTTTTTGCATTTTAAACATTTAGGCGTAGTCCTATTTCTACAAATAAATCTGCTGTCTTCAAATCATTGACTCCAGAGAATGAGTAAGATGAGCCTGGAACATCTTTTTAAGTCATAAAGTAAGGTGGTGCTCAATGATGGAGAAACATAAAAAGGACACAGGAACTAATTTGAAGTGGTGCCCACTGGCCAAATATGGGAAATTCTGAGCATTAAAATAATGACAGTAACAGATTACAATCCATTAAATAAAGCACCCATGAATCCATACTGATAAGAATAAATGAATAAATACATGAGAGGAGAAAGCTTTTCTTCATAGTAGAAAGACAACTAATAGATGAAGAAGGAATGATAACAGAAAATCAACATTTGGCAACATCATAGTAATAATTAATTCAGTCAAGAAAAATCAATGGATGCTAAAACTCCAGTCAGTGAAAGGTTGATGAGGAAATAGATATCTACAGAGTCTCAAAGTCTCTCCTCATAAGATCCTTATTAATTACAAAGAGAGTAAAGAATAATTTTACAGTAGAGACACCTGGGAGATGCCAGCCTAATAAGTAATCGAGTGAAAAAACCAGCAACCAAATACACATCATGTGCCACCCAGTGGGTTGCAATGAAAAAAATAGAGCTCTGTGACATTCCTGCCAAAATGCACACCCTAGGTCTAACTAGGAGGAAACAGGACAAGATCAAATAGAGGAAGATTCTACAAAATGACTGGTCTATAATCTTCACCCATGTCTAGGCCATGAAAGCCAGGAAAAGGCTGAGGAACAATGCCAGGTTGGAAGAAACTAGAGAAAAGGACAACTGGTTGTGTTGCTGATGAAACTTTGGATAGGATCCTTTGCCATCAGGAGTGTTACTGGGACTATTAGGAAAACTTTAATGGCATCTCTAGATGAAGGGTATGCCAAAGTTCTATATACTGTTCTTACAACTTGCATATGAGTTTGAAACTGTTTCAAAAGAAATCTTTTTTTTTTTTTTTTGAGATGGAGTCTCTCTCTGTCACTCAGGCTAGAGTGCAGTGGCACGGTCTCGGCTCACTGCAACCTCTGCCCCCACCGGGTTCAAGCAATTCTCCTGCCTCAGCCTCCCAAGTAGCTGGGACTACAGGGTTGCGCCACCACACCCAGCTAATTTTTGTATTTTTAGTAGAGACAGGGTTTTGCCATGTTGGCCAGTCTGATTTCCGACTCCTGACCTCACATGATCCACCCCACTTGGCCTCCCAAAGTGCTTGGATTATAGGTGTGAGCCACCACACCCAGCCTCAAAAGAAATCATTTTTATTTAAATGTGCTCTTTCAATTTCCTTGAAACAGGCAACTTTTTATTTTTCTCTTTGATAGTGGTATGGCTGTAGGAAATAGCTGTTTTCCATTATTGTAAGAAAAGCTGTTTAAGTACAATAAAGAATGGCACCTGACACATGACCTCAGTCTTAGGGACACCAGGTGGTAGTGTGGGGTGGGAAATGGGTGCTACTACTTTTCTCTATCAATCTTAGTATCTGATTTTGTTAACTAGGTGTATTAGTCCATTTTCGCACAGCTGATAAAGACATACCCAAGACTGGGGAAAAAAAGAGGTTTAATTGGACTTACAGTTCCACATGGCTGGGGAGGCCTCAGAATCAAGGCAGGAGGCGAAAGGCACTTCTTACATGGCAGTGGCAAGGGAAAAATGAGGAAGATGCAAAAGTGGAAACCCCCGATAAGACCATCAGATCTCATGAGACTTATTCACTACCATGAGGACAGTATGGGGGAAACCACCACCATGATTCAATTATCTCCCACTAGGTCCCTCCTACAACACGTGGGAATTAAGGGAGTACAATTCAAGATGAGATTTGGGTGGGGACACAGAGCCAAACCATATCCCTATGTACATTTATTACTTTGGTAAAAATTAAATTTCATTAATTTCCAAATAAGCAGAGGTTAGGAATTTAGGCTTTCTTTTTTTTTTTTTTTTTGATATAGAGTCTTGCTCTGTCACCAGGCTCAAGCGCAGTGACACAATCTCGGCTCACTGCAACCTCCACCTCCCAAATTCAAGCGATTCCCCTGCCTCAGCCTTCTGAGTAGCTGGGATTACAGGCACCTGCCACCACGCGCAGCTAATTTTTTGTATTTTAGTAGAGACGAGATTTCACCATGTTGGCCAGGATGATCTCAATCCCCTGACCTCGTGATCCACCCCCCTCGGTCTCCTGAAGTGCTAGGATTACAGGCATGAGCCACCACGCCCGGCCTAGGAATTTAGGCTTTCAGGTGAAAAGATGTTCAACATCACTAATCACTAGGGAAACGCAAGTCAAAGCCACAGTGAAATACCACTTCACATCCTTTAGGATGGCTAGTATTAAAACATAAATAAATACAAAGCATTGTCGAGACTGTGGAGGAAATAGAACCTTAGTGCATTGCTAGTGGGAATATTAAATGGTGCAGCCACCATGAAAACAGTATGGAGGTTCCTCAAAAAAATTAAACACAGAAGTATCACATGACTCAGCAATTCCACTGCTGAGTAAATACTAAAATGAAGTGAAAGCAGTGACTCAAAGGGGTATTTGCACACCCATGTTCATAGCAGCAATATGCACAACAGCCAAAAGGCAGAAGCAGCCCAGGTGTCCATTGGCAGATGAATTGATAATGGTGGTATATAAATATAATGGAATATTATTCAGCTTTAAAAAAGAAAATTCTGGGCTGGGTGCAGTGGCTCACACCTATGATCCCAGGACTTTGGAAGGCTGAGGCAGGCAGATCACTTGAGGTCAGGAGTTCAAAACCTGCCTGGCCAACATGGTGAAACCCTGTCTCTACTAAAAATACAAAAATTAGCTGGGCATGGTGGTGGGTACTTGTAATCCCAACTACTCTCGAGGCTAAAGCAGGAGAATCGCTTGAACCCAGGAGGCGGAGGTTGCAGTGAGCCGAGATCATGCCACTGCACTCCAGCCTGGGTAACAGAGGGAGACTCTGCCTCAAAGAGAAGAAATTCTGACACATGCCACAATATGGATGAATCTTGAAGACATTATGCCAAATGAAATAAGCCAGTCACAAAAGGACAAATATTATACAATTCCATTTATAACAGGTGCCTACAGTAGTCAAATACACAGAGACAGAAGTAGAATGGTGGTGGCCAGGGGTTCTTGGGAGGGGATATGAGGAGTTATTGTTTGATGGATACAGAGTTTCAGATGGGGAAGATTTAGAAGTTCTGGAGATGGATGGTGGTGATGGCTGCACAACAATGTAAATGTACTTACTGCCATAGAATTACACACTTTAAAGTGGCTAAGATGGTATATTTTATATGATGTGTAGTTTACCATAATCTTTGAAAAAGAATTCAGACTTTGGAGTCAAACCTGGGTTTAAATTCTGGCTCTGCTGCTTACTAGCTGTGTGACTTTAGACAAATTATTTAATTTCTTTGAACATTAGGTTTCTCATTTGTTAAATGGAAACAATATTCAAGTATTCAAGCCAACAAGAAAGGATTGTTATGAGGAGGAAGAGCACACGTTTAGCAGAGTGCCGGGCACATAGTGAGAGGTGAAGCCATCTGGACTTCCTGGGTCGAGTGGGAACTTGGAGAACATTTTTGTCTAGCTAAAGGTTTGTAAACACACCAATCAGCACTCTGTATCTAGCTAAAGGTTTGTAAATGCATCAATCAGCACTCTGTAAAAACAAACCAATCAGTGCTCTGTGTCTAGCTAAAGGATTGTAAACGCACCAGTCAGCACTCTGTAAAAACACACCAATCAGCACTCTGTGTCTAGCTAAAGGTTTGTAAACGCACCAGTCAGCACTCTGTAAAAACGCACCAATCAGCGCTCTGTGTCTAGCTAAAGGTTTGTAAACGCACCAATCAGCACTCTGTAAAATGGATCAATCAGTGCTCTGTAAAATGGACCAATCAGCGCTCTGTAAAATAGACCAATCAGCAGGATGTGGGCAGGGCAAAATAAGGGAATGAAATCTGGCCACCCAAGCCAGCGAGGACAACCCACTTGGGTCCCCTTCCAGGTCTGGAAGCTTTGTTCTTTTGCTCTTCACAATAAATCTTGCTGCTGCTCTCTCTTTGGGTCCACACCACCTTTATGAGCTGTAACACTCACTGCCAAGGTCTGCGGCTTCACTCCTGAAGTCAGCGAGACCACGAACCCACCAGGAGGAGCGAGCAACTCCGGTTGCACCACCTTTAAGAGCTGTAACACTCACTGCAAAGGTCTGCGGCTTCACTCCTGAAGTCAGCAAGACCAAGGAAGAAACTCTGGACACATCTGAAGGAACAAATTCTGGACACACATACCATCTTTAAGAACTGTAACACTCACCGCTAGGGTCCGCTGCTTCGTTCTTGAAGTCAGCGAGACCAGGAACCCACCGGAAGGAAACAATTCCGGACACAATTTGGTAATATCAGCAAGACTGTAAATGCCCAGAGACATGAAATAAGAGGCCGTAAGTATTCAGAGCTCATTTGGTATGATTGAAGTATGTGGTAATGAGCATTGATGCTATAATGAAAAGCAGGTCTTTGTAAGACAAGAAGTTTAAACTTTATCCTGAAACCTGTGGAAGGCCACTGGAAGGTTTTAACAGTGCAGAAACATTAGAAAAGAGGGCAGAGAGGGGAGTAAAAATCAAGCTAAGGTTTAAGGGATGTAGACGTCTCTACTTTTCACTTAGTCATGGGTTTACAAATCCTCTCCATTAACACAGACAATCAACACTGTTGGCTTATGGGAAAACAAGTCTTTAAGAGAAAAGCCACATTTAACACACTCACTTTGCACCATCTTATCAGAGCAGGGAACTTGGATCTAAAGAAGTAACTAGGCCGAGCACAGTGGCTCATGCCTGTAATCCCAGCACTTTGGGAGGCTGAGGCGGGTGGATTACCTGAGGTCAGGAGTTTGAGACCAGCCTGGCCAAAAATTAGATGGGTTTGGTGGCACGCTCCTGTAGTCCCAGCTACTTGGGAGGCTGAGGCAGGAGAATCACTTGAACCCGGGAGGCGGAGGTTGCAGTGAGCGGAGATCACGCCACTGCACTCCAGCCTGCGTAACAGAGTGAGACGAGAGAGAGAGAGAGAGAGAAAGAGAGGAAAGAAAGAAAAGAAACTAGCCACGTAGCACAGTGATAAAGTCAGGTGAGGCTTAAGCATAAACTCCAAGAAACTTCTCTTTCCTTCTCTCCCACTTGAAATCACTGGGTGGAGGATATAAGGGCTTCTCTTGCTTCTGTGACTTTACCAAGACTTCCTATTGTGTTCTCTATACGCTGCCTGTGCCAAGCTTTCTTCAGACTCTTAATATCTGTGATGAGCAGGGATGGGTCAGAAGACAGTTCTGCTCAGGTCACAACCTGCACATCCAAGGATGACCTGTGCCACAATTTCATCATATTTCAATATTCTAATGTCACATTTTCACCAGCATCCACTTAATGCCACTTAATCAGGTGCTTTCCCCTGGTTTTTCTCTCCACCTATAAAACTTAAGGTTTTATGTGAAAACTCAAGGTAATGATAGCTGCCAAAAACACATATTTCTCCTGAGTTAGCTGCATTCTTCCATTCCTGGTTCTCCTCACAGTACTCAAAGTGATATTTATTTTTAATTTTACTATTTTTTCTAATTACCTAGGTAATATATATTTCACTTAGAAAACATCAAAAATATAGAAAAACACACAAAGTAAAATTAAAGGTTGCCTATAATCTTTTTTTTTTTTTTGAGAAGGAGTCTCGCACTTTCACCCAGGCTGGAGTGCAGTGGCGCGATCTCGGCTCACTGCAGGCTCCGCCCCCCGGGGTTCACGCCATTCTCCTGGCTCAGCCTCCCGCATAGCTGGGACTACAGGCGCCCGCCACCTCGCCCGGCTAATTTTTTGTATTTTTAGTAGAAACAGGGTTTCACCGTGTTAGCCAGGATGGTCTCGATCTCCTGACCTCGTGATCCGCCCCCGTTGGCCTCCCAAAGTGCTGGGATTACAGGCGTGAGCCACCGCGCCCGACTAGGTTGCCTATAATCTTATCATCCAGATATATCTCGTAATACTCCTAAGATGTTCATCTTTTTCTTTATGGCTTCTGCCTTTGCTTTATAAAAAGCTTTCTCCATCCCAAGTCAGATAAATTTCACCCATGTGTGTTCACTTTTTATTAAACATCTCATATCTGCAACTTAAGTTCTTTTAAACTGGCCTTGATTTTAAAAGTTCAGAGTCGATTAACTTATGCTAAATCATGTGGCTGCTTTAGCTGGCAGAGGGTTGGATAGGGAACGGAAAATTGAACTGGGAAATGGGAGTAATTGATCTTCACCAATGGACCCAGCCTCTCTGTGCCTAAATTCCCCTGTGTGTAAAAATGCAGGAAATTACATTTGGATCCCAAATTTACTTTTTCCCTACTTTAAAATACGTCATATACACAGAAGGCTGCACAGTGTTATGAACAATAATAAAACAAATGCCCACTAATCCACACATGGATTTTGACAGCATGTAACAATTTCCCTGATTTCTTCTAATCCACTTAAAAAGTGGTGGCCTCTCTTGTTGTGCTCTGACAGAGTTAAGACAGTTTGTATAGCCCATCTCTCCTTGGAGGAACTTGTCTCCCTTTTGAATTAGCTTACTTGGTTGCCTCAGAAGCTATTCTTTCTCACGGGCTCAACAAAAGTAATGATTTTGTCATTTACCTGTCATTTTCATTGTTAGGGTGAGAGTGATGAGCTTTGCAGCTATATCCTAAGCAGAAGTGTATTTCAATTCCACCTTTATCCTATATCAAATCTATATACTTGAGCCTGTCTGGGAGGCTACATAAGAATCATGCTGCTTTAATAATAAACCTTTCTTTCTAGCAGTGTCAGTCACCCCTCAATCTTCCAAAATTTCTTCATCCCTTTATTAAGCTTCCCAGGTGACTTTAGAATTATATTTTCTAGTTAAAAAAATACTTTTGACATTTTTATTAGAATTGAAGTGGTTGAATTCTTGAGTTATGCCATTCAAGAATGGGTATGCCCTATCATTTATTCAAGTCTTCTTTCAAATCCCTCAGTAAAGTTTTACAGTTCTATTTCTATGGGTCCTGCCTACTTATGTAAGTTTGTTCCTAGTTATTTTCTATTTTAGTTTCTACTTTTAATACTTTTTAAAAATTATCTTTTCTTTTGATTTGTTGATTTTGAAAGATAAGCTTTAGCTGGGCACAGTGGCATGTGCCTGTAGTCCTAGCTACTTGGGAAGCTGAAGTGGGAGGGTTTGAGCCCCAGAGCTTGAGCCTGGGCAACAGAAACAGTGAGAACCCTGTCTCTTAAATGTGTGTGTGTGTGCGTGTGTGTGTGTGTGTGTGTGTGTGTGTGTTGCATATTGATTTTGTAACCAACTGCCTTATTGAACTCTACTTACTTCAAATATTTTTTGTTTACTTTATTGGGTTGCTAGATAGGCAATTATATGTAAATAATAATTTGCTTCCTCTTTTCCAAAGATTTTTCTCATTTGTTTTACTGTGTTGGCTAAACCTTCAGAAAATATTAAATGATCATGGATAGTCAGCATACTTGTCTTGTACCTGAACTTAGTGGGAAATACCAGAGCTTCACTTTAAGTATGGTGATACTTGTGGCAGAAACAATAAATCAACTTATTCAACAATTCTCTTCTCTTGCATTTGAGAAAGAAAAGAGCAGCCCTTGACATTCAGAAGCTGGCCAGGCACTCACAGCTAGGCCATGCTGCCCTCTGTTGGACATAAACCATGTCACAGAATATCAAAGCCAGGCAAAGTTACTCTGGGATCATGATTCAATGAAATAAGGCGAGTCCACACCATCATTTTGCTGAAGCTCAGACAAAAATAAGTTCACTGTGCCCCTCACAAAATAGCAAACATTCCTCTCTCATGGCCAAAATGTGTAACTGTTAACTCTTTACCACTTACCCCCTTTTTTTTCACTCTCATTTGCCCTCCTTATTGATAAAACTTGAGATAATCATAGAATTGCACCTGCTTTCTAACAGCATCCAATCTAGAAAAAAATACCTGCTTCCCTAGCCCCTCCACAAATCACCCAACCAATGCCCAAATCCTATAATAGGTTCTAACACCTCTTATTGAGACACCCCATAGCTCCCCATGGTGTGTTTTCCCTCGCTGCAACAAGTAATAAACCCAACTTGTTCAACTAGAGTTATATTTGTGGTGGTCTCTGACTGGAGGACATTGGCATGCTTTAGAAACCAGAGAACTAAAAAGTACATTTCTGCACTTACAACTAAGGTTCATTCATATAATATATGCCAGTCATTTATGCCCACACTGATTCAGAGATGGAAGAGAACAATGTGAGGAGGTGGTCACAGAGTAGGAGACTACAGATTCTATTATACCCAGACAGTACACAGGCATCTGGCCCTGTAGGAGCAGCTATGATGGAATCCTAGTCTTTCCATTAGAACAGTCCTACTGTGAGGAGGTATGGTTTTCCTCCTATGTCATCTGATTGCATTGTTCCTGGCTACGTAGCTTTAAAATCTAGTTCTTGGGCCACTTAGAAATTCTTTGAGCAATCCAATATTCTTTTAATAATTCATTTTTGCTTACATTAGTCTTACAAGATGCTGGAATGGGATGCTTGCTCCTTTAGCATGGTGTCTTCGACTGAGTTACCACTACAATAGGTATCAGGATGCCAAAATGATTGTGAGAGCATCACTTCCAGCTCCCAGATCTTACTCATCTTTCAGCCAATTCTAACCCACAACCCTACAGAGAAGGGGATTCTGAGAAATGTACTTCCAGGTTGGCTATGATACAGCACATTCCTACAAAGGATTCTTTTTTCTTTTTTTTTTTTCAGCTACATAGGATTCTTAATCTTCTCTGTATGCCCTTTTCCCACATCGAATTTTTTCATTTGTATTTGATTGAATTCATAGGTCACGTCCACTTTAATGATCCCTTTTCCCCCAAAGAACCAAGAGTTAGGAGTGTTCAATTATCAAGTAGCTTGAATTATATTTAAACTTTTTTTAAAAAGGAACAATTTCTAGTTTTAAGGCAGTATGATTTCAAAAAGTTATCTATATAGTTTCTATTTGAAAGAATGAAAGAATCTATTAAGGTTCCTTTATGATAACCCTAGAATCAATTTCATAAATTTTTACAGCCATTTTAAAAGGATAGGTATTTTCTGTAGGGTACAAAGTTTGAAATATTTATCACACCTATTACTGTGTAACAAACTACCTCAAATCTCAATGGCTTAAACAATAAGCAGTTATTATTGTTCATGACTCTGTAAGTCAGTTTATAGTGGGTTTTCTCATCTCAACTGGGCTCATTCATATAGTCAGTTTTTCATGGGGTAGGCAGCTCTGTTGATGTAGGCTGGGCTCACTCACATGTTTAGGAGTTGGCTGGCTGTCAGTGGGTGATTCACTGCTCTCTTCCATGTGGTCTCTAGTCCTCCAGCAGGTTAGCTTGGGCTTGTTGACCTGGCAGAAGCAAAGGTCCAGGAAAAAAAGAGGAAGCAAATGAGACCTCTGAGGCCTAGATTGAAAACTGGAAAACTGTCACTTCTGCTACTTTCTGTTGGCCAAAGAAGTCACAAAGCCAGCCCAGATTCAAAGACTCCACCTCTTAATAAGAGGAGATACAAAGTCACATTGCAAAGAGCATCGATATATGAAAAGGGTAAAGAACTGTGACCATTTAGATAAACAGACAAATAGATAAACTACTTAAATCAGTATTTCTTATACTGGGGTCCACCATGGACACATGGAATTTACAAATGCTCTTCAGAAGACTTGTACGTTTTCTCAAATTGACTGCATGTGTGAACAACATTTTTAGGGTCATTTAACTTTTTCCTTAAATTGCACTTTGAAATTAATATTGCCATCCCTTCCTTTCCAAAGTAGAATTTGTATGAGCCTCCTTGGGCCATATGTGAAAATAATCATTCAAGTCCCCATTGGATATTTTTAAAAATTTTATTTTAGTGCACAAGTATAATTCACCTACCAATATTTCCTTGCTTTCATTCAAAGTATTTGTAATAAGCCGGGTGCAGTGGCTCACACCTATAATCCCAGCACTTTGGGAGGCCGAGGTGGGAGGATCACTTGAGCCCAGGAGTTTGAGACCAGCCAGGGCAACATGGCAAAACCCCATCTCTACAAAAAATACAAAAACTAGTCATGTGTGGTGGTGCATGCCTCTTCTCCCAGCTACTTGGGAGACTGAGGTGGGAGGATCACCTGAGCCTAGGAGGCTGAGGCTAAAATGAGCTGTGATCATGTCACTGCACTCCAGCCTGGGCAACAGATCAAGACCCTGTCTCTAAAATAGTAAGAATAAAATAAAATCCCTTAAGTTGACATTTGATATCATAGCTCTTTACTGAACCATATATTTGTTTTTATCCTTTCTCCTGATTGTATCTCATTAAGTAAACTCCCAAAGAAGCAGTAACTATTTTTCAGAGCCCCCTGTCCCTCTGAATCCACAACAGACACTTTCAATGACTGATATACAGTTGACTTTCCCATCAGTGAGCTCCTCAGGCAGGGGCCGTATTTACTATGTTCACTGCCTGTATCTTCAGTACCATGTATATAATAGTTGCCCAATAAATTACATAGAGTTGAAAAAACAAAAGCTGACCTTTTTTTTTATCTATCATGATTACTTTTTGAGAGGAGAGATGGGGTAGTGACCGGTGGTGCAGGTAGAGGCTTCAGGGTTGCTATTTATGTTCTATTTCTTGTCTTAATGGGGGTTATTTGTACATGTTCATCAGCTGATCATAATTTGTGCTGTATACTTGCAATTGGTGTACTTCTGAATGTGCTACACTCAAATGATGAAAATTTGGGTCTACAGTAATTCTTTGGAAAAGAAGGAAATTACAAGTGTTCAGAGATTGCCATTAAAGAATAACAGATAATGGTTTCTGAATGTATTAGTCCATTTTCACACCACTATAAAGAAATATCCAAGATTGGGTAATTTATAAAGAAAAGACATTTAATTAAATCAAAGTCCCACATGGCTGGGGAGGCCTCAGGAAACTTACAATCATGGCAGAGGGTGACGTAGGCACATTTTACATGGCAGCAGGCAAGACAGCGAGTGAAGAGGGAACTTTCAAACACTTATAAAGCCATCAGATCTCATGAGAACCCACTCACTATCATGAGAACAGCATGGGGTACAACACACCCATCATCAATCACCTCCCTCCGTCACTAGGTGGGGATTACAGGTCCCTCCCTGGACACATGGGGATTACAATTTGAGATAAGATTTGGGTGGGAACACAGAGCCAAACCATATCACTGAACATGCAAAGTGAAACTTCAAGTGGGGACCACAATGTTCATGGATGTTAGAAAGTACACTCTTAGCCACAAAAACTAGCCGGATGTCACAATGGGAAAGATTCATTGAGATAATGTATATAAAGTGCTTAAAATAGTACCAGGTACAGTCAGTGACACAGGTTAGCTATTATTACTTTTTGTAACATCCGGGAAGCAGTTCCAAATGAAGGCTTAACCTGCAAAGGAAATTTTCTTCATTACAATCCTACTTTTTCCTTACCTCTTTCAAAATAGCTTTTATAGCCTGACTGAAGCAGTGCCTTCACTTACATAATTTGTATTTATGATGTCCATGGCACCACCTGGCTTATTTTAGTCACACCCAAGGAAGTCACAACTCCAAGACCAATCGTGGAGCATCCCCACCACATGAGAGCACAGTGACCTGGTGTGGTGATTCTCCAACATGCAAATCACTGGGGCATTTATTAAAACTGCAGGTTCCATGGTCTCCCATACCAAACTTCTGATTCACTTAGTCTGAGAGTAGACCCCAGGAATTTGCATTTTTAAACAAATTCTTCAAGTGATTCTAAAAAACGTTTTCTACAGAGAACATTGAGTCTCTTGTTTCATAAATGAATGAAATGGAGCCCAGGAAGGGAAGAGACCTATCCAGTCTTCTTTCTGGCTAATGAGAATGCACAGACTAGAATGAAGGTCACCTTTTAATATTCCAGTAGCATGACTCCATGCTACAACAGCTTAGGACCCAGAATCAATCTGTCCTACACCTTGCTTTATTCCACTGACCCCTGATGTCTTTTTACCCATGCATTAGGTTAACTGGAGAGACACAAAAACCCAGCTGTATACTCATTAGGTATGCAGAACCAGGTACTTTAGAAACCTAGTTTAAATCATAGCCCCAATATTTACATGCTGTGTGACTTGTGATAGTTATTTGAATTCTGTGTGCTTCGGTCTCTTCCTTTGTAAAGTGGCAAAACAATACCTACATTTGCAGGATGTTGTAAGGAATTATGTAAAATACTAGCACAGAGCTTGCAAATAACAAGTTCCCAGTAAACAGTAACTATTATTAATGCCATCTTAAAACATGGCAATAAAACTACATTCTTCATTCTCCTAGAGCCGTATTCTCAAAGCGTAGTCCCCTACAACAGAATTACCTGGAAGTGTTTGTTTAAAACATAGATTTCTGAAACCAGCCCCCCATAAGACCTAGTGAATTGAATCATTGGGGTGGGGCCCAGAAGTCTGCATTAACAAGCAAGCAACCTCCATTCTTCTTTTGCACGCAAAAGTTGGACTAGGGCTGTAGACAAAGAGTATTTCTTCTTAATGAAGACGTGTATGAATGAGAGGGAAGTAGTGTTGAACACTCTAATTTGAAACTAACAATTTTCTGCTAATAAAAGGTTGAGTGCCAACTACTGCTTCATTTTAGAATGCAATGCTGAGGTTGGTTCAATTCCTCTCTCAGTAATTGAATTTACCCTGAAAAATAAATCAATCCTAAACAAGATATCCAAACAATATAAAGCACTGTTGGAAGAAGAAATAAAAACAGGCTTTGCTTAACCAAAAGAAAATTTTCAAAGTTAAAGGTTTTTGGAGTTTTAGATTCATATATCTAATAAACTCCTGTAGTTTCAAGTTACTGCTAAAACAGTAAAGGAAAATATAATTCTTGACTCACTGGCCTGTGCCAACAGTGAAAGGAAAAACAGTACCACTGAACACCCTAAAATACTGTAATGAAACATGCAGCCACTCTAACTTCCCATGGTCCCAAGAGAAAATTAAGTGAAATAAAAGCAATTTTCTTACCTCATAACACTCTATTCAAGTCCAGTATCAAAACAGCCACCTGCAGGACACTAGTTGGAAAGTTAACATTCCCTTTCAAAGTTACTCCAAAAGCCTTTTGAAATATAGTCTGTTACTATGTTTAAAGCTGATTTCCCCTTCCAAGTCGCAAATGCATACAAATATGCCCAGAGGCTCAAAAGAAATGGGCAAAGCCTTATAAATATTCATTTATAACTAGCAGTTATACACTGTTTCAATAATTCAATGAGAAATCATAAAAAGCATTTGTCTTCAATTTTTGTTTATTTTTAGAAAATAAATGGCAAAATATATACACCGTGGAGTCTGAATCTCCTCATCATAGAGTGTGAACGATGGTCCGGCTGCGAAGCTGCTGAATATACTCTTTGGCATGGGCAACTGCCGTCTTTGGTGGCTCAGGTGGAGGTGGGGGCCCTTCCACCAACTTCACAAAATAATGGCAATAAACCTTCTCCATGATCCCAAAGCGACCTCTGCCATGGTAGCGGATGCGTTTCAGGCACTGGCCTCGTCCTGAGGTGGACTCAGCTAAATGGGAAGAAAAAGAGAATTACAGGAAATGAGTGTTATCCACAAGCCTGACCAGCTGAGCAATTTCTGTCCTTTACTTGACTGGATTCTGAGACTACACAGGCTCACTGGTTGGCTAGCGCAGGCTCGTCTCAAAACAACTATCTCCTGAATACTAACTAAGGACCAGGCACTATTCTAGTGTTGGAGAAGTAAGAGTGCACAAGACTGGCAAGGCCCCTGCCTCCAAGCAGTTTACATTCTGGAGAAGACAGACGTAAAATAAAATAATTTCAGCTAGTGACAAGTGCTGTGAATAAATCAGAATGAGATGACAGACGATGATGGGGTGTAGGGGACTTCAGACTGGGAGTGTCAAGAGGCATCCCTGAGAAAGAGAGATTTGATCTAAGAGTGTAATGAATCATCTGTGTGAGTATCTAGGGACAGGGTATTCCAGGCAGAGGAAACAGCAAGTGCAAAGGCCCAATGGTGGGAATGTACTCGGCTTGTTTTAGGAAAAGAAAGAAGACTACCATGCTGAAGCATAGTAAGCAAGGGGAAGAGGGGCACAAACAAGGGAAAGAGATTAGAGATAAAGCCAGGGCAAGATTACACAGGGCCCTGTAGGCTCAGGCAAGGAGTTTTTTATTTTATTCTAATTGTGATGAGAAGCCGCTGGAGTCAATGGCTCCCAAATGCTGGTTCTCTGACAAGCTACATCAAACTAACCTAGAGAATGTAATTAAAATGCAGATGCTGAGAACTCACCTCTGTGGATTCTAATTCAGTATATCTGGGGTGGGCCTTGGAAATTACATCCTGGGCAAACACCTGTACCCCAACTCTCCCCAGAAATTCTGATTCACAGCCAGTTTTAGGAACTCTGGCACAACGGCCCCCTCGGCTCCCCTCCCCCATTCTGTATATCAAAATTTGACCTTGAAAGTTTAAAGAAATCTTTTAAATAGTACATAAGGGCCGGGTGCGGTGGCTCACGCCTGTAATCTCAGCACTTTGGGAGGCCAAGGCGGGCAGATCACCACAAGGTCAGGAGTTGGACCTTGGCCAACATAGTGAAACCCCGTCTCCATTAAAAATACAAAAAATTAGCCAGTTGTGGTGGCAGGCACCTGTAATCCTAGCTACTCGGGAGGCTGAGGCAGGAGAATCGCCTGAACCCAGGAGGCAGAGGCTGCAGTGAGCCAAGATCCACCACTGCACACCAGCCCGGGTGGCAGTGCAAGACTCCATCTCAAAAAAAAAAAACAAACAAATAGTATATAAGGAGAACTGTTCACCTGTTCACCCCCAATAAGTCAGAGTAGTAGCCAGCTACCTTCTACTATTTTCTGAATGTATTTAGTCAGCTACTTGTTTAGTTAATAAGCCTTTTAAAAAGGTAAAATCTACAGAATACATATCAAATTATCCATTTCAACACACATCATTCTTATACACTTACTGTGACATACTTTATAAATATAGGGACTATACCAAAGTATGCACTTGACAACTCTCTAACTACGATATCCTCTAGTGAAGTGGGTTTCAGCAGAAGCCTCCTAGCTTTGCCAAAGGGAAAGCCAAGAATGAAAGGAAAACTGCCTAGGGTCTAAGTGAGATAGGGAAAGACCTACTGCCCTTTTATTAACTTCATTTAGTGGGCACTGAAAAAATGAGTTTACAAATTTCCAGAGAAAGCAGCATTACACAAATCACTTTATAAGGAAACCCCATCACGGTGCGTCCCCTGGATCAACTTGCCTAGAAGAAACCTACAAATAAGAACAGTGAGACCAGAAAATTTCTAAAAAGCATTTTACAAATGTGATAGCTGCTTCTATCCAAAATCATTTCTCTATCCAACTTGAGCACCAATTTCCAAATACTCAATGGATCACTAGATCACAATGATCAACCCCATCAGGGTCTACGTCAGCTCCCATTTCCCTTCTATCTCCCCCAAAACACAAACTTACAGAAATCTGCACAAAAGCAGAAGCTCAATGCCTGCTGTCAGTCATGATTTCATCTTAAAGGCATAAAAGATCATCTGCATATCTTAAAGCCATGATGCCATCATTTCTTTATGTCAAAACAAAAACATTAATTTTTCTGAAACATCCTAAGATTCTTTAATACACCGTAATGGGAATACCCAACACAGCCACCCTGAGGTGTAAATGAAATCAGGACTTAGAACATAGTTGCCAAAATGTTTTCTGGTTCCTCTCCTCCAATCTCTCCTCCACTAAGTCCATATTTAGGGGTTTCAAACTGCTTTTGTATACGGAATCATTTCAAGCAAAATCAAACAACATGTAGAAGCTTGATATATAAAACACTGTAATGCTGATCTGCTCCTATTGAAACGTGGGTCAAGGAAGACCCAAAACTGTGCCATTCATTCACTCAACAAACATTTTTGAGTTCCTCCTGGGTACCAGGCTCTATCCTGGGCTCCAGGGATATAGTGGTGATGAAGATATCAAGGGTCCCACTGCTAGACACCCCACAGAGCACAATTTCAAAACTACCGCTTATCATTAATACTTTTAAAACACTATCTTAATAACATAAATCTCTTACCCAAACCTCTTTGATATAGTTTGAACCAAATGCACAGCCTGCCATGTTCAGTTTTCTGGAATATAGGCCCAATCTACCCTTCCCATTTTATCTATTCGAGGTCAAATTTCTACTTCCTTCACACTGTTCTCCTCATTGTACTACACTATTACTGCTTATTCCAACCTATGTGCCTCTGCATGTATGGCTACCCCACTTTAAAAATCTGCTCTTCTCCTGGAAGAGCATTCCTCCAGACTCCCAAAAGCCTATCTTCACATGCCAATTTTTTCTACAAAGTCTCCACGACTATTCTAACCCATATTGACCTTTTCTTCTCTACTCCAACAATACCATTTGTCTGTATTACTCTTTTTGGTCCCAAATCATATGCTGTCTTTATAAGCATCTGTGTTTCATCTGTAAAAGTCACCTCCTCAACCAAACTTACACCCTTTTTGTATTGCCCCAAAAGTTCATGATCCATAGAAACAAAAATAACTTTGCAATACATAATCTGCTACATAATATCATTTTTTCAATACAGAGGTCTCTGGTAAATCTGCTCAAATTCTGAAATAAGTTTCAAAGTTTTTCAAGTACATATAATACTAATGGTATACACGGTATTATTATACTTCAGAAGAACAATGTGTGCATTCTTCCAAAGAAATACTACTGTCAAAGAACTACAAGTGTTAAATGTTTTAAAATGACACAAAAGATATAACATCACCTATTTAATGTGGATAGTATGCACACAGAAAGTACTCAAATACTTTTTGAATGAAAAAACACATTAAGATATCTCAAAAATGAAGACAACCTGTGTTTTTCTATAGATAATACCCAATAGGTGTAATGAATTTAAAATATTGCCAATATTTTCAGGGCAGGCACGGTGGCTCTCACCTGTAATCCCAAAATCTTGGGAGGCTGAGGCAGGTGGATCACCTGAGGTCAGGAGTTCGAGACCAGCCTGGCCAACATAGTGAAACCTCATCTCTACTAAAAATACAAAAATTAGCTGGGTGTGGTGATGCACGCCTGTAGTTCCAGCTACTCGGGAGGCTGAGGCACAAGAATTGCTTCAACCCTGGAGGCAGAGGTTGCAGTGAGCTGAGATCGCACCACTGCACTCTAGCCTGGGTGCAGAGTGAGATTCCATCTCAAAATAAATAAATAAGTAAGTAAGTATATATACACACAGTGAATATTTCCTATTAGTAGTATTTAGTAAATACAAATCTTGAAATTGTAACATTAGAAGCCCTCCCCTCCCACCTTCATCACTCTTAGCCAATAAGATTGATATACAAGGTCAGTTGATCACTTTCCCTAAAGTGATTCGCTTTAGATGCCATGAATCACTAAGCAGAGACATTTTATTAGTCCATGTCCACTTGTTAAGGCCTATTCACAGTATCATTAGTCATCATTAAAGTTTGAAAGGGAAATGAACTTTCTAAATCTGTGGTCATGCAACACCAGGTATTAGCTTTAGACCAATGACAGGCATTTGAAAGAATTACCATATAATGAGAACATATGCTATCAAAAAAGCACTTCCTTTAAAATGCCTATACTTATTTCAGGGTACTGAAAGAACCATTGCTGAACCAAAATAGTAGCCAATAAGTAACTAGTCTTTCAAAACTCTAACAGAAGTCTATGGAATGAAATGTCTAGGCCTTTTCCAAGAACACAGTAAGATAAATCAGTTTCCCATATTTTATGGTTAAGAATCAATAGTTTATTAAACTACTGATTATTATTAAGCTGTTTATTAAATAAACAGCCTCCCAGGCCTCTCCACTGGGGTTTCAAGTCCAGTGGGTCTGTGCCGAGGCCTGGGAATCTATATTTTAAGTAACAACCTCAAGATGATTCTTAAGAAAAAGCTTGGCAAATACAGGGATAAAATGTCTGACACATCATACTCTTCCTGAGGGAACTCATCTCTTTTGATTATGGAATTAGGCATCAAAATACTTAGTGAATGAAAAATTTTAAAAATCATAATATAAATCCAAATTTATTATCCTTACTTAAGTCATCAACACAGAAGTAGATGAAGAGAGTACAGGTAAGGCAGAGATTTTTCAGCAGAAATGTGCAAAAGAACTCTGGATTAAAGGGTCAGACAATGTGGCTTATGCCTGTAATCCTAACACTTTGGGAGGCTGAGGTAGTAGGACCGCTTGAAGCCAGGAGTTCAAGACCAGCATAGGCATCTAAGCGAGACCTCTGTCTCTACAAAAAATTTTAAAATTAGCTAGGTGTGCCGGCATGTGCCTCTAGTCCCAGCTACTCAGGAGGCTGGGGCAGGAAGATGACTTGAGACCAGGAGTTCAAAGCCGCAGTGAGCTGTGATCACACCACTGCACTCCAGCCTGAGTGACAGAGCAAGTCCTCATCTCCAAAAATAAAAAAAGATAAAATAAAGGGTCATTTATGTAGGATTGGTTAAGCATGTTTGCTTAATGACAACAGTGGACCCTGCCCCTTCATTTGGAAGAACAGGATTAAACTTTTTATCCTATCTCTCTTTACTACAATTATTGAAAAGGATTTAAAGACAGTTATTGAAAAAGGCTTAAAGACAAATCGTATTTCATTTGTATCTGAAGTCCATTAGAAAGTCTATCAGCTACGAATCTCACATTCCTGTGAAACTGCATAAAATTAATTAAATTTGATTTGATATTCAGAGTCACAGAGCAGGAAGAATCACCAAGAGGTTTTAAGCAAATGGTCTTGCTCCTCATCCCTTCCAATGATTCCAAGCCCTCTCCAACATTATTTATTCATAATGCTCCCAGAAGAAAATGCTTATGATTAACTACTATGGCCCTGCATCTTCTGAGTTGCCATTTTGATTTCCCTTTGCATCTTTGCATGTATCAGAATAAAATTATACAAGATTCAGCTTTAAAATAAAGCATTTCAACTGAAAATCAACTAATTTGAATTTCAGGAGGTGTGGTGGCCAGCATCAATTCCAGGTGAGTTGAACTGAGATTTTAACCTAACCAGCACGGAGGCTATGTGAAAAAGTAGAAATTAGATAATTTTTTTTTTACTCTAATTGTTGAAAAATTATAAAATACAACTAATTCCCCCTGTACTGATTCAGCCCTTTCTCCTCCATCTGGAGAGTAGCTGTTCCCCATATCCTGAATTTAAAATAGCTTTAAGTAAAATAATCTTTATATGTTGGTATGGCAGATTGAGAAAATTTTGCTTCAACATCAACATCTTTGTTTGATTATAAAACTGCTGAGGTTAGGAGTAATTGCTATAGTGAGAAAAAAACAATAACTCCAACCACTGCTCCACTTTCCCATGGTGTTGGGAGGAGGCAAGAGAGCTTTGTAATAAACATTAATCTCCTTCTCGGAAAAGAACTGTGTGACGGTCTGCAGCAAAAAGATTCCTTCTATTTGTACAGCACATCATGCTTCCCAAAGCATTTTAACTTATATTAATTTAATTTGATGTGGAACAAGCATGTAAAAGCAGAGATAATGCTTCAGGATGTAGTAACAAAGTGGAACAAACACATCTGGGGCATCTGAGCCTTCCAAGGCCCCTTGGCTTTTACAATTCAACAGACCTTCCATTTTGATAATTGGAAGGTTAAATTACAGGACACCTTTATGGATTAGGCACCTGGCTTGGCACATTATAAATAAAAATTTTTTAAATGCACCTGTGATTATTTACCTCCTTCTGGTTGACAAACAACTTTAAAAATGTGTTAATACTATTTGTTATAATATTACAATTAAAGTACCACTCTATGTACCCCAGTCTTGGTATCTATTATTTAATAATTATTAGCAATTGGCTTTATGATCTCAGTCTCATTACAGAACAGGTAAAACAGTACAGTTATTTTCATTAACACTAAATTAAAATTGACATGCATACGGCTGAAGAATAAGCCATTATTAGCAATTCTCACTGACAAACCAAGTCCTGAGGAGTTAGATATTAAAGACTGTCATTAGATAAAAAACATGGCATTACTACTGAAGACATTTTCTAATGCTAAGAATATTAAAAATCTTACCTATATATAAATTGGACCTGAACTCCACATTGTGGTCTCTCACTGCCATATCTTGTGCTTCTAAGAGAACCTTAAATAAGAAAAAGAAAAGCATTTATATGGTTAACCCTGAAGTAAAATGGAATTAAGTTTCTCATCTCTCATTATCTCTGTACTATGACTGCTAATCACATGCTTCCATAGTCAATTTTAAAAAGAGAATATCAAATGATAAGAGTACAAAAGGAGAAGGGAGCTTTCCTTCCTTAGATCAAGAATTGTAAATGCATAGAACACAGCCCATCCTACTAAGTTTTTAATGACATGTGTAAGCTATAAAGGAGATAGCAGTGCTGGTAAGCAGTACCCTTGGGAAGGAACATTATGTCTTTGAGTCAGAAACTTGTCAAAAAGTTCCCAAGGCCGAAAACTGGCTAGCCATATGTAGAAAGCTGAAACTGGATCCCTTCCTTACACCTTATACAAAAATTAATTCAAGATGGATTAAAGACTTAAATGTTAGACCTAAAACCATTAAAATCCTACAAGAAAACCTAGGCAATACCATTCAGGACATAGGCATGGGCAAGGACTTCATGTCTAAAACACCAAAAGCAATGGCAACAAAAGCCAAAATTGACAAATGGGATCTAATTAAACTAAAAAGCTTCTGCACAGCAAAAGAAACTACCATCAGAGTGAACAGGCAACCTACAGAATGGGAGAAAATTTTTGCAACCTACTCATCTGACAAAGGGCTAATATCCAGAATCTACAATGAACTCAAACAAATTTACAAGAAAAAAACAAACAACCCCATCAAAAAGTGGGCAAAGGACATGAACAGACACTTCTCAAAAGAAGACATTTATGCAGCCAAAAAACACATGAAAAAATGCTCATCATCACTGGCCATCAGAGAAATGCAAATCAAAACCACAATGAGATACCATCTCACACCAGTTAGAATGGCCATCATTAAAAAGTCAGGACACAACAGGTGCTGGAGAGGATGTGGAGAAATAGGAACACTTTTACACTGTTGGTGGGACTGTAAACTAGTTCAACCATTGTGGAAGTCAGTGTGGCGATTCCTCAGGGATCTAGAACTAGAAATACCATTTGACCCAGCCATCCCATTACTGGGTATATACCCAAAGGACTATAAATCATGCTGCTATAAAGACACATGCACACGTATGTTTATTGCGGCACTATTCACAATAGCAAGGAGTTGGAACCAACCCAAATGTCCAACAACGATAGACTGGATTAAGAAAATGTGGCACATGTGGCTCACGCCTGTAATCCCAGCACTTTGGGAGGCCGAGGCAGGCGGATCACGAGGTCAGGAGATCGAGACCATCCTGGTTAACACGGTGAAACCCTGTCTCTACTAAAAATACAAAAAATTAGCCGGGCGCAGTGGCGGGCGCCTGTAGTCCCAGCTACTTGGGGAGCTAAGGCAGGAGAATGGCGTGAACCCAGGAGGCGGAGCTTGCAGTGAGCCGAGATTGCGCCACTGCACTCCGGGCTGGGAGAAAGAGCGAGACCCCGTCTCAAAAAAAAAAAGAAAAAAAAGAAAATGTGGCACATATACACCATGGAATACTATGCAGCCATAAAAAATGATGAGTTCCTGTCCTTTGTAGGGACATGGATGAAACTGGAAAACATCATTCTCAGTAAACTATCGCAAGGACAAAAAACCAAACACCACATGTTCTCACTCATAGGTGGGAATTGAACAATGAGAACTCATGGACACAGGAAGGGGAACATCACACTCCGGGGACTGTTGTGGGGTGGGGGGAGAGGGGAGGGACAGCATTAGGAGATATACCTAATGCTAAATGACGAGTTAATGGGTGCAGCAAAACAACATGGCACATGGATACATATGTAACAAACCTGCACATTGTGCACATGTACCCTAAAACCTAAGGAAAAAAAAAAAAAGAAAAAAAAAGTTCCCAAGGCCAGATGCAGTGGCTCACATGTCCATGGTACCAGCACTTCGGGAGGCCAAGATGGGATGGGCAGATCACATGAGGCCAGGAGTTTGAGATCCACTTGGTCAACATGTCAAAACCCCACCTCTACTAAAAATACAAAAATCAGCCAGGTGTGGTAACACATACCTCTAACCCTAGCTATGTGGAAGGCTGAGGCTGGAGGATCACTTGAACCCACAAGGTGGAGGCTGCAGTGAGCCAAGATTGCACCACTGCACTCCAGCCTGGGCAACAGAGACCCTATCTTAAAAAACAAACACAAAGTTCATGAAACTCAATAGCTTAATCTTACTGAAAAGTCTTAGCTGGGATGGTGGCTCGTGCCTATAATACCAGCACTTTGGGAGGCTGAGGCAAGAGGATCCCTTGAGGCCAGGAGTTCAAGACCAGCCCATCTCTACAAAAGTAAAAAATTTGCTGGACGTGGTGGCACACACCTGCAGTTCCAGCTATTTGGGAAGCTGAAGGACAAAAATCCCTTGAGCTCAGGAAGTCAAAGCTGCAGTGAGCTGTGATCATGCCACTATACTCCAGCCCTGGGCAATGGAGTGATACCCTGTCTCTAAAAGAAACAAAAATCTAATTAAAAACTAGAATAAAATAAAAATTCTTAAACTTTGGATGCAAAGTAACCATTAACATTAGACAAGTAGAGAAAATCACACTTGATATAATAATTTCCTTAAAGAGGTTAATTATCAAATTTACTCTCTGTAGATATTTTGAATTAACTTCCTCCAGAACACATTTTTGTAAAAATATGACAATTGGGCCAGGCGCAGGGGCTCTCGCCTGTAATCCCAGCACTTTGGGAGGCCGAGGTGGGCAGATCATGAGGTCAAGAGATTGAGACCATCCTGGCCAACATGGTGAAATCTTGTCTCTACTAAAAATACAAAAATATTAGCTGGGCGTGGTGGCACACATCAGTAGTCCCAGCTACTCGGGAGGCTGAGGTTGTAGAATCACTTGAACCCAGGAGGTGGAGGTTACAGTGAGCGGAGATGGCGCCACTGTACTCTAGCCTGGGTGACAGGGCGAGGCTCCATCTCAAAAAAAAAAAAACGCAATTGTCAGAAATAACAGAAACCAGATCTTTTACGCCTTAAAAGATAAAGAATGCAGTACAAGGCTGGGTACACAACAAATACTTGTAAATGCATTCTGAATTGAATTAAATATAGCAAAATCATAGCATTACAAAGGAACCCTTTAGAAGTCTGAATCTATCAATCTCAACTATTTAACTATTACTACTAAACTGAAAGGTATGAACTGACTTTTGGTGAGAATTAACTGAATATATAGAAAATAATGCTGATATCCCCAGATGGTAAGGGACAAAAATCAACACAACTTTTTGAAAAAAGAATATTAAAAAAGAAAAATAGGCTGGGTGCGGTGGCTCACGCCTGTAATCCCAGCACTTTGGGAGGCTGAGGTGGGCGGATCGCCTGAGGTCAGGAGTTCAAGACCAGCGTGGCCAATATGGTGAAATCCCATCTCTACTAAAAATACAAAAATATTAGCCGGGTATGGTGGCGCACATCTGTAGTCCCAGCTACTCGGGAGGCTGAGGCAGAAGAATCACTTGAATCCAGGAGGCGGAGATTGCAGTGAGTCAAGATGGCGCCACTACACTCCAGCCTGTGCGACGGAGCTAGACTCTGTCTCAAAAAGAAAAAAAAAAAGAAAAATATATATGTAATAAAAAAAGAATATTCACGTTCCTAGAAAGAGTCACCACAATTACCGTCAGCACATTTGTATCTAGTGAATTAGCTACATTTAGAGTTGGAAGGATCTTTAGGGGTCATCTAATCCAATCCCACATAGTTTAGGTGAGAAAAATAGAAACCGACTGGTTAAGTGTCATGCCCACGGTCACAAGAAAAAGATCAGAGAAAAGACTAAAGTCCAAGTCTCTTGAGTTCCAGTCCAGGGCTCTTTCCATTTAGTTACAAAATTACTTAGTTACAAAAACTCTCCTTTATAGGAAAAAAAAAAATCTTCAAAAAAATATACCTTGAAGTTCAGCCTTGCTCCAAGAAATAAATAATATATATACACAAACACACATACATACACACAAATACACACATATACATACCAAGCCCCAAATCATTAAAAATAAGATTCATCACATCATAAGCAGTAAAAAACAGATAAATATTTGGTGGAAATAAAAGCACCTCAGGAAATAAACCCTAAAGCACACAACATTCCTAAAGTATACACATATTTAATAAACTGAGCACCCTAAATCTGTATTATATAAAGTATGCATTTACAACAGAAAATTTAGGGAATTCATGATTTAGTCTAAGCTTCCTAATAATTGCAAGACAGCTGCATTCCCCAGTTCCCCATTCCCTACCGCACCCAAACTTGTAAGTTTACCTCTTTAATTATTTTGGCCCCTTTTTTGTCATTGAATTCCAACTGAGCCAAAGCCTGGTCAATAGACATTCCTCGTATCTGGAATTAAAGGGTGAGAGACAAAAGAAAATAAATTAGTTTACAAAGTCAATGTTTCCTTTTCAATGAAAGCCTTACATAATTTGAGTAACTTCTAAAAACAGTGAATTGAACCCAAACAAAAGAGAAGAAAACAAGTTTGAGAGGAGATACTATTCTCTTTCAGTCAAAATGAAACAAACATTTTAACCATAAAACTGAGACTGTAATAGTTTCAGTAACATTAAAAGGCAGCAAACATGACAGAGAGACCACAGGTTGGTAACAACTACACTAGGCATTCAAGGCATCTCCTTTTCCTATAGGATAAATGTATTATATGTATATTTGCTGCTTCTGTCTCCCCTCATCTATAAATTTCATTTCCTAGGGAAAAAAACTTAAAAGCAACAGTTTTAAAACAGGTTGAATCAAGTTTACAGATAAATAAGTAGGTTTCCTGGATTCTCTGGTTATAGCCAAACTCCTGATGCCTTTTAGTATCTATCTATCCAATGTGATTTAGTTTCTCAGAAAAAGGTGAAAATTAAGGAAAATCATACATCTCTGTACAATCATTCTTTTGACTACCTACCAATTATATCATATTCCTCACAAATCTTTTTTATTTTTCAAATCCTGGGGTGAGGGGTGGGGAGGGGAACTCATAGCTTCTTTCCTAAATTATTAATTATATGGTAATAGTCATTGCAGCTTACCAATTTTGCCAAATACCACATCTTGTCTTTGCTATATTTTATTTGTCTTCGACAGTGGTAGATTTCCTTACAAATAGGAAAACAAAGGACAGAAAGAAAATTTTAGCAGGTTTACCACAAAATGACAATAACATATACTGTTATTTAAGTTTTTACTTTCTAGGCCTAAAGAAAACGCTGCCATAAGAAATAGAAACATTACTAAGAATTTAAAGACTATTTTCCCCTACACAAAGTTGTATTTTTCCAAAGTCTCACTATGTTAAAAGATTACTAAGGGAGATATAGAAACTATACAACGGCTGGTTTGTGTCAACACTTGCAACATTTCTATCCAAAGAAATCCCAAAAGATTTAAATGAAAGTATCTTGAAAACATTTAGCTGATTAAAAGAACAAAAGAAAAAGTACAAGAAGAAAACGCTCATTATTAATGAGGAGAAAAATAGCAAAATGGACAAAATAACTGTTTTCATGTGAAAAGCCAATATTCTAGGTGTTTGGTCAACAGCATAGGTTCTAGAATCAGACTGCCTGGATTTGAATCCTAACTCTGCCATTTACTAGCTACATAATCTTGAGCAAGCTACTTAACCTCTCTCTAATTTTCCTCTTCTGTAAAATAAATAAAACGATAATTAGAGGGAAATAAAATAACCTATTTCAAGAAACCATTTTATAGTGCTTGGCACATGGTAACTTCTCAGTAAATGTTAGCTTTTATTATGTTCTATTTAAAGTTGGCTGGGTGCGGTGGCTCAAGCCTATAATCCCAGCACTTTGGGAGGCCAAGGCGGACGGATCACAAGGTCAACAGATCAAGACCATCCTGGCTAACATGGTGAAACCCCGTCTCTACTAAAAATACAAAAAATTAGCCGGGCGTGATGGCGGGCACCTGTAGTCCCAGCTACGCGGGAGGCTGAGGCAGGAGAATGGCATGAACCCGGGAGGCGGAGCTTGCAGTGAGCCGAGATTGTGCCACTGCACTCCAGCCTGGGCGACAGAGCAAGACTCCGTCTCAAAAAAAAATAAAGTTGTAGGTATGCCCTGTTTAATTACAATGTATAGTTCAAAAAGCACTTTTCACTCATTATTTCATTTAGTCTAACTCTATGAGTTGAGAGAGAAATATTTTATATATAAACTGAAAATCAGAGAAATCAAGTGACTTGTCTAAGACCAGAGGTTTGCAAGAGACAAAGTTGGAATTCAAAGAACAGAGAAGTATGATACACCTGATACAATGTCTAGCACATCTACTTTCAAAAGTTCCTCTACTTTCTTTCCACTACTATACCAAACTGCCAGTTAAAAAAAAAATTAGAAAACACGTATTATGGGAAACTACAGCAAGGAGGTCTCAAAACTTTCTAACATTCTGACTCCTGCTGGAAATTTTCAAATGCCTTAGAAAGAGCAGTTTTCTCAAGTGGCCATCTTTTAATATGTGGCAGATTTCAGTTGCAATAGAAGCAGACAGCCTGAAACTATAGCAACAGCCTAATTACATTTTCAGCAATAAAGTGTCCTGGGGAGACAGGGAGAGGAAAGAACTATCATGATTGATAATAATAATCTGCAAAAATTAATCCACTCAACAAAATCTTTCATATAGAAGAGACCCTTTAATTTGTGCATTCTTGTGGTGGGATAACTTTAAACCTTAATTCTGTATGATTACTCTCAAATTTTACACATATAAAAAATTGTAATCCTGACCAGAGGATGGCAAAAAGGAATGAAGTGTTTACAAGAAAAGCAAAAGTTAATCATCCTCTTCCAAAACTGAAAAAAAAACCTCAGCATTTACTTTGGGCAGGTGAAATGTCTAAGGACACTTTCTAAAGATAAAGGAGACAAAGTCTCAGTACGTAAGTATCAAGCAAATAAAGTAACAAAGGTGGAGGTCAGAAGACCTAGTTACGTATCTCTGCCATTAACTGACCTATACAGCAAATTAGATAAAGTGAGGATAGGATACGTAAAATAGTTATTCAAATGAAATAAATGTATGTCTAAATTATAAAATGTCTAAATCAATAACTTTTAAATAAATCAATTTATTTTTAAATGCATATAATAATTTAAATGAGGAAAAAGTGTTACCTAATAAAATTTCTGGCCAGGTGCTGTGGCTCATGCCTGTAATCCCAGCACTTTGGGAGGCCGAGGCAGACAGATCGCTTGAGCGCCGGAGTTTGAGACCAGCCTGGGCAACATGACAAAAACTCATCTCTACTAAAAATACAAAAATTAGCCGGGAGTGGTGGCACATACCTGTGGTCCCAGCTACTCAGGAGGCTGAGGTGGGAAGATCTCTTGAGCCCAGGAGGTCAAGGCTATAGTGAGCCATGACTGCACAACTGCACTCTAGCCTGGGCAACAGAGTGAGACCTTGTCTCAAAAAAAAAAAAAAAAGTTTTAGGCCAGGTACGGTGGCTCACACCTGTAATCCCAACACTTTGGGAGGCCAAGGTGGGTGGATCACTTGATGCCAGGAGTTGGAGACCAGCCTGGACCACATAGAGAAACCCCATCTCTACTAAAAATACAAATTAGCCGGGTGTGGTGGCACACGCCTGTAATCCCAGCTACTTGGGTGGCTGAGGCACAAGAATAGCTTGAGTCCAGGAGGTAGAGGCTTCAGTGAGCCGAGGTCATGCTACTGCACTCCAGCTTGGGCAACAGAGCTAGACCGTGTCTCAAAAAAAAAAAAAGTTCTTATTAGAGCTTTATGAGAAGATTCAGATTCACATTAATGTATTATTATCAGTATGCTGACTAATCCATAAATTAAAAATATGTCTCATATAGAAATGGTTGTTGGGGGAGTGAAGAAAAAGAGGAAAAGTAAGAAATGGTAGCTCAAAGAGTTTTGACACAGTCTCATTACACTTTTCATTTATTTAACATAGCTTTTTTCAAAGATACTGCAAAAGTAAACTGAAGCCCAAATTAACAAGGTGTGACTATCATAAAGCCATTTAATTTCTCTCTGGCTCATTTTTTTTTTCTTTTTTTTTTTTTTTTCTGAGACAGAGTCTCGCTCTGTCACCCAGGCTGAAGTAGTGCAGTGGCACGATCTCAGCTCACTGCAACCTCCGCCTCCCAGGTTCAAGTGATTCTCCTGCCTCAGCCTCCCAGTAGCTGGGACTACAGGTGTGCACCACCACACCCAGCTAATTTTTGTATTTTTAGTAGAAATATGATTTCACCATATTGGCCAGCTGGGCTTGAACTCCTGACCCTGTGATCCGCCCACCTCAGCCTCCCAAAGTGCTGGGATTACGGGCATGAACCACCACACCCAGCCTTCATTTTCTTTATATGAAGCCCCACATAAGACAAAATCTACATAAGAATCTATATTCTTTGGAAATTGGTGCTAGCTAAACTATGAAGTTAGTCTTAAAAATATGAGGAGTAGCCTAGAACAACTCTACATTGGTAAAATTCATTTTAATTTACTGCTACGGGGTTTGCTCACTATCCCATCCACTATTATTTATTGACTATATATTCTAATGCAGAAGATCAGAATTGGGTAGAATGGTAGATATTATCTGGCCCTCTTTTCAGCTAGAGATAAAACTAATTTTAATAATGGCTGCAGCTGGCAGATTGGAAATTCTAAGGGACATTGTACATTATAGCACAGTATTATGAACTATATGGCCAGTGAATAAATTACTTCTGGTAAGTCAGGTATTTATGAAGGGTATCGGTATTCCCAGTCATAACAGGTACAACTGATGTACCAATATTAAATTACTAAATACTATTTAAAGTCAGAAAATGTTCATATTTCCCAAATGTCATAATTTGTCCCCCAAAGGTTTACTGAAACAAAATCTGTGCAAAATAGAGAAATTAAGGTTTTCCAAAGTTCCTATATCAAATCAAATGTCTTCCCACAGGCACTTGTATAAGAAGGATAAATGATACAAAAAAGTTAATCAAAATAGTTTCATTAAATATAACACACAACAAATTACTGTATTGAATAGTGTTCGTCATTTGCTAGAGTTAAGCAGATGACATACTACCAACTATTTGAATTTTGCCACTTGGGATATATCCTAAAGTACATTTTTTTAATATCTAAAGATACTAAACAAAACAAACACGCAACAAAATTGTGCTGTTATATGTTATAGATTCTGGACTTGACAAATACTGTTATAATTTATTTCCAATTAATACCTGATTTCAGGCCGGGCGCGGTGGCTCACGCCTGCAATCCCAGCACTTTGGGAGGCCGAGGTGGGCGGATCATGAGGTCAGGAGATCGAGACCATCCTGGCTAACACAGTGAAACCCCATCTCTACTAAAAATACAAAAAATTAGCCGGGCGCGGTGGCAGGCGCCTGTAGCCCCAGCTACTCGGGAGGCTGAGACAGGAGAATGGCGCGAACCTGGGAGGCGGAGCTTGCAGTAAGCCGAGATCGCGCCACTGCACTCCAGCCTGGGCAACAGAGCGAGACTCCATCTCAAAAAAAATAAATTAATTTAAACAAAAAAAAAAACTGATTTCAAAGAGCTTAGGTAAGAAGCAAAAAAAGTTCATTAATTACAGAAAAATTTTTATTTATGATATTTGTGCAACTGTGTAACATTTCATTTAGTAAATTTTGGTTAATTACAAAATGGAGACCAGCCTGGCCAACATGGTGAAACCCCATCTCTACTAAAAATACAAAAATTAGCCAGGCATCGTGGTGGGCACCTGTAATCCCAGCTACTCCGGAGGCTGAGGCAGGAGAATCCCTTGAACCCGGGAGGCGAAGGTTGCAGTGAGTCAAGATCGTGCCATTGCACTCCAGCTGGGTGACAGAGCAAGACTCTGTCTCAAAAATAATAATAAAATAAAATAAACAAAATGGAGTCAATACTTAATAGCCTAGACTGACAAATCTTTCAAGTTGTGATGTCATGACAAAATATGAAAGTTGAAAAGTTATTTGTTTATTCTGTGCAGCTAACGATAAGATAAATCTCCAGTAGGAACCCAATGATTAAGTTCAAACTTTAGGTTCAAATGCAAAACAAACAAACAAACAAAAAAACAGTGTGTCTATATTCAAATATATAACACTGGAAAATCATATACATAATTTAAACATTGGCCAATAGTTTAAGTCATTCTTGCCAACTCCACATGCTCCATCATTAAGAGCTCATCAGCAAGCCTCTCAGAGTCAAAAATCAGTATGTCTTAAACTATTAGCTTAGTTTTAGAGTTAAGGTCCCTATCCAGGAGGTTAAGTAAAGACAAACAAGTAAAGTATAACAATCGTTTTCAACTATCAAAGAGATAAATCTAGTACATCTTCTGTGTCAATTAGAGCAAATGGTTGTATAATTTTTTTAACACAAAATAATAAATCATTACTAATCACTTAAGAGTAAGAGCACTACCAGAATTAAGAGATTAGTTCTACCCACAAACTTACTGCTGGTCTCCGAGGTTCTCCAGGCAGTTGTGGAGGATAAACAATTTTATTCTTCTTCTCCCATTTTCGAGAAATGTCAAGAGAAGCACTTGTGTGGATATATGATTGAGGTAAAACACTGTGAAATGAAAGAAGCCTATAAAACAACAGACACTTAGGTGACTTTTTGTAGAGTTTACATATCTTTTGAACCACTTCAGCTCCATTTTGATGAAAACAATTTAAGGATCACAAGTGGAAATATTCTAGAGGTATTCATTAATAGAGACTACTTTTAAACACAACAAAGAGACAGTTTATTAGAGGCTAATGGGAGAGAAAGTAAACGCACATAAGTCAAACCGTTAATAGATATTAACCCAAGATTTCTTGCCCTGACTGGCCAACAACACTGTCTTTTATAAGTCGCCCACTCCTAAGAAAGATTTAGAGAAGACATAATGAGCTCTCTGATCTGACCTGTAAGGTTGCCCAACTTTGTTGAGTAACTAAGACAAATACACAAAACAATTAGAAGACAATATAAAACCACATAACTAAAATATGGGAAACAGCAGAGGATTTCAGAGGTGACTTCAGGTGAATCTTGAACACCCTAATTGACATGGCTTGGCTTTGTGTCCCACCCAAATCTCATCTTCAATTGTAATCCATACATGTTGAGGGAGGGACCTGATGGGAGGTAATTAGATCACTGGGGCAGTTTCCCCCACGCTGTTCTCGTGATAGTGAGGGAGTTCTCATGAGATCTGATGGTTTAAAAGTGGCAGTTTCCCTGCGCTGTCTCTCTCTCCTACTGCCTTGTGAAAAAGTTGCCTGCTTCCCCTTCACCTTCCCCTATGATTCGAAGTCTCCTGAGGCATCCCCAGCCATGCAGAACTGTGAGTCAATCAAACCTCGTTTGTTTATGAGTTATCCAGTCTCAGGTAGTATCTTTATAGCAGTGTGAAATGGACTAATACACTAATAATCAGAGGAATGGGGCAACGACATATATCATCTATGCAGAGGTACAGAGTTGAGAAATAAGGGGAGGTCTGACTGAGTCAGAGAATTTGTTAAGTATTGGAAAGGTCATTGAGGCTAGAGTGGTTGTCTTTGAATGCTAAACTAATGGGCTGAGACTTGATGATAAAGATCCCAAATTCACTATTCCTTGACCTCTTCCCCCACACTTCGATTGCTTTAATAATATACAACTAGTCATTCTTCCTCTCCCATCTTCCCCGGCATCCGCTACTCCCCTATATCACTAAATAAAATCACTCTTGAATGGTGTTCTAGAGTTTATCTTCAACTTCCCAATGATTTTCATCCTGCCAGAGCTAGTCACCAAATCTTACAGATAAAATAAAGATTCCCCTGAAATCGTTCTCAAATGCTTTACCTCTTCTCCATTCTAATTGCCACCATCCTATCTAGCAATAGCCTCTAGATTGATTTCTCTTCCATCAACTTGCCCAGTTCCAATCCATCTTTCTCTGCTTGAGTACCAAATGAGCTACCCTTCTATAATTCAGAGCTACACATGTCATCCTCCAGCTTAAAAACATCTGTTGAAATAAGCAGATGAATAGTTATGTAATATTAATATTTAATGCTATCCTTGTTTTTTCAGCATCACTGACTACTGGGATTCTTGGTATGGAAACAAGCAGACGAGGTTCAGCCAAAATCCAGTAAGTACTAGATCTCTCCACTGAAGAGGTATAGAAGCAATGAACAATCTAGTAGCAATTAGCACCCCTACTTCCCAGATTACAGTCTTGAAATACTATTTCCTATTGAAGAGAACCAAAACTTCTGAGAAAAATGGCTGATTGCAGATCTCAAGCAGATAACATACAAAATGAGCCTAGAACATCTTGTCATATCAGAAAGCAAAGAAGCCATCAAAGATTACCAAGGTCATGTCAAAGGCACTCAGGAGCCAACTTGTGGATGCCCAACAAGCCAAAGATGGGACAAGCCAAACATTAATGAGGACAATAATTGCAGCGGGTTGAAACACATCAAATATGTTTAAAGCCATAAGTTTATAACAAAACCAGGAAAAATACAAATTAGTTACCATTAGAAGATGCTAGTGAGCCAACTTGTTATTTTGAAAATTGGTGAATGAAGAGAAAGAATGAAGAAAAAGACAAGACTTACCCTGTCTTTCCTATACGAACTGTACCGTTAAGTTTCCAAGTAGTAGATGAGGAAAAGTTTGACTTGTATAAAGTTAGTAATGAAGGAATAGCAAATTATAATAGCATCATCTTGTGATCCTTAATAAACTAATGGATAAAGGAGGCGTTATGTGCCTCCTTATGGAAGAACACACCACCCACCATCCACAAAGTAGTCTTTCCTGCCCAAAATGAAACTGGGGGCTCAAGCTCCTAGATTCAAAATAGGAAACACAGAGAAAAGACAACATGTTATGTAATATCATGGGGATGCACTCGGTAAAATCCAAGGTATAGAAAATGCTACAAAACAACCAGTTGTCTCCAACAAATAATTACACGAAAAAAAAAAGAGAGGGTTGAATAAAAAACCTACAGAGTAAGAGATTTAACAGAAATACCAGTTAGTTTCAATGTGTGAACTATTATAATTTAAAAAGTATGACAGTTATGAAGCTGTTGGACGTTTAAATATCAAATGGATATTTAATGCTTTTTAATGAGATAACAGTAAAATATTTGTGAAAATGATACATTGGGGGGAGTGTTTCAAAATATGATGAGGGAGAGTACAGGTTATAAATAAGATTGGCCATAAGTATTAAGTGTTGAAGTTGGGTAACAGATACATGGAGGTTCATCAAACTGTCTACTTTTGTATATGTCTGGGCATATCCAAATAAAAAGTTAACACAGCAAACTTTGGTATTTCCCTACTGCCCGCAATACGAAGTCCAAACTCTTTAGCAAGACATAGAAGGCCTTTCATAATCTAGACCCAATCTGCCCTTATAGCCTAGCCACATAGATGTTCATTGTTCCCTGACCAAGCCTTTACTCAAATTGTTTTCTCGTCTCATTATCTCCTGAATGAAATGCTTATCCTGTTTTAAGTTCTAGCTCAAATGTCACCTCAATGTGAAACATCACCTAATCCCTTCTCTGATCATGATTCTCGCGTTGTCTTAATACTTTGTTCTTGCCAGCCATACAGCAATGACTTAGACCACTGTACTATCATAAGTGGCTGTGATAGAATGAGTTATTGTCCTAAGTGTACAGATGTTGAGCATTTAAAGGGCAAGTCCGACTTTCTTTGTATTCTGGCACCAAGAACAATGTCTAGTATGCGGATACTGAGTAAACATTTAACTCAGACTTATATACTCAAAGTGGTTGTACATTGGCATATTCTCATACAAATATGCAACTTGGATGATTTACTTGGCAAACAAAACCTTTGTTTTTAGTCTTCAAGCCATTTAGACCAAAGACTCAAACAAATCTATTCTTCTAGTGTATCATTTTTACCCCAAGTTCACTATCTCCTTTCCTAATATCAAGATTAGTGCCATCAAAATACCTAACAAAGTCTATACCTTTGCCATCCACATTTAGGTTCCAATGTCTTAACTGAGAAGCACAAAATTAGGATACATGATGTATGAAGGCCTATTTTGCTAATGAAATATAAGCCAGATGGTGACAGCTGAGGCTACAGAGTCAAGCAGACCTGGGTCTAAATCCTAACTCTAATTTACTAGGTGAATGGCCTTGGGGAAGTCATATAACTTTCTGGGTCTCAGTTTTCCCATTAGTAAATAGACTAATAATAATTACCTCATAGCCTTCTTAAGAAGCTCAAATGCAAGTAAAATACTTAACCTGACACTTAAAAGGGCTCAATAAATTTTAGATCTTATTACTTGTAGAATGAGGAAAATAATACTTTTTTAACAGTGTTGATGGATTAATAATTAATATAGTGCATCCTACAAGGTCTAGCCCATGATAAACACTGATGGCTAGTGTTATTTTTAAATTAGGCCCTTTGGCCAAGTATGGTGGCTCACGCCTGCAATACCAGCACTTTGGGAGGCCACGATAGGAGGACTGTTTGAGGCCAGGAGTTCAAGACCAGCCTGGGCAACACAGCAAGACCTTGCCTCTGTTTTGTTTATTTTATTTTGAGACAGAGTTTCACTCTTGTCACCCAGGCTGGAGTGCAATGGTGCGATCTCAGATCACTGCAACCTCTGCCTCCTAGGTTCAAACAATTCTCCCGCCTCAGCCTCCCAAGTAGCTGGGATTACAGGGACACACCATCACACCCCACACCTGGCTAATTTTTGTATTTTTAGTAGAGACGGGGTTTCACCATGTTGGCCAGGCTGGTCTTGAACTCCTGACCTCAGGTGATCCACCCATCTCAGCCTCCCAAAGTGCTAGGATTACAGGTGTGAGCCACCACGCCCGTGTTTTTTTTTTTAAGGGTATAAAAAATAAAACAAAGTTAGGCCCTTTGAACAGTTAATCTCCCCTGTCCCCACCCCCCAAATAAGTCCTGTGAACTGTAAGCTTTAAATACACAATTTTAAAGTTTCTTCTCAAGTTTATAATCATAAATGTTTATGGTTCTACGTAGTTGTAGTTAGTGAGTAGGGTACACTATGTTTGTCACCTCTTTGGACCTTGGTTTCTTTGTCTGTGAAAAGAGGAATTAGACTACATCATCTATAAGGCCTCTCCTAACCTTAATTCTATCTCTAATCTCATCACCAACAGCATGACAGAAACATGAACCCCTTTGCTACAAACCAATCTGAAAGATTTCTTGAGTCAGGCCCATACCTGCTGCACCCGCCTAGCACAGTACCTTGCACTCTTCAAATCTTCAATACATATTTGGTGAATTATATATGTTGCTTCATAAATTAAACATACTATGAATTAATAATGTCAAAGCTTTCTGAATTCTTATAATACTTTCAGGACTCAAATAATTCATAAACTGAATTATCAAGCAAAGTCCAAACTATTATAATCAAATTAAATTAAAGTATTATTCCAAATGGGGTACTTAATTTAGAAGTACAGAATATTAAATCAAAAGTTCCTATGTGCCCTCTCCTGGCCAATTGCTGGAATAACATTCGAAATTAAAACAAAATGAAGCAACCTTAAAACAGAAAATACAGACAAATTCTAATTCTAATTCTAATTATCAGTCATCATCTGAGAGTGACCTAAGTATCTCTGGTCACTTGCTCTTCCTTGAGACACTTTCTTTAATTGGGTTCCAGGACACTTGGGGTTTTCTTCTCCCCTCTCTGGCCACTCCCCCCCAGTCTCCTTTGTTGTTTCCTTGTCTCCCTCCCTGGTCTGTAATGTTGGCTGCCTTAGGCAGGAATCAATCCTTGGACTCTTTCTATCTACACTCACTCCCTTGGTGAAGTCAACCAGCTTTGCAGCTTTAAACATTAACCATGCATTGATGACTCCCAAATTTACATCCATTCCCTGAACTCTATAAACTCATATACCCAATTGCCTACTCATATCTCTACTTGGATGCTTACTGAACAGCTCAGATTTAACAAACCCAAAACTGAGCTACTAATATTCTCCCCAAACCTGCTCCTCTGGAAGTCTTCCTAGCTCAATAAATGGTTAATTCTACCCTTCCAGTTGCTCAGGTCATAAACTTTGGTGTCACCCTTCTTTCTCATACCTCACATCCAATGCATCAACAAGATCTGTCAGCTGTGGTTAACATACTGCCAGAATCCAACCATTCACTTACCTTCACGGCCACCATAATCCAAGCCACCATGATCTCATACCTGAAATATCCAATGGTCTCTGCTTCCATCCTTGCTCCCCATCCCCACCCCAGTCTATTCTCAACATAGCAGCCAGAAAGAAACACTCATAAACATAAGTCGGATCACATCACCCCTATGCTCAAAACCTTACAATAGTTTCCCATCTTGCTCAGAATAAAAGCCAAAGTATTTACAAAAAATAATAAGGCTCTATAAGATTTATGACTCCCCCTTCCTCTCTGACCACATCTCCTATCACTATCCCTCTCCTTTTTGTCATTGTTCCTGACACCAGACATGGTTCCTTGGAGCTGTTGCACTTACTATTCTATCTGTACGGAATGCTGTTTGCTCAGACGTTAGCACAGCATGCTTCCTCATTTCCTTCAACTCTTTACTCAAATGTTATCTTTTAGTGAGGTCTTCCCTATCTAAAACTACAAGTTCCTCTCTCAAACATACATACTTCTTGTTCCCAATCTCTGCTTTTATTTTCTCATAAGCAGATGTCACTAATATAATCTATATTTTACTTATTTTGCTTATTTGCCCCCCTTACTATATTGTACACTCCATAATGGCAAGGGATTATTGTCTGTTTCTGTTCCCTGCAAAATCCTCAGTGCTAGAATAGTTCCCAGCTCAGAGCAGGCACTAAATACATATTTGTAGAATCAATGAAAGAATACAGACACAGGTAAGGTAAGAGGACTGAGTGTAAATAACTATGCCAAAATTTTACACATGGTTGGAAACTGAGGAAAGCTTAAGAGGATATGCCCCCATCTAAAGGGTGGTATAGACAGGCTTGGTGGCTCACGTCTGTAATCCCAGAGACTCGGGAGCCTGAGGTGGGAAGATCACTTGAGCCCAAGAGTTCGAGACCAGCCTGTACAGCATAGTGAGACTCTCTTAAAAAAAAAATTTTTTTTGGCTGGGCATAGTGGTTCACGCCTGTAATCCCAGCACTTTGGTAGGCCGAAGCGGGCAGATCATTTGAGCCTAGGAATTTGAGACCAGCTTGGCCAACATGGTGAAACCCCATCTCTACTAAAAATACAAAACTTAGCCAGGTGTGGGGGCGTGCACCTGTAGTCCCAGAAAATATTTTGTTTAGATCCTCACTTTGACATTTAACTGTGTAACCTTCAGTAAGTCACAAAACTTCTCAAATGTATGCATCAGTAAAATAGGAGACTTGGAATTCAAAAACTGAAAACTGTCAGTCAGCTAACAAATATAGCCTACAGAGTAATCCCAGCACTTTGGGAGACTGAGGTGGGAGATTACTTAAGCCCAGGAGTTTCAGACCAGCCGGGCAATATAACAGGACTTCATCTCTACTAAAACTCAAAAAAAAATAGTCAGGTGTAGTGGCGCACGCCTGTGATCCCAGCTACTTGGGAGGCTGAGGTGGGAAGATGGCTTGAATCGAGGCTTCAGTGAGCTATGATCATGACACCGCACTCCAGCCTGGGTGACACAGCACAACGCTGTCTTTAAAAAAAAAAAATTTTTAAATAGATATATATATGAATATATGTGTATATATGTATATATGTGTATATATGTATATATGTGTATATATGTATATATGTGTATATATGTATATATGTGTATATATGTATATATATAGCTGCTGCAGAAATGTTTTATTTGGTCAGCAGCAGTTTTCTTAACCTAATTCAATGTTTTTAGATGAGGAATACACTGTACTGACCACCACGGGTCCTCCCACTCTTTCATTTTACATAGACAACTTCCTTAGTTTATTTATTTCTAGTCTGGGGCCTATATGCAATTAAGTTTCCAATCACTGGCCTGGCAGCTCATGCCTGTAATCCCTCCCTTTGGGAGGCCAAGGCAGGAGGATCACTTGAGACCAGGAGTTAGAGACCAGCCTGAGCAACATAGCAAGACCCTAAAAAATTAGCCAGGTGTGGTGGCATGCACCTGTAGTTCTAGCTACTTAAGAAGCTGAGGTGGGAGCCCAGGAGTTTGAGGCTGCAGTGAGCTATGATCACAGCACTGCACTTCAGCCTGGGCACAGAGCAAGACCCTGTCTCCAAAAAAAAAGGAAAAAAAAGTTTCTAATCACTGAATCAGATTATATACTAAAATTTTACGTGGTTATCATGAACATTATTTATACCTTTCTACTTAGTTTTCTTATGGTCATTTTCCCCACTAGAAAATCCAAAATAAGGATTCACAAAATTATGTAATAACTTCAGAATTGCAAATAGCCTTAGAGATTATCTAGCAAAACCCAACACTCTTGTATCATGACATAGAGGAAAAGACTAAAGGCAAACTGCTTAAGTTTCTTGCTCAGAGCTTCTTAATACAAGTTGGTGCAAGACAATTCAAATCAACATCAAAATATTCACCTTGTCTAAGACCTTATGCTGGAGCTACAACAACAAACAAATGTCCTTACTTCTCCAAGATACACAAGATACACAAGCTAGTAAAGGGCATAGACACATATACACGAAGTCATCACAGAAGGCACACATGCTAAAAGGAAGGGAAAACTAATTTCTTTCCGTTTTAGAGAGACCAGTGAAAACTTCCTGAAGGGAAAACATCTGAACAGAGGTTTGAATAATGGGTAGGACTGCTGTTATAGACAAGATGTGAGGGCATATTAGGAAAAGCCAAGAAGCAAGTAAGCGCAAAGTATATTCAGAAAAAGTAAGTTAATCAGCATGGTTGGGGGAAGAGTGACAGAAGATTATCTAAGAAGAGTACAAAAAAATCCTAAGAGCTACTGCTTCCTATTTTCTTCTTTAGCCCACCTCTTTATCCCCCTCGGACCCAAGAACTTAGAAAAGGGTTAAATATAATTGGGAACTCAGTAATAATTTATAATAATAAAAACATTAATGGCAACTAGAATTCAGAGTGGGATTATCACATGCCATAAACATACTAAATACTTCATATGCATTATCTTGTTTGAACTTCATTTTTAAAATCTACTAGAGCTACACGCATGGCATGTGCTTGTAATCCCAGTACCTCAGGAGGCTGAGGCAAGAGAATTGTTTCAGTCCTTAAGTTTGAGACCAGCACGGGCAACATAGCAAGATCTCATCTAAAAAAAATTAATAAAAATTAAAAAAATTTTAAAAACCTACGAGATAGGTACTAATATAACACTCATATCATAAAAGTGATAACTGAAGCTTATTAAGAATAAGTAATTTTTCCAAAATCACAGTTAAAAAATAGATTCATATACAACTCATCTGTCTGCAAAGCCTATGAACTAAACCAAAATCAATGCTAACAAATGGACAGACCAGAAAATTTACAATTAGATTATCAATTTTCAAATACCGGTTTTTTAAAAATTAATTTTTGGGGAGAAATACAGCGACTACTTACCCTAACCTTTAATGAATGCTTTTGTCCTAAGGCTACAGAATCCTCTGTATAAAGCTTCAAAATTTCCTACAACTGAGTGGCCTTAGGCAAGTTATGTTACGTTTGGGGACTTCAATTTCCTTGTCTGAAAAACGGGTATAGCAGTACCTACTCGTAGAATGTTATGAGAATGTGTTAAGGCATATAAACCGCTAAACGCAATGTCAGGTACGACGTAAACCAGGGTTGTCCACAACACGGTCCCTGCCCATGTAAGCAAGTAACCAGAGAGGTAACTTGAAAAGTTGGACGCTTCCATATGGAGATGGAATAGTCTAACCTTGTCCAGAATGATCACAGTAGACGTTCAGAAATCGCATTTACAATCGCCCTTGGGTTATGGGTAATCCTAATCCCTGCAGAGCTTATGCAATAAGGTGGCGAAAAACACAGTGACAAAGCAGGGACTCGGGCTGTCTCATTCGCCTCAGTGGCCCCAGAGCCTAAAGCACAGTTAGGCACGGAGGCGTTCAGTTACCAACTGGCAGAATAGTAAAGACGCCTTGGGCCCTTCCGAAACTCCGAAGCGAGAGACTTACCCCAAGGCCAGCTTCCCCCGGCTCCTCAGGTTATGTATCCATAACGCACCTGTAACATCAACACAAGCCGTCAACTCAGATTCCATCTCGACTCCCTTCAGTCGCTTAACCACTAAGAAATCCTTACCCAACTGTCCCAGTACTGCCGCCGCCATCTTTCGCCCTCCCGCTACGGAAGCCTCCGAGTTCAAGCGCCTTCTGGACAGCACGCATGCGCAATACTCTGGATTTCCTGTGAGGCTCTCCCACGAGCAGTGCTTACACCCGCGGTGCTGTCACGAAGATCGCAAGCACTGGGCCGGCGCTCGCGGTGTGGTCAGGCGAACCTGGCTTGGGAATGAATGAATTAATAAAGGCCGAAAGCACGTGGACTTCCGAAAATTCACCTGGATTCAGAAAAACTGAAGCCCCAACTCACAAACTAGAAAGGAGTAGGGGAACCGAATCTGTGAACAAGCCACCTAATCCGGTGGTCCTCAGTTTTCTTATCAGAAATGACTAAACTTAGGGCACAAGCTTGTTGTAAAGATCAGTTGAAATCGTATGAAAGCTATTTTATTTCATTTTATTGAAACAGGGTCTCTCTCTCGCTCAGGCTGGAGTGCGGTAGCAACGACCTAGTCTTACTGCAGCCTCGACCCCGGGCTCAAGCCACCCTCTTACCTCAGCCTCCCAAGTAGCTGGGACTACAGGCGCACATCACCACGCCCGGCTAATTTTTGTATTTTTTATAGAGAAGGAGTTGCCCCAAATTGCCCAGGCTGATTTCAAATTCCTGGGCTCAAGCAATCTGCTCTCCTTGGCCTCCCAAAGTGCTGGGGTTAGAGGTATGAGCCACCAAACCTAGCCTAAAATCTCTTTTAAAGAGCAAATAGTTCAAATATGATGTATGCTGTCCTAATCCCTACTAATCCGGTTGACCTTCAAGAATGAGTTTATATTCATCTGGCATTTACTGCCTTATGTCCGGCAGGTATTTCACTAAATCTCATTTATTCCTCACAGCAATCCAACAAAGCATGGATTATCATTTTCCTTCTTCAAATGAGGAAACATATTTAGGATAGGTTAAAGTCTCTCAACTAACAACTGGCAAACCAGTGATCAATCTACGGCTAGGTGCCTCCAAATTTGTGCCCCTAGACGCCTGCAAATATATGTATTTGACCTCTCTGTATTAGAATAACAGGTAATTCAGATTTTGGTTTGCTACATATGGAGAAGTGTCAGATACCCAACGCAAACAAGCAACACACGAGTAGTGCAGAATCTGAGCATTTCAGCATTTTTGAGTTGAAAGGAAACTGTTCCACACCATTTACCACATACAGCTTCCTTCACACAGCTGGCCCTCAATCAAGCAAATCAAGAGTCACTCCATTTGCTTCTCTTTCATCTTTGAGTACCCAGAACCCAGAGCCAGAATTTCCACCCAGTTGCAGAAACTGTTCTTTCTCTTTTTAATTCCAGATTTGTACTTTCATATTTGTGTTTGTTTTATTTTTTTGAGACAGGGTCTCACTCTTGCCCAGGCTTGAGTGCAGTAGCTCGATCACAGCTCACACCAGCCTGTCTCCTGGGCTCCATATTGTAATGGCCAACCTTGTTTTTACTAACCCTGTTTTTAGACTCTCCCTTTTTCCTCTGATCACCTAGCCTTGTTTCCACCTGAATTGACTCTCCCTTAGCTAAGAGAGCCAGACACACTCCATCTTGGCTCTTCCACTGGCAGCCCCTTCCTCAAGGACTTAACTTGTGCAAGCTGACTCCCAGCACATCCAAGAATGCAATTAACTGATAAGATACTGTGGCAAGCAATTTCCAGGAATTCGTCTGATGGATAACTCCCAAAGCTCCGAGTCTATCACCTTGTAATAGTCTTAAAGCCCCTGCACCTGGAACTGTTTACTTTCCTGTAACCATTTATCCTTTTAACTTTTTGCCTACTTTATTTCTGTAAAATTGTTTTAACTAGACCCCCCCTCCCCTTTCTAAACCAAAGTATAAAAGAAAATCTAGCCCCTTCTTCGGGCCGAGAGAACTTTGAGCGTTAGCCATCTCTTGGCTGCCGGCTAAATGGACTCTTAATTCGTCTCAAAGTGTGGCGTTTTCTCTAACTCACTCAGGTACAACAATATTTTTGTTAAGTGGCCTCTTGTGCATACCTTTTTTTGTTTTGTTTTGTTTTTATTTGAGATGGAGTCTCGCAATGTCGCCCAGGCTGGAGTGCAGTGGCGCGATCTCTGCTCACTGCAACTTCCGCCTCCCAGGTTCAAGCGATTCTCCTGCCTCAGCTTCCCTAGTATTGGTTGTCTAGGGATTGTTGCATTTTACTTTTTTTTTTTTTTTTTGAGATGGAGTCTCGCTCTGTCTCCAGGCTGGAGTGCAGTGGCGCGGTCTCCGCTCACAGCAACTTCCGCCTCCCGGGTTCAAGCGATTCTCCTGCCTCAGCCTCCCGAGCAGCTGGGATTAGAGGCGCCTGCCACCACACCCGGCTTATTTTCTTATTTTATTTTATTTTTGTATTTTTAGTAGAGACGAGGTTTCACTATGTTGACCAGGCCGGTCTTTAACTCCTGACCTCGTGATCCGCCCGCCTTGGCCTCCCAAAGTGCTGGGATTACGGACGTGAGCCACCGCACCCGGCCTCTTGTGCATATCTTTAAAACACCTCCACAACTAGCAAAGTTCTCTGGCACATAGCGTTCAAAAAACGCTAGATGGGATAGTGGTTGAACAGGTCCAAAGAATAAACTGGTAGCGTGGGGCGGTGGTTCCACTAGTCTAATCCTCTAATTTTGTGCCTTTCTGTGGGAAGTGAGAATGCTTAACCTCGGGGCTGTGTTCAGGCAACACCCGACCCTAGCCAGGGTTGGGGCGGACCGCCTCCCGCGGGCTAGGTACTGAGGGCTACCTCAGCACGCGTGGTCCCGCCCTTTCCAGCCCGGCGGCAGCGGGAACGGAACGCGCGGTGCTGGCTGGGCCTCGACGCGCACCGTAGCGACTGCCCGAGAAGGCGGAGCTCGGAGTTCACCCCGCCCCGCTCCCTACCTAAGGCGTGAGGCTGCGAGCGGTCGGCTGTGGCAGCTTCTCTTGGCTGTGGCAGCTTCTCTTGGCTCTGACGGCTTGTAGTTATGGGGCAGGAGCCGCGGACGCTGCCGCCCTCCCCCAACTGGTACTGCGCCCGCTGCAGCGATGCCGTGCCCGGGGGCCTCTTTGGCTTCGCCGCGCGGACCTCCGTCTTCCTTGTCCGCGTGGGCCCGGGCGCAGGCGAGAGTCCAGGGACACCCCCGTTTCGAGGTAACTCACCACCCTTGGGCCCGAGACTTACTGCCCTTTCTACGTTCCCCAGGGGCGCCGAGTGGACGTCTCCAGCCACCCCGTTTTCTATAGCTAGGGAAACTGAGGCCCAGGCTGGGAGGAGAGGAAGCCCACAGTCACTAAGCTGAGTTGCTTCTGGTCTCCCAATGATACACCATGCTGTGGCCTAGCGGTCCCGCCTCCTGGAGCTTCCACGTGGGGCAGCTTGCTTACTGAAAAGTTAGCCTTGTATAGTCCCGGCCATTTATATGGCTCTCCCTCCCAGCCCGGTGCGCGCCAGACCCCCGGGAGCCTTCCTAAGGGGGTCCTAAGCAAGATCCTGCAACGTGTGGCATTCCTTACTGTAAGATGAATGGGTTGAAGCAGATGCTTTCAGGCTCCAAACTAGGCTTTGATTGTGCCTTAGGATATGACATGCCAGGTAATTTATTCTGGCCACATCTAAATAAGAGTCACTTTCACATTATTTGAGCTGCTTTCCAGTCTGCGAACTAAGCAGAGCAAGATATATCAACATTCATTTCACAGTTGAGAAGCTGAGGCTCAGAGACTTGTTCGAAGTCACGTGGCACAGCCAATATCAGCACTTGGGAATTCTGATTGTAAGTCTGTCGGTGTTTCAGTTATACCATGGGTTAAGTAACTACAGCATCTGCTTACTCATCATCCAACAACAATATGATTCTGCCAGGAACCTTGGATAGCACTTCGATTAACCTAGCGTCTGGTTTTGCTTAAAGTCATAGGAGAGTTGGTGGGACACACCGAAAGGGTCTCTGGCTTCACATTTTCTCATCACCCTGGTCAGTACAATCTCTGTGCCACCAGCTCCGACGATGGGACTGTGAAAATATGGGATGTAGAGACAAAAACAGTTGTGACAGAACATGCACTCCATCAGGTACCATGGCTTACTGGTTTCTCAAACCGTTTTTATCTATCTGTGCTGAGGGTTCTTCTGTTGCAGGCTAGGTTTGCTAGCTCATCTGTGCAAAGTAACTTGTAATTGTGTTCATTACTTAGATAAGAAACTATGTTGTAAGATGTCTCAACTGTTTTTGAAAGGAGATACATACAAACCAGAGGTTGGCAAACTGCTCTGTGCCTATTTTTGCAAATAGGTTTTATTAGAATACAACCACACTAATTCATTTAAGTATTGTCTATGACTGCTTTCATGATACAAGAGTTGAGTAGTTTGCAACAGGCATGGTATGGCCCACAAGGTCTAAAACAATTACCCTCCGGTTATTGATACAAATGGACTCCTGATATAGACTGTAAATGAGTGAATGAAACTCATTTCTAAGCTAGATAGTTACTTGATGTACCTGCCTTTTGAGAGAACAAAGGAAAAGACCTGCTTAATAAGAACTTTGCATTAAGCTATTTAAAAAATTTTTAATGATTATTTGATCTCCAGTAGTCTAAATCTTCCCACCATTTTGTTAATATCGTGTTGCTATACAAGTACTACTAATAAGTATTAACTACTTCTATTTTATTTTTTATTTATTTACTTTTTTGAGACGGAGTCTCGCTCTGTCACCCAGGCTGGAGTGCAGTGGCGCGATCTCGGCTCACTGCAAGCTCCACCTCCCGGGTTCACGCCATTCTCCTGCCTCAGCCTCCCGAGTAGCTGGGACCACAGGCGCCTGCCACCACGCCCGGCTAATTTTTTGTATTTTTAGTAGAGACGGGGTTTCACCGTGTTAGCCAGGATGGAATCGATCTCCTGACCTCGTGATCCACCTGCCTCAGCCTCCCAAAGTTCTGGGATTACAGGCGTGAGCCACCGTGCCCGGCCATATTAACTACTTTTAATGTATATATGTAGCATTATGCTGGTTTGTGATACAAGTTAAAAATTAAGTAGAACGGCCGGGCGCCTGTAGTCCCAGCTGCTGGGAGAGGCTGAGGCAGGAGAATGGCGTCAACCGGGGAGGCGGAGCTTGCAGTGAGCCGAGATTGCGCCACTGCACTCCAGCCTGGGCGGCAGAACGAGACTCCGTCTCAAAAAAAAAAAAAAAAAAAATTAGGTAAAACTTCAGCATTGATAATAACAGATTTTTGTTTTGTTTTAAAGCATACGATATCAACATTACATTGGTCTCCTCGAGTAAAGGACTTACTAGTATCTGGGGATGAAAAAGGAGTAGTTTTCTGTTACTGGTTTAACAGAAATGATAGCCAGCACCTCTTTATAGAACCCAGGACAATTTTCTGTCTTACTTGTTCACCTCATCATGAAGATTTAGTAGCCATTGGGTAAGTACTGTGCCATCTGTATTGATGATTTTTGTTTGTTTATGATCGTGTTTTGCATTTTCTTTACCTTCTTCTGTCCTTTTATTCCTCAAAGGAAACCATCTACAGATGTTAACCACTCCCCCTGAGCCCTTGGCATCATTTATTCCTCTAGGTCCTTACTGTCTCTGCCACTCCATTTTTGTTTCCTTGGTTTCCATGGTACTGTACTTTCTTCGTTCTTCGGATCTAACTCCTCCAGTCAACCTTTACATGTAGGAAATGTCCTCTTTCACCTTTTTCGCTTTCTCTACTGCCCGTTGATATAACATGAACTCCCAGGTGTCAGATGACTTTGCTGGGTCTCTCTAGTTCTGAGCGCTCCCTTTAGATTGGGAAAGTGATATGGCATTGGGATCTGTTTCCTCGTTGATCACCAAGGTTGTTTCACATGAGCTGCCTGAATACACATCCCCCTTTCCTTCACCATTTCATGTACTTCTCACTGAAAGATGTCTATTTTCTCTAATTTGAAGACTTAAGCAATTTCCCTAGAATGTTGAAGGAGAAATTCTGATTGGAGTGAATTTGAAAGACTGGGGACTAAGACAATAGAGATATACAAAGAGACAACAACTCTTTCACAAAGTTTGTTGTAAAAATGTGCATAGACATGAAGCTAGAGGGGATAGATGGGGTCAAGGGAGTATTAAATGGGAAATATTAAATGGGACCTGTTTTTATGCTGGTGGAAGTAAGGCTTGAAAAGAGGAAGAGCTTGTTGCAGGAGTAAACTATGATAAATGTAGGGGTATTGCTGAAAAGTCAAGAGGGGATTGGATTCAGATGACAAGAAGAAAGAACAGCTGGGAATATGGAAATAGGTGCAAGTAGATTTGTAGATGTGTTTGGAAGAAAAAGGTGTACCATTCTGGGATTTCTGATTTTCTCAGTGAAGCCTAAGTCAGAGTGGTAGAGTCAAGTTCATCATGGGGTTGAAACCGGATATGCAAAGAAGGTATGAAAATGGTCAAAGAGAATAGGAAAATGAATGTACTAAGGAAAATTATAGGCCCAGTGTTCACTGTTGAGTGGCAAACAAAGAATCGTGGCCATAAATTTAAAGTAAACTCAAACTGTTTGAGAAAGGAGATGGTTGGATTCAGCCAGGTTTGGGGCTTTGTGGAGTAAGTACACTTGAGGGAGAAGGAGACGGGGCGTACGGGTATTTTTAAAAGTTGATGATAAGGCTGGGCGCAGTGGCTCACACCTGTAATCCCAGCACTGTGGGAGGCCAAGGCAGGTGGATCACCTGAGGTCAGGAGTTCAAGACCAGCCCGGCCAACATGGTGAAGCCCCATCTCTACTAAAAATAAAAAATTAGGCCAGGCGCAGTGGTGCACGCCTATAATCCCAGCACTTTGGGAGGCCGAGGTGGGCAAATCACCTGTGGTCGGGAGTTCGAGACCAGCCTGACCAACATGGAGAAACCCCGTCTCTACTAAAAATACAAAATTAGCCAGGCATGGTGGCACATGCCTGTAATCCCAGCTACTAGGGAGGCTGAGGCAGGAGAATCACTTGAACCCAGGAGGCAGAGGTTGTGGTGAGCCAGGATTGAGCCATTGCACTCCAGCCTGGGCAACAAGAGCTAAACTCTGTCTCAAACAAACAAACAGACAAACAAACAAAAGTTAGCCAGACGTGGTGGCGCACACCTGTAATCCCAGCTACTCAGGAGGGTGAGGCAGGAGAATCACTTGAACCTGGGCAGTGGAGGTTGTGGTGAGACAAGATTGCACCACTGCACTCCAGCCTGAGCGATAGAGCAAGACTCTATCTCAAAAAAAAAAGTCAATGATAGTGATGGATCATGAAATCTGTGCTGCATTGGGTGGAGGGAAGTATGGAAAGACAGGTGTGGGTGAGTGATAGTGAAAATGGAAGGGAACTGGATCGGCAGTCTCTTGAAGTGGGAGCAGTGTTGTAGTAGGGTTGATAGGATGAACAGAAAGGTGGTAGGCAGGGGTCAGGGGAGGATCTTCAGAATAGTATTATTCCCAGAAAGCTTGATTCAAATTTCTAAATAGCTTGATCTGTTGGCAATTAGGTTGCATTACTTGGCAGTTTTCAAAGTCTAGGTCTTCAAAGGTTGACATACTCTAGTGTTTCTTTTAAAAAATAAATAAATAAATAAATAAATAAAGCTGTGCTGGGGTTTTTCCCTGTCGAATTCTGTAATGTGTAGGAAGTGTGAATAGGTACAGCCACTTTGTAGAATGCAGTTTTGTACTTTCTAATAAAGATGCATATATCTTAACATCCTGGCAGTTCCATTACTAGGCATCAAACCTGAAATTGTCTTAGACGTGTACATGAACATTAATAGCATTTTTTTGTTGTAAAAAATGGAAGCCCTTCAAAAGGAAAATGAATAAACTTTGATATATTCACACAGTGCAGTACTAATACAATAGTGTAATGACTGGCCAGGAACTAGAGTTACGTGTATCAACATGGACGAATTACAAACAGAATGAGTGAAAAAAACAAGCTGCAGGAAAATAGATTATAGCATTTATGTGCAGTTTTAAAATATGCAAAATCTATATCTTATTTAGGAATATATACAAAGAAAGGCTAGGAATGATATAACACAATTCACAAATAGAGTTTGACCTCTGGGTAAAGGAAGAAAAGGAGAAGAGATCTGGCAAGGAGAGAGGTTTGATTGAGGTGGAATGTACAGAGGACTTCAGCTCTATTGGTAATTATTTTTCTTAGGCAGGGTGGTAGATTACTTTTTTTATGTATCTGAAGTAGTTCATCTTTAAAAAGCTATTAGAATTTCTCAGTTTATTTTGAATTCATAAAATGACAGCCTTGGAATATGCAGGTCTAGAGTGTAGAATTCTGCAACTTTTGTTAAGTTCACAGTTTAAAAAGTAGTATCACTTATAAAAAAAGATTATTTTCCAGTGCACTAGGACAAAATTATCTCTAATTAGAAGAGTTGGCCGGGTGTGGTGGCTCACATCTATAATCCCTTCACTTTGGGAGGCCAACACAGGTAGATTGCTTGAGCCCAGGAGTTCGAGACCAGCCATGAGCAACATGGTGAACCCTCATCTCTACAAAAAAATACAAAAATTAGCTGGGCATGGCACGTACCTTTAGTCCCAGCTACTCTGGGAGGTTGAGGTGGGAGGATTGCTTGAGCCTGGGAAGTCAAGGCTGCAGTAAGTGGTGATTGTGCCACTGCACCCCAGCCTGGGCAACAGAGAGGGAAAAAAGAAGAAGAGTTGCTGGACCCTTGCAAAAATTATGAAAGTTCCCTTAGAACAAAATCATGGTCCACTGTGAGTTTTGTACCAGGCAACATACATAGTATTACCTAGTGCCAAGAGTTTGATCATAGAGAGAAGGGTTTTAACAAAACCAGAAGGCATAAGGTGAGCACTTTAAAAAAAGGAAAAAACAAAATTATTTTTTTCCTCTTCCCTCCTCCGCCACCCCAAATGCACCTAACTTTAAGGAATGCACCAATGGTAACTCTAAGCCAAAATGTTTACTAGAGACTCTGTTCTGTCTTCATTTTTTTAGTAATATTTCTAACTCTTGTTTTTTAGCTACAAGGATGGCATAGTGGTGATAATTGACATCAGTAAGAAAGGAGAAGTTATTCATAGGCTTCGAGGCCATGATGATGAAATCCACTCCATAGTCTGGTGTCCCCTGCCTGGTGAAGATTGTTTATCTATAAACCAAGAGGAAACTTCAGGTAGAAATGGTTTAAGGGAAAGTTAAGTACTCTTGAGACCTGAAGAACAGAGCGGGTACAATTATATCATTTTATCTTTTATGTATTATTTATTTTTGGAGATGGAGTTTCGCTTTTGTTGCCTAGGGTGGAGCGCAATCTCTGCTCACCGCAACCTACGCCTCCCAGGTTCAAGCGATTCTCCTGCCTCAGCCTCCTAAGTAGCTGGGATTACAGGCATGCGCCACCACACCCAGCTAATTTTGTATTTTCAGTAGAGACAGGTTTCTCCATGTTGGTCAGGCTGGTCTTGAACTCCCGACCTCAGGTGATCCACCTGCCTCAGCCTCCCAAAGTGCTGGGATTACAGGCATGAGCCACTGCGCCAGGCTGAATTATATCATTTTAATTATACCTAAAACTTCAAATTTTATAGTTCAGACCTATGAAAGAGATAGCTAAGTTTTGGAAACTCTTGCAAACTAATTTTTTTATATTAGTGTGTGTTTAATGCAAATTAAAAACAAAATTGCCACCTATCTTATAGAAGAAGCTGAAATTACCAACGGGAATGCTGTAGCACAAGCTCCAGAAACAAAAGGCTGCTACTTAGCCACTGGAAGCAAAGATCAAACCATTCGAATCTGGAGCTGTTCTAGAGGCCGAGGTAAGATTCATCGTTCTTTTGTGATGTAACCTATATTGATCTGGTGTAAGTAGAGGGTTTTTTGTTCTGTCTTATTGCCCTGAGGGTGTGTCATCTATCTGAGAGCAGTTCTTCACTTTTTGGTCTAGAATTCTGCTTTCTCATTTGAGCCTGGGCTAGAACTCTCTATTCTCTCAACATCTAGTCTTAGAGATTAGTATTTCCGATGCATTCCAGGAGAAGACAAGGATCTCTTGCTTTATAGAAGGGTCACTGTTTGGCATGGAGAACAAAATATTGGCAATAAAAACAGGAATATTAGAACATGATATGGCCTAAGCCAGGAGAATGGAAAAGATCTTAAGAGTTAGAGCTTTTAATGCACAAATGCAGAATAAATTACATACACCCAGCATACAATTATGTGTAAAAGCTCATTTTATCCAAATTATAGAGCCCCTCAATCATTTAGCTTTCCCAAATGTCTCTTTGAACAGAACTTTTATCTTTAAGTTTAAAAATTGAGAGAAACTCTAGGCATAATGAATATTTATAGTATATCATAGAATATAACCTTTATAGTAGAAATCTTGCTTTTCTCTTTCTAGCGGGCTTCTTTCTTCATTTTATTTTTTCTTTTTTTTTGCAGTTTTTTAAGCTGTGGTGGAAAATATAATATTTGCCATCTTTATCACTTTTAAGTGTACATTTAAGTGGTATGAAGTACACTCTAAAGTTGTGCAACTGTCACAGCCACCCATCTCCAGAATTCTACTCACCATTCCCCCCTCCCTCAGGCCCTGGCAACCATCCTTCTGCTTTCTGCTCTATGATTTTGACTACTCTGAGTATTTCCTTTGAGTGAAATTATACATATGGTATGTCTTTTTGTGATTGGCTTATTTCACTTGGCATATATCCCCAAGGTTCATCGATGTTGTAACGTATGTCAGCATATCCTTCCTTTCTAAGGCTGAATAATATTCCATTGTATGTATGTCCCACATTTTACTTACCCACTCATTCACTTGTTATAAATAAAATTTCGGTGCCGCAAAAGAAATAGCACTCAAATATAAAACTTTCTTTTTAATTCTCAGCAAGGCAGTGTACTTCTATAGAAGGGTGCGCCCTTACAGATGGAGCAATGGTGAGCGCACACTTGGACAAGGGAGGGGAGGGGTTCTTATCCCTGACGCATGTGGCCCCTGCTGCGGTGTCGTTCCCCTGTCAGCTAGGTTTAGACCACACAGGCTAAACTAATTCTGATTGGCTAATTTAAAGAGAGTGCCGGGGTAAGTGGTTTGACGGGAAAAAATGGTTATGGCAGAAAAAATGGTTATAGCAGAGCAGGAAATCAGAATGAGTCAGGGTGGAGCAGGTAATCGGGATGAGTCAGGATGGAGCAGGTAATCAAAAAAGGTTGCTTTTACGAGGAAGTTAAGTTTAAAAACAGAAGGCAAATAATTGAACATACTGACATATTGATTCTTTGAAGAGAAATTTAGAACTCATATCTCACACACTGATGGACATTTGGGTTGCTTCCATGTTTTACTATTCTAAATAATATGCTATGAGCATGGATGTACTTTCTACTTTATTTGAAACCATGATAGTTTTATCATATTTGCCCAAATGCATGTAAAGCAAGTAGCACAGCGCTTGGAATGTCGTCCAGTCTTCATCAATGGTAGGTAACTAATAGCATAATTTGGGAAGACAGAACTTTTTTAAGGTTTACAGGCTACTTTTGGGCATACTGCAGCTAAAAGTCCAAGTGGGAACATAACGCTGAGGATCCCTCCAGGAGGGTAACGTCTAGACTTAGAGGTGTCTGGTAAAATGGCCTTCAGTTGTGGTTGTGCAGCAGAATCAGCTGGAGAGTCTTTGGAAAATGTAGGTTCTTGTACCCCACCTCAGATCTACTGAGTCAGAATCTCTAGGAGTTAGGCCCTGGCGTATGTATTTTTTAAAGTTCCACCTGTGGTTCTGATGCACAATACAGCTTAAAAAACGGTGATTAGAAGCATGTCAGGTGAAGGTACTCCCCAACCACAGCATGTTGACTGCCAAATTTTTCTTTGTTGGATTTCTTGCCGACTAGAAATAGTAATCCCAACCTCTGTCCTTTTCACTTTGGAGTTATGTCACCGCAATACTTTTGGGTACACAACTCAGCTGTGTTACTAGCTAGGTTCTCAGTTTTACTTGGGAACTCATTTTCCCAGACAAAAAAATACTTTTTCTTTTGAGGCGGAGTCTCGCTCTGTGGCCCAGGCTGGAGTGCGGTGGCATGATCTCAGCTCACTACAAGCTCCACCTCCCGGGTTCATGCCATTCTCCTGCCTCAGCCTCCTGAGTAGCTGGGACTACAGGTGCCCACCACCACACCCAGCTAATTTTTTTGTATTTTTAGTAGAGACAGGGTTTCACCATGTTAGCCAGGATGGTCTCGATCTCCTGACCTCGTGATCCGCCTGCCTCGGCCTCCCAAAGTGCTGGGATTACGGGCATGAGCCACCGCGCCCGGCCAAAAAAAAAAAAATACTCTTAATACATTGAGATTGTCAAGATAGCCTATGGAAGCTTGTTTGACCTAAATGTAGCTAGACTAGTATTAACCACTATTTATAGTGATTAAAATTATAACCATAATAATGATTAAAATTGTAACCATTGGAAAATGAGATCTGAATTCTAAGTAACCAAACTAACAAGCTTGTACAGCACAGACTATTATGAACCGGCGGCGACTTCATGCATGTAGTTTCACTGTCTTGAGTGCCCATTGGGCTTCTTTTTAATCTGCAGGGGTGATGATTTTGAAATTGCCCTTTCTGAAGAGAAGAGGAGCGGGTATAGACCCAACTGTTAAAGAGCGCCTTTGGTTGACACTCCATTGGCCCAGCAATCAGCCAACACAGCTGGTATCTAGCTGTTTTGGGTAAGTCTTTTTTGGTCATGCTTTCTCAGATATATTTTGTTTTTCTATTTGGCCTCAAGTCCTCCTAGGATGGAGAAAGTAATGGCCAAGGCTTGTATTATGATGGGCCATTTGAAATGGAAAAATTATGAGACTAATGCCTGTACTGTCTACTAACAGAGCTGTAAAAAGATCAAATCAGTATAGTCCAGCAGTTAGGAATATGGACTCTGAAGTCAGAACTAAATTTCAGAATCACTTTGTCACTTACTGCCTTGTATTCATGAGCAAGACCCTTTACTTTTCTGAGCTCCAGTCACTTCAAGTGTAGAAAGGGGAGATGGTTATAATATTTTCTCTTAGGTTGGATTGCTATGCCCATTCAGTAAACAAAGTTCATTGACTACCTACTTCTAGTGGCTAGAGATAAATCTGTTTAAAGGGTAGTCCAATATACTCACATGGTTCAAGAAGAATGCAAGTATATAATAAACTGTCCTTCTGTCTTCCCTAGCTACTTGGTTCCCCTTTCTGTGATTAGACTTTTTTGAAACAGGGTCTTGCTCTGTCACCCAGGCTGGAGTGCAGTGGTGCAAACACAGCTCACTGCAGCCTCAACGTCCTGGGCTCAAGCAATTCTCCCACCTCAGCCTCCCAAGTAACTGGGACCATAGGTGACCACCACCATGCCCAACTAATTTTTTAATTGTTTGTAGAGATGGTCTCACTTTGTTGCCCAGGCTGGTCTTGAGATCTGGGCTTCAAGTGATCCTCCTGCCTTGGCCTCCTAGAGTGCTGAGATTACAGATGTGAACTGCTGCACCCAGCCTTCCCAGAGATATTTTGTGCATATTTTCAGAATATGCAATTTTTCTCTCCTTAAAAGACAACAAATCATTTTGCAGCTGTGAGCCCAGACTCTGTCTCAACAGTCACTTGTTTTCAGATTGTAAAACAACTAATGCGTGTGTTTTTCCTTCACAGAGGTGAACTGTTGCAATGGGATCTCACTCAATCTTGGAGACGGAAATACACCCTCTTCAGTGCCTCATCAGAAGGGCAAAATCATTCAAGAATTGTGTTTAATTTATGTCCTTTACAAACAGAGGATGACAAACAGCTATTACTTTCTACATCAATGGATAGAGATGTAAGAATGCTTATTTTCACTCAGCATTGTAGAGCAGCAGTTTACAACTTGGGTGGGATGAGAGGGCTTTTTCAAAGCACCTGTCAAGTCGTAATACTCCACCCCTGACTCCAATTTCAGAGTTATTGATACAGATCAGCACTGAATATATCAATAGCTCACATGTAAGGAGAATGTGAAGACCCACCAAAATAGTTTTTTGTTAAAGCAGACATAATAAAGAAGGGTAGTTTTGCCCAGGGAAGGATGTATTAGGTCAAGCTTGTCCGGCCCACGGCTCAGGATGGTTTTAAGCTCATCAGCTGTTGTTAGTGTTAGTGTTTTTTTTTTCTGAGACAGTGTCTTGCTCTGTCTCCCAGGCTGGAGTGCAGTGGCGTGATCTCAGCTCACTGCAAGCTCCACCTCCCCGGTTTTACGCCATTCTCCTGCCTCAGCCTTCCGAGTAGCTAGGACTACAGGCGTGTACCACCTACGCCCGGCTAATTTTTTTTTTTTTGTATTTTTACTAGAGACAGAGTTTCACTGTGTTGGCTAGGATGGCCTCGATCTCCTGACCTTGTGATCCGCCCGCCTCAGCCTCCCAAAGTGCTGGGATTACAGGCGTGAGCCACGGTGCCTGGCCTAGTGTTAGTGTATTTTTTGTGTGGCCCAAGACAATTCTGCTTCCAATGTGGCCCCAGAAAGCCAAAAGATTGGACACCCCTGTGTTAGGTCCTCATGCTATGGTTTATCCTGGTTTGTAGTTTATGTAGCAGAATAGAAATCTTTCAGAGAGAATCGACTTTATTTGAAAGCCTGTTACCTTACTGTTTTGCAGTTAAGCTAGGCTTATTTGGTAGACTTCATTTTCTCCCTAGCCTGTCTCTTAAACAAGTGATGATTAAAAACTTACCATTTCTCCTTCCCTGGGTATGATAAGGTGTTTTGCCTTTTGAGAGAGCAGTTCTTTGATTTTTCTACTGTGCCGAGGCCATTTTCTTCCTTAGAGTTTGCCAAATGAGGGGGTTACCAGTGCTATAATAGGACAGAAAGACCACCAAACTTGGAGACAGGCGGTGTGGGTTCTGGTTTATTCATTGTGTAACCCTGAATTCACTTGACATCTTTGGGAATAAATATATTTTAAGATCCCTTTAAGCAACATAATTTATTACTATTTTTTTTTCTTAGCAGTGCTTTCTTCAATTCCTACTGGAAGACATACATTATCCTTACCCAGTCTTTGAGCCTATCCCATTTGACATATCAGGTTTTTTATTCCTATTTCTCTGTTCTTTTTTATGTTTAGGCCCTTACCATTAATCTTTGCAGGTAAAATGTTGGGACATGGCCACCCTGGAGTGCTGCTGGACCCTGCCTTCCCTTGGTGGGTTTGCATACAGCCTGGCTTTCTCTTCTGTGGATATAGGCTCTTTGGCCATAGGTGTTGGGGATAGCATGATCCGTGTGTGGAATACACTCTCCATAAAGAACAACTACGATGTGAAAAATTTTTGGCAAGGTGTCAAGTCCAAGGTTACAGCGGTAAGGATTCTTTTTTTGAGCTTGTTTTGAACTTTTTTCCAAATAATTATCTTTTATGCCTGTTCATTTAAATGAGCTCTGTTGAGAATCAAAAGTTTTAAAGTATTTTCAATGAAGTTTGAAACTAGGAAAGCAGAAGGATCCTGTAACCAAACCCATTATCCTCCAGAGTTTAAATTTATTAAGGCTCTGTTCATCTCAGCATTTTTTTCTAATAGTAAGAAGTTAGAAACAGCCTGACTGTATATTCATAGAAAATACATTAAGTTATAAGATAACCACATGTTGGAATGGCATCAAATTATTGAAAATGATAATGTAGATTCTTTCTTCCTTGATGTGGAAAGGTATATAAATGATTTATGAAAAATGTCAGTTACAAAACATGGAAAGCAGATTACAAAACAGTATGTGTAATTTTTTTGGTTTTCTCTAAAATGGTACCTTTCTTTTGGCTATTGAATCTAAAGGTAATAAATTTTTATGGTTTAAAAAGAAAATAAAACAGCACAAAAATAGAGAAAGGAAACATTTTTTTCCTACCCTACCCTCCACTCCAGTCCCCCACTTGAATAATCCAGAGAACCACTGTGGACAGTTTATGATCTGTCTTTTCAAATTTTGTAAACTATATAATATTAATAGAACTGTATTTTCTAAATTCTTCCAGAATCTCTTATTCCAACTTGACAGTGTATAATGCACATCATTTACGTATTTGAACTCATTTGGTTTTTTCAGTTGTATATAAGTTTATTCACAAAAATGTCTGGAAAGAGAGATACAACATCTGTAGTTGGTTTTTTGGATGAAAGATTACAGATGACATTGACTTTGTTTTTAATACCCTTTTTTGCCTTTAAATAATGAAGAAATCAGAGCAAGAAAGTTTTCCCTTTGGATGCTTAAAGGGTAATGTAAGGATTCCTTTAACTATATGCCCCACTTCTTATATTCTCACTTGGAAACTCTTTTTTTTGTAGCTGTGTTGGCACCCAACCAAAGAAGGTTGCTTAGCTTTTGGAACTGATGATGGAAAAGTGGGATTGTATGACACCTACTCCAACAAGTAAGAAGTGGGTGATTCTTCTTCCATTGTGGCCCAGGGGAGCCAAAAGTTTGGACACCCCTGCTCTAGAATAATCCTTCACTTTCCTTTTCATAATGTTGCCTTTTCAATTTGAAGACTACAAATCAGTTGTTTGGTGGACTCTTCCACATTTTGGACTTGTCACTTACCTCCTTGTGGTAGCTTCTAACTCATTTCCCTGTTCCCTATGTTTCATATGAACTAGAAGTTATGTCTAGAACTACATTCTCCACTACAGTAGTCATTAGCCACAGGTGATTACTGAGCACTTGAAAGGTGCCAAGTCCAAACTGAGATGTGCTGTAAATGTAAAATACACACCAGAGTTCCGAGTCTTAATATTTAAAGAAAATTTAAAATCTCAATAATTATTTTGATTATATTTTAAATGATACTTTCAGTGTGCTGAGTTAAATAAAATACATTATAGGCCGGGCGTGGTGGCTCACGCCTGTAATCCCAGCACTTTGGGAGGCCAAGGCGGGTGGATCACGAGGTCAGGAGATCGAGACCATCCTGGCTAACACAGTGAAACCCCGTCTTTACTAAAAATACAAAAAAATTAGCCGGGCGTGGTGGCAGGCGGCTGTAGTCCCAGCTACTCGGCAGGCTGAGGCAGGAGAATGATGTGAACCCAGGAGGCGGAGCTTGCAGTGAGCCGAGATTATGCCACTGCACTCCAGCCTGGGCGACAGAGCAAGACTCCATCTCAACCAAAAAAAAAACAACAACAACAACAACAAAAAATACATTATTAAAATTTCACTTTTTTCTTTTGCTTTTTTTAAATACAGCTACTAGAAAACTTTAGGTTACATATACAGTTCATCTTTGTGGCTTACATTGTTTATTTTTGTACACTGCTGCTCTAGAGGCTTGATTAGAATCCAGACCTGTGTGGTTCAGTTTAGTAGCCACATGTGGCTATTTATACTTAAAGTAATTAAAATGAAATAGAAATTCAGTTCCTCAGTTGCACTAGCCCCATTTTAAATGCACAAGAGGCATCCGTGACTAATGGCTACTTTATTGGACAACACTGTTCTAGACCAGGCTTTGGTGAACCATGGTCCATGAATTAATGGTTTTACCTTTTTAAGTGGCTGGAGAAAAATCAAAAGAATGTTTTATGACATATGAAGATTAAATAAAATTCAGATTTCAGTGTCTGTAAGTAAAATTTCATTGGGACCTGGCTACATTCCTTTGTTTACATTCTGTCTGGCTGCTTTCATACTTCCACAGCAGAGTGGAGTAATTGTGGCAGGGACCACGTGGCTGACAAAGCTTGAAATATTTACAGAAAAGGTTGCTGGCCTCTGTCTTAGATCATTCATTTCTGAGTGAAAATCATTTATGATACTGCAGAGCTGTCCTTTTGTTTTGTTTTGTTTTGTTTTGTTTTGTTTTGTTTTGTTTTGTTTTGTTTGAGACAGAGTTTCGGTCTTGTTGCCCAGGCTGGAGTGCAGCGGTGCAGTCTCAGCTCAGCAAAACCTTCACCTTCTGGGTTCAAGTGATTCTCCTGCCTCAGCCTCCCGAGTAGCTGGGATTACAGGCATGTGCCACCACACCTGGCTAATTTTGTATCTTTAGTAGAGACAGACAGGGTTTCTCCGTGTTGGTCAGGCTGGTCTTGAACTCCCAACCTCAGGTGATCCACCCTCCTCAGCCTCCCAAAGTGCTGGGATTACAGATGTGAGCCACCAGAGCTGTCCTTTTTATATGCAGTTCTTGAAGTACTCATGTAGAACCTATATGCAGTTGACTATTCTCCTTTTTTAACTCTCAAAAAAAAAAAAAACAACACTATTTTAAGGCCTGGCATGGTGGCTCATGCCTGTAATCCCAGCACTTTGGGAGACTGAGGCGGGCGGATCCTGAGGTCAGGAGGTTGAGACCATCCTGGCTAACATGGTAAAAGCCCGTCTCTACTAAAAATACAAAAAATTAGCTGGACGTGGTAGTGGGCGCCTGTATCCTCAGCTACTCGGGAGGCTGAGGTAGGAGAATTGCTTGAACCCAGGAGGCAGAGGTTGCGGTGAGCTGAGATTGCGCCACTGCGCTCCAGCCTGGGCGACTGAGCAAGACTCCGTCTCAAAAAAAAAAAAAAAAACTATTTTAAAGATTTATTTGAAGTACACTGTTTTTAATCAAATAAAACTTAAATAGTTCTATATCATCATGAAATTGCTAATTCTATTACATTATTATATCCTGGTTATTATAAGCTGAATATTCAGATTAACAGTACAAAAGCCATGTAATAGCCAGGGAGTGATGGGTATTGCCCTAGAGCTATTATGAGGCGTTTTGCCAGAACTGCTTATTCTATTTCTTTTAGATATAGGCTAAAGTAGGCCGGGCACAGTGGCTCCCAGCACTTTGGGAGGCCTACGCGGGCATATCATGAGGTCAGGAGATCGAGACCATCCTAGCTAACACTGTGAAACCCCGTCTCTACTAAAAGTACAAAAAATTAGCCGGGCTTGGTGGCAGGTGCCTGTAGTCCCAGCTACTCCAGAGGCTGAGGCAGGAGAATGGTGTGAACCCAGGAGGCGGAGCTTGCAGTGATCGGAGATCGCGCCACTGCACTCCAGCCTGGGTGACAGAGCGAGACTCCGTCTCTAAAAAAGAAAAAAAGAAAATAAATAGGCTGAAGTATAAATTAGCCTGTTTATAAAATATAAATTTCTTTTAGAAATTTTGATTTATTCTCTAGAATGATCACTATAAATTTGTCAGATAAATGGAAGTAAGTCAGCTGCTAATTATTCATAGGCTCTGGAATTCTAAAATCATACAAAGAATGTATGATAATTTATGGTAAAAGAAATAATGCTGCCTGGTTTTTTCCTACAAAGTTAAGCATTCTTTACTGACACATCACATATCATTACCACAACAACCTTCAAAAATACTCTTAGGAGTATGCCTTCTTTAAAAGACAATCACAAACTGAAAATCTCTCTACCCCGAAATCTTGTCTCAGTTTAGGAAATGTGATGTTAATGGCACAGAGTAAGTCTAAAATGACTTCTCATCTTTTTTTTTTTTTTTTTTTTTGAGACGGAGTCTCGCTCTGTCACCCAGGCTGGAGTGCAGTGGCGCGATCTCGGCTCACTGCAAGCTCCGCCTCCCGGGTTCATGCCATTCTCCTGCCTCAGCCTCTCCGAGTAGCTGGGACTACAGGCGCCCGCCACCACGCCTGGCTAATTTTTTTGTACTTTTAGTAGAGACGGGGTTTCACCGTGGTCTCGATCTCCTGACCTCGTGATCCGCCCGCCTCGGCCTCCCAAAGTGCTGGGATTACAAGCGTGAGCCACCGCGCCCGGCCAACTTCTCATCTTTTACATGACTGTGAAGTGAATACATTTGGGTGGTGATAATATATGCTCTGGCTAGATAGGTAAGAGTAACATTTTTGCGGGGGGGTAAAATATGTTTGGGACTTAATCATTTTGGTAGTAAATGTCATTATTTGATATTTAAATATAATTTAAATGTAGTAAATATATGATAATTAACTGCTTTACAATCAACCATTTGGAGCAAGATATTATTGAATTATTTTTCTCCAATTATTAGTAGTTATGTTTATAATGGGGACCTTTTAGAAAAAGATGGTCTGTTCTACACTATGCCTTTTTGTTTAAATCTCTGTTTGTTCTCTCTCCCCACTCTTCTAAAGGCCTCCACAGATTTCTAGCACATATCATAAGAAGACTGTATATACTTTAGCCTGGGGGCCACCAGTAACCCCCATGTCACTTGGTAAGTATCTGAACAATTCCGTAACAAATACGAGAGTATTCTTCCTTCAGTTTAATCCTAAAATATTAAAGATGGAAAGAGTCATAAATGGTCTAGTGCACTGACTGCTTATGTGGGCTACTTATGTCTCCAGGGGTTCATGAAGATAGTAGTGGCAGACGATAAATCACAATTCCTGGGAGAAACCATTTACCCATAATAAGCTTCCCCAAACTCACTAAAGCATTGTTTCTTCTATTTGATCTGAAATTTTTCATTGTATGTGTAGTTATCATGCTGGGTCCTGATACCCAGTCTAATATTACTCACTAAAACTTGCTGTCTCTTTTTAATTTTATCAGAATTAGAATGATACTTCAGTATATTAATGGAATAATATCTGTTTTCACCCACAGGAAAAGCAAACTTAGAGTTTCTGAAATGATCTCTTGCCTTTGATTCAGCATTCTGCCCCTTTCCCTCTTCTAGCCCCTCAGCCTTGTCTTTTTCTTATTCCTAAAGTAATGAGTCTTTTCTATTAGCTTTTTAAATGAGTGTATTCATCAAAAGTCTCTGATAAACTTTTCTTTATCATCTATGATGAAACATCTGTAAATTTCTATAGGAATTGCATTGCATAGAGAGGATAAGTAGATTTATCAGAACTCAAGTAGCATTGGAATTTGTAGTTCGTTTATTCAACAGATGTTTACTGGGTATTTGATTTGTAATCTACCAGTGGTAAAAGTAAAACCTGCTCTTATAGAAACCCACGAGAGGCCGGGCGAGGTGGCTCATGCTTGTAATCCCAGCACTTTGGGAGGCCGAGACGGGCGGATCACGAGGTCAGGAGATCGAGACCACAGTGAAACCTCGTCTCTACTAAAAATACAAAAAATTAGCCGGGCATGGTGGTGGGCGCCTGTAGTCCCAGCTACTCGGAGAGGCTGAGGCAGGAGAATGGCGTGAACCCGGGAGGCGGAGCTTGCAGTGAGCCGAGATTGCGCCACTGCACTCCAGCCTGGGCGACAGAGCGAGACTCCGTCTCAAAAAAAAAAAAAATAGAAACCCACGAGAATTACTGTTTGCTTCTTAAAAATTAACAAGAAGATTGCTGTGATACTAAGGACATCACTGCTTTGACGACATCTCTTTGTTATAAGACATAGAAAGTCCTACTGTGCTATGTAATTCCCAAAGAGTACCAATTTCTGGAAGAAAAAGCAAATTCTCAGAAGCCTTTGAGAACATGTATGTTTTTTGATCCTAGCTTTTGAACCCCTGTTATTATGAATACCAGAAGAATGTTTAAAGCAAATATGTTGCATCACATAAATTAACCTAGAGTTACAGTAGTATAGTTTTTTTACTTCTGCTCCCAACAACTGTGTTCAGATGGAAAGAACAGTGATTTTATTCCAATGTATTAGAATGTTTCAAATACATAGTTCTTTTAAAACAACTATGTAGTATGATATGGTCATACTATAGCAACAAATAGTTAAGCTGGCGAAGTACAAAACTGGTAAATTTCTTTTCTTATTTCATACAGTAGGAGAAGGAGACAGACCTTCCCTTGCTTTATACAGCTGTGGAGGAGAAGGGATTGTCTTACAGCATAACCCCTGGAAGCTTAGTGGAGAAGCCTTTGACATCAACAAACTCATCAGGGACACCAATTCAATCAAAGTGAGTTCTTGTGGTCCTAAAGTCTTTTCTTTCTGTATCACAGATCCCTCTGTGTTTCCCATCTTGCAAAATAAATGCTGTTACTGGAGATTACCATCATCATACTAAGTCAGATTTCTTAAATGTTCTTATAAGGCTGTGCATGAATTTGTGAGTTATAACATATATCTTAGGAGTCTTTATCCTTGAATAAAACAAAGAGGTACCTCTCAGACAGTGAGTATGAGGCAAAAAAATAAAAAAGCCAAAAAAGAACTACTGAAAAAAAAAGGTTTGTCTCAATTGCAACAATGATTTATTACAAACTTTCAGGTGTTATGTATAAAGCATCCTTTTCAGGCCAACACTTTCACCAAAGTGATGCTGTGGTAAAAATAACAATAATATAGTGTCCAAATGCAACTGCATGATGTTTTACTCAAGACAAAATTGTCATTTTGTTTTTCTAGTAAAATGATTCTAGATTTACACAAAGCTACAAAAATAATACACATAATTTGCTTATATCCTTTACCCAGATTCCCACGTTTAATTACATTTGTGTTATCATTCTATCAATATGTGCCAGAACTGTCTTTTTAAAGTCATACCTTAAATGTTGAGATTTCCTTATTTCCTTACCTTTTTTTTTTTTTTTTTTTTGTGACAGAGTCTCACTCTGTCGCTCAGGCTGAAGTGCAGTGGCGTGATCTCGGCTTACTGCAACCTCCGGCCTCCTAGGTTCATGAGATTCTCCTGCCTCAGCCTCCCAAGTATCTGGGACTGCAGGCATGGGCCACCATGCCCAGCTAATTTTTGTATTTTTAAGTAGAGATGGGGTTTCACCACATTGGCCAGGCTGGTTTTGAACTTCTGAGCTCAAGTGATCCACCTGCCTTGGCCTCCTTACCCTTTCAAATGAGTATTTTTATTTATTTACTTATGTATTTTTTGACACAGAGCCTTGTTCTGTCGCCCAGGCTGGAGTGCGGTGGTGCAATCTAAGCTCACTGCAGCCTCCACCTCCCGGATTCAAGTGATTCTCATGTCTCAGCCACCTGAGTAGCTGGGATTACAGGCACGTGCCAAGACTGGTTAATTTTTATGTCTTTAGTAGAGGCAGGGTTTCACCATGTTGGCCAGGCTGTGGTCTCGGACTCTTGGCCTCAAGTGATCCACCCAGCTTGGCCTCCCAAAATACTGATTATAGGCATGAGCCACCATGCCCAGCCCAAATGAGCATTTTTATGTTATTGCTCATTACTTTTATGGCCAGTATAAAAGTAACATTTAGTTATAAATTGGATTATATTGTTGATTATATTCCCTCATTGTCTTAATTTTATCTAAACATTAACATTCAGCAATGAATAAAAGAGACAAAATTCCTGTTCCTAAGACTTTTAATTTATTGGCACTTGAATGTATGGATCAGAGGTTCATACTAGGAGTCTGAGCTGGGAATAGAAATTTTGAATCCCTTCACAATAATGATAGATGAAGAAGCTGTGGGCATGTATGAGGTGGGCTAAAGAGACAATTAACAAGAGAAGAGGGCTCAGGCAGCCTTGAGAAATACCAGCATATAGATATGGGAGGGAAATGATTCAGGGAAAGAAGCTTTGAAGGGATAGAAAACAAGGAGGGTGTATATAGCTTTCTTTAAGGACCCATGGTCCCCACGTTGTCCAAGCTGATGGGCACAGATCAGTTTAATTAAGTATATATTTCACAAGGTTAAGCATTGTAAACATTTAGTACTTATTAGCCTTGGGGGTTTTTTTGTTTTGTTTTTTGGCCCAGTTAGGAAATGAGAATTAGAATGCGTGTTCTTAGTAATCCTTTGACTAATTATGTAGATTCTTTACAAGAATAGCTGTTGTGTAATTAAAACGTTTTTAAACTCTAGGGATTTTTTTTCTCATGCTGTCATTGCTGATTTGTGAGATATGTATATAGTCAAGATTGGTTTGTTTTGCTTTCTAGTACAAATTGCCTGTACACACAGAGATAAGTTGGAAAGCAGATGGCAAAATCATGGCTCTTGGCAATGAAGATGGGTATGTATTTGCTTCTTGAAGATAAAAAATTTGCAATTGCACATATATTTGATCACAAGCTGACTAATGCCATCTGTAATGTTAGCTGGGGAGGCCCAGTTGTATTTGGTATTTTGATTTGTTCTTGATATCCTCCGCTGATCCAGAAGCACCTTGTGTCTTTGAGAACTACAGAATTATTTAGATATTTTCAGCCCATTGAGAGTATTTGGCTACACTGTATTTTGGCTGTCTTGTGCCTCACAAAATGGTCACCTCCTATGTTGAACTGCCTAAATCTCCATTTTTTTAAAGTAAGCCTAATCAGAAATGCTTTTTAGGTCTATGTCCTGACCAGTGTTAATCATAGTAACACAGTACTAATTCAGCCATTGATCTGTTAATTATTTTAGCTTCTCCCTATCATCATTTGTCATTAATGCCTGATGAACACAATTTTATCAAGCATTGTTAGAACACTAGGAGATTGTTACACTGAGGTAGTGTGGAAAGTTAAAATTTTTAAAAATTAATTTTTTTAAGAAAAGTATTGTTAGGATATTGCTAGAATTTTTAAAAGCTAAATATACTTTTTGGAGAATAACTTTTGATACTTGATTTTTTATGAGAGAATGACCTTTGCAGTGATAGAAAGGGTTATCCTTTTCCACCTCATCTTTCCTTGCCTGATGGAATGAGGGAGCTACTATTTGCATTGTAACTTGTAATTTGATCATCCATCTTTCTTGTTTTGATGTGTTTCTTATTCCAGATCAATAGAAATATTTCAGGTTCCCAACCTGAAACTGATCTGTACTATCCAACAGCATCACAAGCTTGTGAATACCATTAGCTGGCATCATGAGCATGGCAGCCAGCCAGAACTGAGCTATCTGATGGCCTCTGGCTCCAACAATGCAGTCATTTATGTGCACAACCTGAAGACTATCATAGGTAACTTTGGTTTTTTTCATACTGGGGATGATATCGTTTGTTCAGCTACTTTCCATTCTAATCTTTGTTACTTTTTACTTTATTTTTGACATTATAATAAAATAAGTATTATTCTTACTACTTTTTCTGTTTCAAAAGTAATAGATTCATCTTATTTTAAAATTCTTTCAAACATGACAGAAATGGTAACAGAAAATGAAGTTGGCCAGGCACAGTTGCCCACACCTGTAATCCTGGCACTTTAGGAGGCCACAACGAGAATATTACTTGTGGCCAGGATTTTGAGACCAGCCTGTTAAACAGTGAGGCTCCGTCTCTACAAAAAATTGAAAATAAAAAACAAATTTGCCGGGTTAGAGGTGCACGCCTGTAGTCCCAGCTACTTGGGAGGCTGAGCTGGGAGGATCATCTGATACTAGGAGTTTGAGGCTGCAGTGAGCTATATTTGCACCACTTCACCCTAGTCTGGGTGACAGAGCACACCCTATCTCAAAAAAGAAAGAAAAAAAATATGAAGTTTTCCCCTAAAATTTCATCATTCAATAACCAGTGTTATTAGTTTGCTGCATATTTTCTCTAGATTTTATAAAGTCATAGCCTACATATGTATATATGTTAGTATATATTAATAGATTTGCAATTCTGTGTACTTGTGTGAAAGAATAATCTTCTGTTCCTAGCCAAAAATAAATTGCTATATATAATATATACTGCTTGCAGTTTTTTTCTCTAAATTTACAATATTTATCATGGACATCTTTTTATGTCAGTACATAGGCTCTATCTTGCTGTTATTAACAAATATCTGTCAACCAGGCACAGTGGCTCATGCCTGTAATCCTAGCACTTTGGGAGGCCATAGTGGAAGGATAGCTTGAGACCAGGAGTTTGAAACCAGCCTGGGCAATGTAAGGAGACCCCACCTATACAAAAAATTAAAAAAAAAAAAAACAGTTATCTGTTCATTCCATTATATGGGCTTACCATAATTTATCCATTCCACAATTAAATGACATTCAAATTATTTTTTTTTTTTACAATTTAAGTACTATTACAATAAACTGCCTTATACATAGATCTTCATGAATATGAATGAATAATTTTTGTACAGAAAATTCTAGAAGTAGAATTGCTAGGTAAAAAGATGTAGTTTTTTATAGTTATTGCTAAGTGGCTCTTCAAAAACATTATGCCATTTAATACTTCCGCCAGCAGTTTTTGAGTGTTACACACAAACAGAAGAAACATACCTCATTCCCGTGTTTGATTGCATTTGATTCTCACAATCCTGTGAGGGTGATAGGTAACGTTATCCTCATTTTCCCAATGATTAAACTGAGGCCCAGAAAGGTTAGCTAACTTATTCAAGCAAGTAGCATCGCTAATACATGATAGGGCCTAGATTCAACCTTAGAGTGTCTAATTGCAGTGTCTGTATGTGTTCTAGCAAGTACTATTCCATGCTTAATGAGTTAACTTTCATATGGGCATGATTTATTCCATAAGGAATCTTAAATTTCATTGAGGCCCCTTCGGCACCTGGAAAACCATAGTAGGTGGTCAGAAGAGCCATTTTTAAACATGAGTGAAGTGGGATTACTTTTTTTCCTAGTATGAAGAAATTACAATCTGACACTAAACTGTTTTCAGAGTGCTGTAAAACATGTGCTCTCAGCCATAGTGAAAATAGTTACATTTTTCATTTCTCTAGAATTTACTTCAGTAGTTTTCTAAGAATCCTATGTGTAACAAGAAAAAATATTTTTGGTTCTAGTAGTGACTCCTGAGTTAAAAGCAATATGGAAAAAGTATTAAAATGTAGATGTATTTTCCTAGTAATAAATAGTAGACAGTGTATAACTAATCAACATAAGTTAGAAAGCTGATTCTGGTCCTTACGATTATTATTGGGATTCTAAATTAATCATCCACTTATATCTACTAAATAATAGAGAAAGGAAGAAAACTGCCAGAATTAATTTTTACCTTCTTATTTTGAAATATTTGAGACATAGAGGAAAGTTATAAGAATTGTACAAAGAAATCGCATATACTTTTTCCTATTAATTCAACAATTTTTAGTGTCATATTGGCTTTATTCTGTGTGCATGTATGTATGTAGTTTTTCCTGCCAATTATCAATTTGTTAGCTTAACTTAATATATAATAGTTTAATCTTTCCCTTAAAATATACACAACTATTACTTGTCAATTTAAACAAATAGTTTAGGCTAGGCGTGGTGGCTCATGCCTATGATCCCAACACTTGAGGAGACCATGGCAGGAAGATCACTTGATTAGCCGGACATGATGGGTACCTGTAGGCCCAGTTACTCACAGGCTGAGGTGGGAGGATCCCTTGAGCCCAGGAGTTGGAGGCTACGGTTAGCTGTATGACTGTGTCACTGTACTCCACCCTTGGCCACAGGGTAAGACCTAGTCTCTTTAAAAAAAAAAAAGTAAAATAATTTAATCGGCCACCCGTATTCTAGTTGTGTCAGTTGATCCAATAATGTCCTTAATAGTGATTTTTTTTCCTCCAGCGTAGATTCCAACACAGGATCACCTATTTGCATTTTGTTGTCATGTCTCTTTAGTCTCCTTTCATCTATAATAACTTCTCAGTCTTTTAAAAATGATTTATTTAGGCCGGGCGTGGTGGCTCACACCTATAATCCCAGCACTTTGGGAGGCCGAGGTGGGCGGATCACCTGAGGTCAGGAGTTCAAAACCAGCCTGGCCAACATGGTGAAACCCTGTCTCTACTAAAAATACAAAAATTAGCTGGGCGTGATGGTGCATGCCTATAATCCCAGCTACTCAGGAGGCTGAGGCAGGAGAATAGTTTGAACCTGGGAGGCGGAGGTTGCATTGAGCCGAGATTGTGCCATTGTACTCCAGCCTGGGAGACGAGTGAAACTCCATCTCAAAAAAAAAAAAAAAATTATGTGTGTATTTATTTATTTTTTAGAAACTGGGTCTCACTGTATTGTTCAGGGTGGAGTGTAGTGGTGCAGTTATAGCTCATGACAGCCTCCAATTCCTGGGCTCAAGCCATCCTCCCACCTCAGCCTCCTGAGTAGCTGGGACTACAGGCGCATACCACCATGCCCAGCTAGGTTGGTTTTTGTTTTTTATGTTTTCCTTTTTTTTTTTTTTTTCGAGACAGGGTCTCACTCTGTCACCCAGGCTGGAGTACAGTGGCACGATCTCAGCTCACTACAACCTCTGCCTCCCAGGCTCAAGCAATCCACCCATCTCAGCCTCCTCTGTAGCTGGGACTATAGGTGTGCACCAACACACCGGTTAATTCTTGTCTTTTTTTTTGTAGAGTGAGGGTTTCCACAGGCTGGTCTTGAACTCCTGAACTCAAGCAATTTGCCCACCTTGGCCTCCCAAAGTGCTGGGATTATAGGCGTGAGCCGACACGCCTGGCCAAGCCAGACTTTTTAAAATCTTATGTGACATTTTTGAGGAAGATAGGGCACTCGTTTTGTAGATTTTTTCTCATTTTGCATTTGTCTGGTATTTTCTCATGACTGTATTCAAATTATACATTTTAGCTAGAATATCCTGTAAGTGATAATGAGACCTAACACTTCTTGTGGTGATCTGTACGCTAAGCACTGTGGATGTGCCCGCACTCTTTTTTTTTTTTTTTTTTTGAGACGGAGTCTCACTTTGTCGCCCAGGCTGGAGTGCAGTGGCGCGATCTTGGCTCACTGCAAGCTCCGCCTCCCGGGTTCACGCCATTCTCCTGCCTCAGCCTCTCCAAGTAGCTGGGACTATAGGCGCCCGCCACCATTCCCGGCTAATTTTTTTGTATTTTTAGTAGAGACGGGGTTTCACCGTGGTCTCAATCTCCTGACCTTGTGATCCGCCCGCCTCTTAATAACTAACAATGTTGCCTACTAAAAATCACCTAGACTTGGGAGGCTGAGGCAGGAGAATCACTTGAACCCGGGAGGCGGAGGTTGCAGTGAGCCGAGATTGCGCCATTGCACTCCAGCCTGAGCAACAAGAGCAAAACTCCATCTCAAAAAAAAAAAAAAAAATCACCTAGAAAGTGTATGGCAAAATCTTGATTCTTGTCATGTGAATGCCTTCCTGGATGTACTTTGTTTTGTTTTTTGTTATTACTAGTAGCAACAGTGATGTCTTTCCCTTGCCTTTTAGAGAGCAGCCCTGAGTCTCCAGTGACCATTACAGAGCCCTACCGGACCCTCTCAGGGCATACGGCCAAGATTACCAGTGTGGCGTGGAGCCCACATCATGATGGAAGGCTGGTATCTGCTTCCTATGATGGTACAGCCCAGGTACTATTGTGTCCTTGTCCCTGTGGGTACTTCACTGTGTACTCTAACAAATTCTTTCTTCTTTACCCCCGGTTGTGAGCAGGTTTCGCGTCCCCCATTATCATCATCTACAGAAGGAGATTTTCTGGGCTCTAAGAGGCATTTTAGTTTCATTCCATATAGCTGGGCCCAGGCTAAGACTGGGTTTTGTTTTTTTTTTTTTACTTAGATGAAGGGGAAAGTATTGATAGGAGCTAGCTAACTCTTAACATTTTTACAGATTTCATTCTGACTCACTATCAGTATGGTGGACTAATATGATATGCAAAGTACTCTCCTGTTCAGACACTGAAATGTTGGCTAAAAATCACAAAACAATTTTTAATAATAAATTGGTCAGTCAGAAATCTCCAAGTTTTAAATAAATAAAGATGAAATGCCAAGCCAGATCTATGAGGGAGGACTTGTGGATATCAGAACTAGAGCTGGGGACCTAACATCTGTGATGTATCTTGCTCAGTGTTGAGTTGTAATTGAGCTGTCTGCACAAAGCTGAGAGCCGCGAAGAGCTGCCTTCTGTGAAACTGAGTTCAGAATAATTCAAGAAATAGAAAGGAAATTGGCCAATTACTCAAGGAATTGGAGACAAAAGAATCACCTATGAGAAATTAGAACTCTAATTTCTGTACTAGATGTGGGCTATTTTCTTCATGATACCAGAATCTCAAGCCCAAAAGTTAACATACAGTACTGGTTCGAGACAGTGAAATCCATAGGACACCAGTAGAAACTCATTCAAAATCATCCCCGTAGGAATGTCTATGCATCTCCGAGCACAGAAGTCTCTTACAGGAAATAGTACTCTTCTGAAATTGAACTTCTAAGAGAAAACTCTAAATCACCTGAGGAAATAAGAGGCCGCAGATTGTTTTTGTTTTTTGTTTGTTTGTTTGTTTTTTTAAATTAGAAAACATACCGCCCAAACAATAGAATAACCAGAAAATGTCTATTCGGCCATGTGCTTTTGGGTTTAGGTGTGGGATGCTCTCCGGGAAGAGCCCCTGTGCAATTTCCGAGGACATCGAGGTCGACTGCTTTGTGTGGCGTGGTCTCCTTTGGATCCAGACTGCATCTATTCAGGGGCAGATGACTTTTGTGTGCACAAGTGGCTCACTTCCATGCAAGATCATTCCCGGCCTCCTCAAGGTCAGTCAGAACCTAGAGCTTATCTAGTTCTTTTTCTCCCTTTCTTAATAATTGAGTTGATCAGGATTGAGCAAGAAAGACATTCTGGTAGGACATTAGTGTCAGTAGGGCAAGGGTCTGAGCCTAAGCAAGAAGGCAGCTACAAGGGCTGGAGAACAACAACACCCACAATAGGAAAGAGCATACCTAGCACTCAGATCTTGGTTTCTTTTTTGAGACAGAGTCTCGCTCTGTTACCCAGACTGGAATGTAGTGGCGTGATCTTGGCTCACTGCAGCCTCCACCTCCTGGGTTAAAGCGATTCTCGCACCTCGGCCTCCCTAGGAACTGGGACTACAGGTGCGCACTACCACACCTGGCTAATTTTTTTGTATTTTTAGTAGAGACGGGGTCTAGCCATGTTGGCCAGGCTGGTCTCAAACTCCTGGCCTCAAGTGATCTGCCCACCAGCCTCCCAAAGTGCTAGGATTACAGGCATGAGCCACCAGGCCCAGCCCAGATCTTGGTTTCTAAATGACATTCTCCACTAAAAATGTCCATGGCTTCTTGGAGAAATGGCTGGTTCCAGTCTGGGACAGGAAGAATACAAACTGAACCTGGAACATTCTTATGCCAGAAAGGAAGGCAGTACTCAAAAGAATTTAGGAGACATATCAAAAGGACAGAAGAAACAGCTTGAAGAGGCTCCCACTGAGCAAATCTGGGACAATTGTTGAACATAAGTAAGAGGAGGCCGGGCGCAGTGGCTCATGCCTGTAATCCCAGCACTTTGGGAGGCTGAGACGGGCGGATCACAAGGTCAGGAGATCGAGATCATCCTGTCTAACAGGTGAAACCCTGTCTCTACTAAAAATACAAAAAATTACCTGGGTGTGTTGGCGGGTGCCTGTAGTCCCAGCTACTTGGGAGGCTGAGGCAGGAGAATGGCGTGAACCCGGGAGGCAGAGCTTGCAGTGAGCCGAGATTGCACCACTGCACTCCAGCCTTGGTGACACAGCAAAACTCTGTCTAAAAAAAAAAAAAAAAAAAAAAAAAAAAGAGGAAAATTCCATTTCTGGCTAAGAAAGATTAATTGGTATCAGACTTGCCATAAGCAACTAGAAAGCCAGACAAAATATATTAAGCAACTGCTGGGCACAGTGGCTCATGTCTATATTCCCAGCACTTTGGGAAGCCAAGGCTAGAGGATCACTTGAGGCCAGGAGTTTGAGACCAGCCTGGCAACAGAGCATGATCCCGTCTCTATCAAAAATTACAAAATAAAAGCAAATAGGAAAAATTGGCCAAGCATGCTGGCTCACTCCTATAATCCCAACACTTTGGGATGCCGAGGCAGGAGGATGGCTTGAGCCCAGGAGTTCAGGACTAGCCTGGGCAACATAGGGTGACATTGTCTCTGTGAAATAGATTTTTTTTTAATTTTAAATGAAAGAATATATTAAGCAACTAGAAATTTACACCCAGAGAAATGAAATGATGTGTCCACATAAAGACTTGTAAAAGAATGCTCATAGTAGCTTTATCTGTGATCACCAAAAACTGCTAACAATCCAAATGTCCATCATCAGATAAATGAATTAATTGTGGTATATCCCTATGGTAGACTTCTACTCCACAATAAAAAGAAGGTAACAACTGATAAAGAACAAAATGGATGAATCTAGAAAAACATGCCAAGCAGAAGCAGCCAGGCACAAAAGACTACATACTGTCTAATTCTGTTTATGTGAAATTCTTTTTTTTTTTTTTGAAACGGAGTCTCACTCTGTCACCCAGGCCAGAGTGCAGTGGTGCACTCTTGGCTCACTACGACCTCTACCCCCCAGGTTCGAGCAATTCTCCTGCCCCAGCCTCCTGAGTAGCTGTGACTACAGGTGCGTGCCTCACACCCAAGACAATTTTTTGTGTTTTTAGTAGAGACAGGGATTCATCATGTTGACCAGGCTGGTACTGAACTCTCGACCTCAGGTGATCTGCCCGCCTCAGCCTCCCAAAGTGCTGGGATTATAGGCATGAGCCACTGCGCCCAGTGTATGTGAAATTCTTCAACAGGCAAAACTAAACCATAGTGAGAGCAAATTAGTGATTGCCTAGGGCTCAAGCAGGGGGTATATCTTACCACAAAGAGGCTTGATGGAAATATTAGATTAGTACAAAAGTAATTGTGGTGGTGGTAGATACTTTGATAATCATCAAAGTATTAAAAAATGGGTGTATTTTATTATATTACCCCTCAGTAAAGATGATTTTAAAGTAAGCAAAGGATAAAAACCTTAAAATGTAAATGTAGAAACCTTAAAAATGTAAATGTAACAGTAATGGAAGAATTCCTGAGTCCAGACTGATATAATAAATAAATGGGGAGAAGCACAAGCTCTTCCTTGTGGTAGGATGCCAACTAGATGCCAAGCTCTTCCTTGTGGTAGAATGTAGAGTGAAATCCTGGAACTAGTTGTTCACCCTGTGGGCCAGGCACAGTAGCTCATGCCTGTAATCCCAGCACTTTGGGAGGCAAGCTGATCACTTGAGCCCAGGAGTTTGATACCAGCCTGGCCAACATGACAAAACTCTGTCTCTACAAAAAAAAAAAAAAATTACAAAAATTACTCAGGCATGGTGTCGCACACCTGTAGTCCCAGCTATTCAAGAGGCTGAGGCAGGAGGATTGCTTGAGCCTGGAAGGTCAAGTAAGGCTGCCGTGAACTGAAATTCTGCCACTGCACTCTAGCCCAGACAACAGAGCAAGAGCCTGTCTCAGAAAAAAAGAAAAAACTCACCATTTGGCAGTCATCATAGTAACAATGTTTAATCAAGAAACATCAGTGAATACTAAAACTCTTAGATGCAAATACTTAGTAGTTAAACAGGGGAAATACCCTTTTAGGGAGTAACTTGGAAGACACCCCCTTAATCAGATGATCAAAGTAAACCAAATGGGATGAATAAAAATTAGCTGCTACCTCATAGATTGCCCTGGATGAACATAGCAGCGCTAATGTGCATTCCAGCTAAAGATGCATACCCTAAATCTAGTCATGAAAAACATCTGGCAGACCTAAATTGAGGGAAATTGGACAAAATAACTGTCCTGTAATCTTCAGAAGTTTCAAATTATGAAAGTCAAAGGAAAACCACGCAACTAACTGTTCCAGGCTGAAGGGAACCAGAAAGGCATGACAACCAAATGTACCGTGTGATCCTGGATTGATTCCTTTTGCTATAAAAGACATCTGGATAGGCCGGGCATGGTGGCTCATGCCTGTAATCCCAGCACTTTGGGAGGCTGAGGCGGGTAGATCACCTGAGGTCAGGAGTTTGAGACCAGCCTGACTGACCAACATGGTGAAACCCCGTCTCTACTAAAAATACAAAAATTAGCTGGGCGTGGTGGTGCGTGCGTGTAATCCCAGCTACTCAGGAGGCTGAGGCAGGAGAATCGCTTGAACGTGGGAGGCAGAAGTTGTGGTGAGCCGAGATCTCGCCATTGCACTCCAGCAGGGGCAAGAAGAGCGAAAACGTCTCCAAAAAAAAAAAAAAAACAGACATCTGGGTAAAATTGGCAGAACTTAAATAGAGTGTATGGAGTAGATGGCAGTAATGAATCATGTTAATTTCCTGATTTCCGTGGTTGTACTATGGTGATGTTGGAGCATGTCCTGTTCATAAGACACACACTAAAATATTTGGGTGTTATTGTTTATCATGTTTATGATTTAATGAAATCTCAAAAGGGTTTGGTTAATATTGTGATAATATAATTTTAAAAGTTCATTGAAAAGGAAGGGAATGGGTAAAAATGATATTAAAGAGTAATGAGATATTGGAGTTTACCACCTAGAGTGCTTTTAACCAAGAATGTATACTTTAGTCTGTCCTTCTTTATTGTGATTCTTGTAGGCAAAAAAAGTATTGAATTAGAGAAAAAACGGCTCTCTCAACCTAAGCCAAAGCCTAAAAAGAAGAAAAAGCCCACCGTGAGAACTCCTGTAAAGCTGGAATCGATTGATGGAAATGAAGAAGAAAGCGTGAAGGAGAACTCGGGACCTTTTGAGAATGGTGTGTCAGACCAAGAAGGGGAGGAGGAAGCGCGGGAGCCGGAATTACCCTGTGGCCTTGCTCCAGCAGGTATGTGGCAGAATCCTGTGTATCACTAGGATTTCGTGGTCGTGTCTAGGAAACTAAGCTGGGTCCTTACTCAGTTTGAAACTTCGCTGTTGCCATTTTTCCAACTCTTGGAAACAGCATTCGTTTTTTTTGTTTGTTTTTTTTCAAGCTTTATTCAAGTCCTAAAATAAATATCTTTGTTTGAAGTTTTAAAGGGGTTCTAGTGGATGTTTGCGGTGGAAATAGTAAAGTTCTATAGAGAAAACTTCTTATTCAACTTGGGCAAGGTAAAACTGTGGGACAAAGCGAAGCTGGGGTAGTCGTGTACATAGGAACTTACATGGGAAAGGTTTTAACTGTATGACATCAGTAGCCACATTTGGTGAAAGAAACCACTGTCCCCTACAAATGTCTGACTTAGAAGGTACTACCACTGTGGGAACTTGCAAGCTCTCACCCCTCTTACGTGGAGTTTGTACGTTGCTTTCTGTCTTCTCACAGAAAAAAAAATGTGTGAATGGTTATTAGGTTCTTCTAGTGAGTTAAGCTATAGTGGTGGCTCTCAGATGTCTCACAAAACAGTGCTCTATCACTAACAAAAAAACTGTTAGGTAAAAATTTTAGCACTCTTTTTATTTTGTACATTTACCTTAAATATCTGGTCCCTGATAAACGATTAAATAGCAAACAGTGTCAGTAGAAGCAATAACTCATACTTAATTCTAAAACAGAATACATTGATGTGTCAGTATTGAAATGGCTAGAATATAGGATACAAGGCATTCCTGATGCTCTCCATCCCAAGGGATAGCTATTAGACACATAGTTGGGGTAAATAAAGAGCAAAAAGCCTAATGGATTTATTATTTTGGCTCATCAGAATGCTTTTCTAGTCGGGTACAGTGGCGCATACCTCTAGTCCCAGCTCCTCAGGAGGCTGAGGCAGGAGAACCGCTTGAGGCCAGCCTGGGCAACACAGCAAGACCCCCCATCTCTTTATTTTTCTTTTTTTTAAAAAGCCTTTCTTTCACAAAATGGCTATACAAAACATGGATCAACAAGTTGTTTCTAAAAAGTTCCTGTGCTCAGGATTGTGACACCATATTGCATACACCTAATATTCTCTATTATTAAAGTTACTCCTGTTAGTATAATTAAATATGCAATTAGTACTTTATGACCTAGAAATGTAAAAAGTGGTTTGTCACTTGAGCAAAGTATAGGAACTCCTTGGCTTATGGTATAAAGTCGTGGAGGGCTGGGAGCTTTTTCCTTAGTCAAAGTCCAAAGTAAGGTGGGCATGGTGGTTCATGCCTGTAATCCCAGCACTATGGGAGGCCAAGGAAGGAGACTTGCTTCAGCCCAGGAGCTTGAGACTAGCCTAAGCAACAGAGGGAACCCCCATCTCTGCAAAAAATATAAAAGTTACCAAGATAATGGCTTGTGCCTATAGTCCTAGCCACTCTGGGAGGCTGAGGAGAGGAGGATCACCTGAGTCCAGGAGGTTAAGGCCTCAGTGACTGTGATCTCACCCACTGCACTCCAGCCTGGGCAACAGAGTTTTATCTTATCTCTAACCAAAAGAAAAAAAAAAAAAAGTTCAAAGTAAGCCAGGAGCAGTGGCTCGCACCTGTAATCCCAGCACTTTGGGAGGCTGAGGCAGGTGGATCACCTGAGGTCAGGAGTTTGAGACCACCCTGGCCAACATGGCGAAACCCTGTCTCTACTAAAAATACAAAAATTAGCCGGGCATGGTGGCTTGTGCCAGCTATTGGTGAGGCTCAGGCAGGAGAACTGCTTGGACCTAGGAGGCAGAGGTTGCAGTGAGCCAAGATCGCACCACTGAATTTCCAGCCGGGGTTACAGAGTGAGACTTCATCTCAAAAAAAAAAAAAAAAAAAACCAAAGTAATAGACTTACAGATTCCTGAAAACAGCTAGTTTGGGAGGTGGGAAAGGGGAAACTACCCCTACTTCTTTTCCAATGCATTTTATCTCAAAAGCTTTGGTAATGGATGAATTGATTATATTGCCGAGCTTGGAATGGCTCTTAATTTTTAAAAAGAACTGAAATTCTATATTATTTTTATCCTCAGCTTTTTTTTTCCTTTTTCCCCCATGATGTAGTTTCTAGAGAACCAGTTATCTGCACTCCAGTTTCCTCAGGCTTTGAAAAGTCAAAAGTCACCATTAATAACAAAGTCATTTTACTGAAAAAGGAGCCACCAAAAGAGAAGCCAGGTTGGTATCTAGTAATTAAAATACAGTATTTTGTTAAAGCAGCCTAAAATATTACATATATTACATGCAACTGTCAAAAAGCAGTGTGGTTTCTTGTTTGTTTTTTTAGGTTCAAAATATTTGTAGGTTTTCTGATTATGGGTTTTTTGTTTGTTTTTTGTTTTTTTGTTTTGAGACAGATTTTCACTCCAGTCACCCAGGCTGGAGTGCAGTGGCACACTCTCGGCTCACTACCAACTCCACTTCCCGGGCTCAAGCGATCCTCCTGCCTCAGCCTCCCAAGTAGCTGAGATTACAGGCGCCCGCCACCATGCCCAGCTAATTTTTGTTATTTTTAGTAGAGATGGGGATTCACCATGTTGGCCAGGCTGGTCTCGAACTCCTGGCCTCAAGTGATCCGCCCGCCTCAGCCTCCCAAAGTGCTGGGATTACAGGCATGAGCCACTGTGCCCGGCCTTCCACTTCCATTTTGGGTCATGCTTTTGAATTTTTTTTTAGCACTTGATGAAATGTTTTGCAATTGTTGATATTACATCATAAATGTTAGCAAGAGCGTTTTAGTGTGTATTGTGAACAATGCCCCCAGCAAATTTATTTTGAAAGCCTCTTTATTAGGAGGAGGAGGAACTTTCTCTGCTTGTGGTGTCCTGCCAGTAGGTTACACTCACACAATAGGCATTCCGTTTTATGTTTCTGATCAGCTCTCCTTCAGATAGTATGTACTTTATTAAATTTCAGAAACCTTAATCAAGAAGAGAAAAGCTCGTTCCTTGCTTCCCCTGAGTACAAGCCTGGACCACAGATCCAAAGAGGAGCTTCATCAGGACTGTTTGGTACTAGCAACTGCAAAGCACTCCAAAGGTACAAAAATGTACTTCCTTGGCCCATCCATAGTCTTCCGGGACTGGCATATAAGGGATGTTTACTTATTTATTAAATGAATGCCCAAAGAAATGTCTAAAATTGTTTTCTGTATTTTTATGTTCTCCAGCCTTCCCTTCCCTCCACATCCCTACACCCCTACACCCTGCTGCCAAACTCCCCATTGTGACCCACTGTCAGCACTGCCATGGCTTTGAGATGTAGCACTCTGCTTTTATTCTAAATCTAATTCCTCCCAGCCATCTGTGTGCCAGAATTGGTATGTTGATCTAAATATATCAGCATGAATAAACTCTTTCAACTCTTTTCCCCATTGAACAGTATCCTTATGGAGAAAAAAATCTTTTTTTCTTATTGGAAATATGCCCGTAGTATGGCAGTTTCTTAAAAAAAAATTTGATGGAAGCTTTTGCTTTGGAAGTTTTGTTTTGAAGGGTTGTTTTATTTTTGTTTTTCAAAGTCTTCATTTAATGTCCACTATTTTGATATTTTAATAACTTTATTTTTTAAATTTGAAGTTTACATGTGGAAAAGGGATGCACATAATAAAATGAAATTGAAACAGTATAAAAAGAAAGTAAATCTCACCAGGCACAGTGGTGCGTGCCTGTTGTCCCAGATGCTTAAGGGCTGAAGCAGAAGGATCACTTGAGCTCGCTTCAAGGCCAGCCTGGGCAACATAGTGAGACCCTCTCTCTATTTAAAAAAAAAAAAAATTTTTTTTTAATTTTTTTTTTTTTTTTTTTTTTTCAAAGTAAATCTTCCTCCCAATCTTCTGTTTCTCCTCCCCAGGAATGGAGGACCATCCTCCCTCCCAGTTACTCTCTCCCGCTGCCCTAACAAGGGTGGTCACTATCCTGGGCTTCCATTTTTCTTTCTTTCTTTTGAATTTTTGTACTGTTTTGTCTATATTACATAATCAAACTATTATCAGTTTCTTGTGTCTTGATGGAAATGTTTTATGCTTTTATTATATACATAGCCTTTTTGGAGCTTTGTGATGACGTCCTGTAACTTACATAGTTAACCTAGTTTCATTTTATTTTCCTTACTGGAAAATTACTCAGTTGACTTTTTTTTTAAGCCAAGGATGAATATTAAATCCCCTTGTGGTAAGTCCCAGTGAATATTAAGGACTTTCTTTTACTTATTAATAATTGTTTTGCCTGTTTTTTACTGCACTTTAATATGTTCTGATTTGGGGTTCACTTTTAACATTTTAAGTGTTTTTGTGTTTTGCTCCCTTTGTAACTGCAGGAGTCTCTGTTAGAGCTCTGATTCTCTCAGTGTCGGAAGTGGGTGTTCCAAACATACTCAGAAGTTATTGGACAGAAAACTGTAATCAATGTAATGACTTCATCTGATTTTTTTGCCTTTTTAAATTAACAGAGCTGAATGAAGATGTGTCTGCTGATCTTGAGGAAAGATTTCATCTGGGGCTTTTCACAGACAGGGCTACCCTGTACGGAATGATTGATATTGAAGGTGAGGCAAATCCAGTCAACATAATCTCATCCATCTTTATGCTTTCCCAACATTTTGTGTGCACCTCTTTGATGGCTGTCATCCTGTGATGTTATAATGGTTAGTTTTACGTGTCAGCTAACTAGGTTTTGAGCTCCCTGATTTACATATTGATACAACCCTTGCATCATCATAGGATCCTAAACATACAGCATTCACTCTGAATACATGTGAAGGTGGGAGAGTGTACAGTGACCGAGTGGGCTTCAGATCTTATTGTAATCACTCTGGTAGGTGACACCTATCAGAGAATGACTGCATATTTTAGGAGCTCACTTTCTCTTCTATCTTGCCTTTCTTTTTCTACAAGTCAGTAACATGTTTCTGAAACACCTTCCAAACTTTATCTCTCTTTCAAACAGGAAAAGGTCACTTAGAAAATGGCCACCCTGAGTTATTTCACCAGCTTATGCTTTGGAAAGGAGATCTCAAAGGTGTTCTCCAGACTGCAGCAGAAAGAGGGGAGCTGACAGACAACCTTCTGGCTATGGCACCAGCAGGTATGGTTTTTGTTTGTTTGTTCTTTTCAACAAAAGCTCTATCATCTCTAGGATACGCCCACTAAAGATGGCTCTTAGCACAGTCTTAAGCTTGAAATCACTTGCAAATAGAACAAAGCTAATCCTGTTTGCAGCAATAGACAAACTAATAAATCCAACCCAACCCCTTTGAAAAAAAGCAGGTCACTGACACTTTAATGGCAAAAGCATAATTGGTGAGAACTTCTTGAAGGACAATTTGGCCATGTCTAGTAAAGTTTAAAGATATAATGGCACAAGTCTGTAGTCCCCAGCTGCTCAGGAGGCTGAGGCAGGAGGATTGCTTAAGGCTAGGCGTTCAGACCTATAGGGCACTGTTAATTGTGCCTGTGAATAGCCACTGTACTCTAGTCTGGGCAACATCATGAGACCTTGTCTCTTTAAAAAAAAAAAAAAAAAAAAATGCTGGGTGTGGTGATTCCTGATTCATGCCTGTAATACCAGCATTTCGGGAGGCCGAGGTGGGCAGGTCAGTTGAGCCCAGGAGTTTGCCACCAGCCTAGGCAACATGGCAAAACCCCATCTCTACAAAAAAATTAAAAAATTATCTGGGCATGGTGGCATGTACCTGTGGTCCCCGCTACTTGGGAGGCTGTGGTGGGAGGATCACCTGAGCCCGGGGAGGTTAAGGCTGCAGTGAGCCATTATTGTGCTACTGCGCTCCAGCCTGAGCCACAGAGCGAGACCCTGTCTTAAAAAACAATAAAAGGAAAGGGAAAAAAAAAAAAGCACGTAGGCATGTTACCTTTGGCTCATCAATTCTGATTATAGGAATTTAACTGTGCTCACACATTCCTTTCTGTATCTTTTCAGCTTTGTACTGTTTTGTTTGTGTTACATAATCAAACAATTGATGTTTCAGAATGTGTAGATGAAGCAGATGATCCGTAATGGTAGCTGAATTGGTATCTAAATGTTCTGCTGAATGCATTGACTGAAAACAAGCCTTTTTCAACCCAAATGTACTGGGTATTGTTTTTACTTTTTCTTCAACTGTTTTTTTAACCACCATCTTTTATTTTTTCAGCTGGCTACCATGTGTGGCTATGGGCTGTGGAAGCTTTTGCCAAACAGCTGTGCTTTCAGGATCAGTATGTTAAGGCTGCTTCTCACCTACTTTCCATCCACAAAGTGTATGAAGCTGTGGAGCTGCTCAAGTCAAACCATTTTTACAGGTCTGTGTGGTCCTAGAGTTGGGATAATACTTGGACATAATGTGAAAATAACCTAAACTTCTCTATTGTTAAAGTAACATAAATGGAAGAAACAGTCCTCCTGCTTCAGCCCCCTGAGTAACTGGGACCACTCAGGAGGTGCATGCCACCACATCCAACTAATTTTTTAGTTTTTTGTAGAGACAGAGTTTTGCTGTGTTGTCCAAGCTGATTTCCAACTCTTGGGCTCAAGCGATCCTCCTGCCTCAGCCTCCCAAAGTGCTGGGATTACAGGCATGAGCACCATGCTTGGCCAAGATTTTCTTTTTGTTCTACCCCGCTTTGGTTTTGTTGTCTTCCTTTAGAGAGTGTTGAACTTTGTTTTGGTAAGTAGTGAAGTTGTGTATCAGCTTGATCTTTTCATGGCTTGTTTTTAAATTTTGTTAGGGCAAGTTTATCATATTCTAGAATTAGTTTGGACCTCCTGCATTCTGATATCTTTCTTGAATGCCTTAGGCATTCAACAAATCAAAACTCAGATGTCTCCAAGTCCTGAGTAAGCTCTGGGAATTGTTCAGCTTACAGTTACCTAGTCATTCTTTGTTTAGACTTAAGGAGTTTCCTTTACATACGTGGCTTTTAATTTAGCCAAAGACTCAATGGGATCTCCAGGCAGAGTTGTGGATGTCTTTCTCTGGACAGCTTTCTCCTTCCTAGTATTCTGCCCCTCAGATTTCCATTGTTTCCTCTTCTCAACTCAGAGACTGCTGAGGTTTTGCTCGGGTTTTCCTTAGGAAAATGGCTTTGGCTGGCCGGGCGCGGTGGCTCACGCTTGTAATCCCAGCACTTTGGGAGGCCGAGACGGGCGGATCACGAGGTCAGGAGATCGAGACCGCGGTGAAACCCCGTCTCTACTAAAAAATACAAAAAATTAGCCAGGCGTGGTGGCGGGCGTCTGTAGTCCCAGCTACTCGGAGAGGCTGAGGCAGGAGAATGGCTTGAACCCGGGAGGCGGAGCTTGCAGTGAGCCGAGATTGCGCCACTGCACTCCAGCCTGGGCGACAGAGAGAGACTCCGTCTCAAAAAAAAAAAAAAAAAAAAAAGGAAAATGGCTTTGGGCAGAAAGCCAGTGCCAAGACAGGGCTCCCATCATTTGTTTCTGTTCTCTTAGGGCTGACCGTCCTGTGCTGCCTGTTACCCGGTATCTGAAAACAGTTGTTTCAGACATTTTGTCCAGTTTTTTAGTTTTATGTCAGGAAGGTAGGTCTGGTCCCAGTTATTCCATCATGGCTGGAAGTAGAAGTCCCAAAATACTTTCAAAATATTGCTCTCTCTAGATCACTTTAATCTAATAAAACACTTTTTTCCCAGCTACAACTTTATGTTGGCTACAACTCAGCAGTTGTATGTCATTTGAAAAATATTTGTTTACTGAGTTGTTCAGATCTTCCAAATGTTAACATATCTTATTATAAAATACTACATTCCTTACTATCACCATCAGTCTCATCAGAAAATTCTAACTTATGGGAAACTGTCAAGCACACAAGTGGTAGGTACAAGTTTTCTAAAATTCTAATTTTTGCTAGAAAACTTGCATTTTATCATTAGTAGCAAATACTGTTGGTTGTTTTTAATGAAGTGGTAGGCCTATTTTGTTCATTTTTGAGAAAAACATCTGCCAAATACCCAACACTGAATAACTGTTATTTATGTTATTCATTTTTTTTTTTAGAAGAAAGGAGGTTCTATGAAAAAAGCAGCCAGTTTAGCTTGTAATCTGTTCATATAGGTGTTTCCTAGGGACAACCATCCTACTTTGGAATGCAGCAGAGAACACAAAATGTTCTTCCCATTTGTCACACAGAATATTAAAGTGTTTTGGACTTGATGGATTTAGTAAAATTCGTAATTTTTACTGCTTCATTAAGGGCATTCTTCCTTTTTTTCCACTATAAGAGCCACTGCCTTCTTTCTTAGATGCCAGGTTTACCAACCATTGCTTTTGCACAATCAGTGCAAATGTCAACACTTTTTTTTTTTTTTATAAAAAAGCACGTAACTGACTCTTAACATTGTTACAAAAATAGTTTTAACCTCATGAACCCTCTGAAAGGTTCTTGAGGACCCCCCAGGAATCCAGAGACCACAATTTAAGAACTGCCGATCTAACTGAAGAAACGAATGCAGCATATGTTTCTAATTTGTCTGTATAATGCAAGTGCAGTTTTTTAAAGGAAGTTGGAACAATAAGACAATGCAAAAGGGACAATTTCTCCTGTCTTACAGCCCCTCCTAGGACCATACACAGAGGAGCCTTTTCAGATTGGCTAAAGGGTCTGTTCTTGCCTTTAGGGAAGCTATTGCGATTGCCAAGGCCCGGCTGCGCCCAGAAGACCCAGTCCTGAAGGACTTGTACCTCAGCTGGGGAACCGTCCTAGAAAGAGATGGCCACTATGCCATAGCAGCCAAATGGTAAGCCTGAGGAGTGGAGGGATGCATCCAACATAGAATAGCTTTTGCCAGGAAGGGGGAGGACAAGAATACAAGTAATAAGTTTAGAGGTGGAGGTAAAGCAGCGAGAAATTATTTAAAAGATATGTATATTCAACTTAGTTTCATAAGACTCATCAGGAACTACCTCCTGATTTATTTATATAAGTCACTATAACTATTCAAGAAAAACCTCAGTAGCAGATTCAGAAATTATGCATTTTTCTAACGGTCTCTTATAACATCAAATAAAGGAACCTCAACCCATGCTGGATTGAACCCAACAGAGGAGTCATTCCCTCTCATTTTCCTTATGTCCTTAACCTATATGCTATTGTTTCTCATACACTCTGCTGAGTTGTGCTGGCCTGAGCCTTCACAGGAACAACCGGGGCAGTGACATATCTGGGACCACAGGAAGGCACATGCAGCAAAGTGGATAGAAAGAAACGATTCCATCCTCTAGGAGTGGGAATAAAAGATCTGTTTAATGATATTTTCTTCACATTTTTATTCATATTATAGCTATTTAGGGGCCACTTGTGCTTATGATGCAGCCAAAGTTTTGGCCAAAAAGGGGGATGCAGCATCACTTAGAACGGCTGCAGAGTTGGCTGCCATCGTAGGAGAGGATGAGTTGTCTGCTTCCCTGGCTCTCAGATGTGCCCAAGAGCTGCTTCTGGCCAACAACTGGGTGGGAGCCCAGGAAGCCCTGCAGCTGCATGAAAGTCTACAGGTCAGTCCGTTATTTCATCTCCTAGTATATAAGAAGGAAGTGTCCCAAATCCTTTTCTAGTCAAATCTAAGTTAATAACCCAGTTGCACAAGCTGTGCCAATTTGGCAGGCGCAGCAAGCCCTGGCCATGCCGCCCCACTGAAGTACTATGACTTGTTGGCATATTCAGAGTAAGAGATAATATGGTCATTCACAGTAATTCCCATTGCTTATGTTTGTACAAAACACCTATGAGCCGGGCACAGTGGCTCATGCCTGTAATCCCAGCACTTTGGGAGGCCGAGGCAGGCAGATCACTTGAGGTCAGGAGTTCGAGACAAGCCTGGACAACATGGTGAATCCTCGTTTCAACTAAAAATACAAAAATTAGCCGAGCGTGGTGGCACGCTTCTGTAATCCTAGCTACTTGGGAGGCTGAGGCAGGAGAATCACTTGAACCTGGAAGGCGGAGGTTGCAGTGAGGCAAGATCCAGCCTGGGCAACATAGTGGGACTCCGTCTCAAAAAAAAAAAAAAAAAAAAAAAACACTTTAGTCAGCCCAGGCCTTGAGTTGGCAGTCTAGGATTTCTTCATTGATGTTATCAGCGCTGTCTTCCTTGAAGAGAGAATGGTTGGCCTCTAACAGAAATCACGGAACTCTACTTGTAAATGCCCCTCTTAACTGTAAGCTATGGAAAAAACTGGGCCAGATGCAGCAGATCACTTGAGGTTAGGAGTTCAAGACCAGCCTGGCCAACATAGCGAAATCTTGTCTCTGCTAAAAATAAAAAAATTAGCCAGGCATGGTGGCACACGTCTGTAATCTGGCTACTTGGGAGGCTGAGGCAGGAGAATTGCTTGAACCCAGGAGGCAGAGGTTGCAATGAACCAAGATTGTGTCACTGCACTGCAGCCTAGGTGGCAGAGTGAGACTCTTCAGAAAAAAAAGAGAAAAGTGTGGGAAAATGGAAATCTCTTATCTCTTAAATTTTTTTGTTCCCATCTTGTTAAAAATCAGTAACATACCACTGCCATTTTGACACATCAAAACAAATTAAAGCATCAGCACTCTTACCTAGTTTCTAAAACATGTAAACATTTGATTCACTTTAGATAACTTTGTCAGTTACTAACAAGAGTTTTTCAAGTTCTTTGTTCTCTAACAGAGTACGGGGCCTAAAGATGGTTTTTAGCTGAATATTTAGAGCCCAAGGAGCATGGTACATGGGGAGGTAGCTTTCTGGGAACAGCAGAATAAAAATGGAGGCGAAAATAGGACACCCCAAAAGATAATGCTACTGGGCATTATTTATAAAATGACCAAGTCTGGAGAGATTTTAATTTATCCACAATCAAAAAAAGTTTCCAGAATGACTGTTTCGCATTTTATTTTTACTCTTAAACAGCATCCTTAACAAAGCAAGAAAACCTAATAAGCATATGCTAAATATTCTGATAAGGGCTATTTTGGCTTTATGGAACAGAGACTCTTGCAAGCTTAACTGAGAAGATATTGTTGTAGGAGTACACAAGGAATCTCATGGCAACTAAAAATCTAGTGAAAATAGATTTGCTAGGTCTTCTGTCTGTGCTTCTGTTTTCTTTTCTCCCAGCCAATTTCCTCAATTAAACGTATTTGGACATGGCTCCTAATGCCTGTCCCAGCTCTTGGATCTACAAAGCTTGTCTGTTCCAGCACCTTTGGCCCATTATGCTTTTATTCCTGAGTCCAAAGTTTGGTCAGGGAGAAAGAACATGATGAGCCCAGCCCATCTTTCCTCAAACTAGGCTACAAGGTTTAAGTGGCTGGTCTGTGTGTGTGGCTTAAATCATCGTGGGTAGGGCTACAGTTGGGATTCTGTGCTATAAAAATGGTTTCTTGAGCTCTAAGGATAGATTTCCCCCAAAAGGGACCTGGGAAGTGTCTGTCAGATCGCCCCTTTTGTCCCTTTTCATGCATGACTCACATGGGGCAGGTAGCTCACTAATGTGCTTTGGTTGCTGCAGATACAAAGGGAAATACTTTGAAGGACTCAGGAGAGCTCTCGAGATCATCCGAGTGCTTTCCCTTTATAACAGTTCCTCTTCCTTGTTGTCGTGTTCCAGGGTCAGAGATTGGTGTTTTCCCTTCTGGAGCTACTGTCCAGGCATCTGGAGGAAAAGCAGCTTTCAGAGGGCAAAAGCTCCTCCTCTTACCACACTTGGACCACGGGCACCGAAGGGCCTTTCGTGGAGAGGGTGACTGCAGTGTGGAAGAGCATCTTCAGCCTTGACACCCCTGAGCAGTATCAGGAAGCCTTTCAGAAGCTGCAGAACATCAAGTACCCATCTGCTACAAATAATACGCCTGCCAAACAGGTAAGCTGTCTGTACCAGCTTTTGACATTAATCACTCAGTGGTAAGACTTCCTTAATCCATGTATATTGTAACAGGGAAACAAGCAGAATACCGGACTCTGTTTCAGAAAAGGCTAAGGCATGCCCACGCCACCTGGAAAGATCCCTTCAGACTAATCAAAGCCCTTTAACTTTAAAGTTAGTATTAGATCAGTATTCCCTCTTTTTGTTTTGTTTTATTTTGTTTTATTTGTTTGAAGCTGGAGTGCAGTGGCATGATCTTGGCTCACTGCAACCGCCACCTCCCAGGTTCAAGCGATTCTCCTGCCTCAGACTCCCAAGAGCTGTGATTACAGGCGTGTGCCACCATGCCCAGCCACTATTTCCTTTTCTACAAAAGTAAAATAAAAAATCTAAAGAATATAGGAAAGCAGAATAATGTAGTAACCCATCAACCAGAATTAACAGATGTTCACATTTTGTAATTTTTACTTTGTAGGGTTTTCTGGTTTCATTTTGTATTTTGATTTGAGAACTTTATGAAATGAAAACAGTACGGTGAAGTTGAAGTCCTTCTTCTTCCTTTCCTCAGCCCTTCACTCCTCCCCTAGCTCGCCACAGGCACCTCCTGTGTCAGTGCCACATATATTGTTTTGCAGTTTGCTTATTTCAGAGGCCATTGTTTGTAAAATCTATCCATGTTGATAAAAAGAGATCAGTTGATTTATTTTAATTGCTATGTCTGTCTTGTGAATATACCTACTTCTTTTTTTTTTTTTTTTTTTTTTCTTTGTAGAGACTGGGTCTCACTGTTACCCAGGCTGGTCTCGAACTCCTCAAGTGATCCTCCTGCCTCAGCCTCCCAAAGTACTGGGATTACAGGCATGAGCCACTGTGCCTGGCGTAGTTCTTTCCCTCATTTCAAAATGAGGGAACATTATGATATTTATGAGGATCAAGACTTCTCAAATGGTATATACTTTGAAAAACAGTTGGACAGTCTCTTTTTTTCTTTTCTTTTTTCCTTTTGTTTTTTTTTATTTGTTTGAGGCGGAATTTTGCTCTTGTTGCTCAGGCTGGAGTACAATGGCACGATACCTGCTCACTGCAACCTCCGCCTCCCAGGTTCAAGCAATTCTCCTGCCTCAGCCTCCCAAGTAGCTGGGATTACAGGCACTTGCCACCATGCCCGGCTAATTTTTTGTATTTTTAGTAGAGACGGGGGTTTCACCATGTTGGCCAGGCTGGTCTCAAACTCCTGACTTCGTGATTCACCCACCTCAGCCTCCCAAAGTGCTAGGATTATAGGCATGAGCCACTGCAGCCGGCCTATTTTTTAGATTTTTAGTAGAGACAGGGTTTCACCATGTTGGTCAGGCTGGTCTTGAACTTCTGACCTGAGGTGATCCACCTGCCTCTGCCTCCCAAAGTGCTGGGATTACAAGCGTGAGCCACCACGCCCAGCCAGGCAGTTTCTTATAAAGTTGAACATGCACATGCCCCATGTCTCAGCAGTCCTGCTACCTAGATACTCCACTAAAACAATGAAATCAGATGGCCACACAAAGACTTTTACACAAATGTTTACAGCAGCTTAGCACACAATAGCCAAAAACTAGAAACAACCCAAATGTCCATTAACTGATGAATGTATATGCAAACTGTGTTGTGTCTATGCAGTGACATACTATACTGTTTAACAATAAAAAGGGCCAGGCTTGGTGGCTCACACCTGTAATCTCAGCATTTTGGGAGGCCAACGCGGGTGGATCACTTGAGCTCAGGAGTTCAAGACCAGCCTGGGCAACATGGTGAAAACCCGTCTCTAGTAAAAATACAAAAATTAGCCGGGTGTGGTAGCACAAGCCTGTAATCCCAGGTACTAGGGTGGCTAAGGCAGGAGAATCGTTCAAATCTGGGAGACAGAGGCTGCAGTGAGCCAAGATGGCACCACTGCACTCCAGCCTGGGTAAGAGAATGAGACCCTATCTCAAAAAAAGATAAAGTAAAAAGGAACAAATTACTGCCACACAAATAATATCGGTGTTAGCCGGGCGTGGTGGCGGGTGCCTGTAGTCCCAGCTACTCGGGAGGCCGAGGCAAGAGAATGATGTGAACCCAGGAGGCCGAGCTTACAGTGAGCCAAGATCGTGCCACTGCACTCCAGCCTGGGCGACAGAGCGAGACTCCATCTCAAAATAATAATAATAATAATAATAATAATAATATCAGTGAATCTCAAAAGCATTAAAGACACAAAAGACCATATACTCTGTGGTTCCATTTATATGAATTCTAGAAAAGAAAAAATTAAAATGACAAAACAACCAGTTCAGTGGTTGCCAGTGGGGTGGGGCCAGGAGATCTCCTGCAGAGGAGCCGGAGGGCATATATTCAGTTGATGAAAATGTTCTGTCTTGATTTTGCTGGTAGTTATGGAACTATATATGTTTCTCAGAACTTATCAAACTACATACTTAAAATTGAGCACATTTTTCTTAGTTGTACTCCAAGCTTTGTTTTATTTTGTTTTTGGTAGGTTTTTTTTTTTGTTTTTTTTTTTTTTTGTTTATTTGTTTTGTTTTGAGACAGAGTCTCACTCTGTCACCCAGGCTCAGGTGTAGTGGCTCACTGCAACCTCCGCCTCTCGGGTTCAAGGGATTCTTCCGCCTCAGCCTCCCGAGTAGCTGGGATTACAGGCATGCGCCACCACGCCCGGCTAATTTTTGTTTTTTTTTTTTTTTTAGAGACAGGCTTTCACCTCAGGTGATCTGCCCGCCTCAGCCTCCCAAAGTGCTGGGATTATAGGTGTGAGCAACTGCACCCAGCCTTTATTTTGTTTTTAATTACAGCTTTTAGTTCCAGAAACTCACTTTTTGTTTTTTTGTTTGTGTGTTTGTTTGTTTTGAGAGGGAGTCTCACTCTCATGCTCAGGCTGGAGTGCAGTGGTGCAATCTCGGCTCACCACAACCTCCACCTTCCGGGTTCAAGCAATTCTCCTGCCTCAGCCTCCTGTGTAGCTGGGACTACAGGCAAGCGCCATCATGCCCAGCTAATTTTTGTGTTTTTAGTAGAGGCGAGGTTTCACCATGTTGGCCAGGCTGGTCTTGAACTCCTGAGCTTGTGATCTGCCCGCCTTGGCCTCCCAAAGTGCTGGGATTACAGGTGTGAGCCACCGCGCCTGGCCCACTTTTTGTTTTAATTAAATGCAAATGTAAAGGTGTTTTCTCAGTGTGAACAGACTTTAACACTGGGATGTGCGTGTGCTGCTGTGCAGCTAGACATGAGAGTTTCTGATGTGGGAAGCAAAAATGGGTGGCGGAGAGAAGAGGAACTTTCAAAGTGTGAATTGTGTGCACTTGTTTCCAAATGCGGTTCACAGGAACAGTTTGGTGGCATCCTCTGCGCCTACCGTGGGAGGATGTTTAACTCAGACTCTGGCTTCTCTCTCCAGCTCCTGCTTCACATTTGCCATGACTTGACCCTGGCAGTGCTGAGCCAACAGATGGCCTCCTGGGACGAGGCTGTGCAGGCGCTCCTTCGGGCAGTGGTCCGGAGCTATGACTCAGGGAGCTTCACCATCATGCAGGAAGTGTACTCAGCCTTTCTCCCTGACGGTAAATGACTCCCCCCTGCCTGAGACACACCCTTTAATGGACAACATCACCACCACTAGTGGTGTGGCACTGGGAGTACCTAGACTCTTAAAAGATGGAGATTGGCCAACTGTGTCATTTTAGTAGAAAGTTTGGATTCTCTTACCCAAGCCTTTAAGAACAACTATACTGTTTCCTTTACCTGGCCCTACTCTCTTACAGCCTCCTGTCCACTTTCCACGCAGTTTAAGGGAGAGAGAAATAGGAATGTAGTTACATATTAGTAAGAACAGAAAAGAACAGCAAAAAGATACATTCCTTGGGCTGCATAGTCAGTCACTGAACTAAATCATCGTGATTTTTCAGAGAGACAGTGTGATCTGTTGTTGTGGCCCCAGAGCCTTCAGTAGTACAAATAGAATACTCTATCATGCTTTGACTCCTAGGATGTAGTAATGAGAACATTGTCCCAAGTCAGGAAATGTTCAGCCTCCAGTTGGCTCTTGGTGGAAAGGCATGTGGCCCCGTGGATCGCACTGTTGTCCTTTTTCCTGGGGTCTGCTTCTTGGGTGATAAGAAATAGAACATAAGGGCAGGAAGCCAGATTTCTGGCAACTAGAGAAATGCATGACCCAGTATCTTTTTCCTCTTTTCTTAGGCTGTGACCACCTAAGAGACAAGTTGGGGGACCATCAATCCCCTGCCACACCAGCTTTCAAAAGTTTGGAGGCCTTTTTTCTTTATGGGCGTCTGTATGAATTCTGGTGGTCTCTCTCCAGGCCTTGCCCAAATTCCAGTATCTGGGTAAGAGCTGGTCACAGAACACTCTCTGTAGAGCCAAGCCAGCAGTTAGGCACTGCCAGCACTGAAGAAACGGACCCTGAAACTTCTCAGCCAGAGCCAAACAGGCCTTCAGAACTAGACTTGAGACTCACAGAAGAAGGTGAGCGAATGCTGAGTACTTTTAAGGAGCTCTTTTCAGAAAAGCATGCCAGTCTCCAAAACTCACAGAGAACTGTTGCTGAAGTCCAAGAGACCTTGGCAGAAATGATCCGCCAACACCAGAAGAGTCAACTCTGTAAATCCACAGCAAATGGTCCTGATAAGAATGAACCGGAAGTAGAAGCAGAGCAGCCCCTCTGCAGTTCTCAGAGCCAATGGTAAGTACTGAGGCAAGTACAAGATGGAATGAAAAATAACCCTGCTGGCTAGGAACAGTGGCTCATGCCTATAATCCCAGCACTTTGGGAGGCTGAAGCAGGCGGATCACTTGGCCCAGGAGTTCACCACCAGCCTGGGCAACAAAGCGAGACCGTGTCTCTCCAAAAAAAAAAAAAAAAGGCCGGGCACAGTGGATCACGCTTGTAATCCCAGCACTTTGGGAGGCTGAGGTGGGCGGATCACTTGAGGTCAGGAGTTTGAGACTAGCCTGGGCAACATGGTAAAACCCCATCTCTACTAAAAATATAAAAATTAGCTGGGTATGGTGGCACATGCCTGTAATCCCAGCTACCTGGGGGGCTGAGGCCAGAGAATCGCTTGAACCTGGGCAGCAGAGGTTGCAGTGAGTCAAAATCGCACCAATGTACTCCAGCCTGGGCATCAGAGGGAGACCTCATCTCAAAAAATACAAATAAAATAACCAGGTGTGGTGGCATGTACCCTGTAGCTACTTAAGAGGCTGAGGCAGAAGGATCACTTGAGGCCAGGAGCTCAAGTTCAGCCTGGGCAACATATTGAGACCCTGTCTCTAGAAAAATTAATTTTTTTAAATTAGCCAGTTGTGGTGGCATGCACTTGTAGTCCCAGCTACTCATGAGGCTGAGGTGGGAGGATCACTTAAGCCCAGGAGTTCGAGGCTGTAGTGAGATACGATCGTGCCACTCATACCAGCCTGGTTGACAGACCCTGTCTCTACAAAAAAAAAAATTAAATTTTAAGAAGCCAGGTGACAAAGGAATTTTATTTATAAAATGAGATAAAAGTTACCCAGGCAGGAGCATATGCTCTCAGGGCTTCCTGAGGGCTGTGTCATAGGCAAAAGTTTAAATTTTAAAAAAATTTTAAAAATATAAAAAAGGTAAAAGCTACCCAGGCATAACAAAAGATAATCCAATTCAAGGATGGGCAAAGGACTTGAATAGACATTTCTCTAAAAAGCCAGTAAGCACAGGAAATGATGCTCAACATCTCATCATTGGGGTACAGTGAAGCAGCACTTCATAGCCATTAGGCTACTATCAGAGAAACAGAACAAGTGTTGGGGAGGATGCAGAGGCATTGGAACCCTTGTGCCTGTTGGTGGGAATGTAAAATGATGCAGCCACTGTGGAAAACAGTATAGCAGCAGTTCCTCCAGAAATGTAAAATAGAATGACCATAGGATCCAGCACTTCCACATCTGGGTATACACCCAAAAGAATTGAAAGCAGGGTCTGAAATATGTGCACACCTGTGTTCATAGCAGCATTATTCATAATACCCAAAACACAGGAGCAACCTGAGTATCCACTGACAGATGAATGGATAAGCAAAATGTGCTATATCCATACAGTGGAATGTCGTTCAGCCTTACGAAGGAAGGACATTATGCTGAGTGAAATAGGCCAGTCACAAAAAGACATAACACTATATGACTCCACTTATATGAGCCACTCAAAATGGTTAAAATCATAGAGACAGAAGGTAGAATAATGTTGACAGGGGCTAAGGGAAGCAGAATGAGAGGTTAATGTTTAATGGGTATAAAATTTCAGTTTTACAAAACGACAAGAGTTTTGGAAATGGGTGGTGGGGATGTTTTCCACAACATTATGAATTTATTTAAAATCACTGAGCTATATTTTTAAATGGCTAAGATGGTAAGCTTTATGTTATATACATTTTACCACAGTAAAAACAATGGGAGAAAAATGTTACCCAGGGCAAGACATACAACTTACACTTTTTTATTTTTTTCACTAGTAAAGAAGAAAAAAATGAGCCACTTTCTCTGCCTGAATTAACCAAAAGGCTTACAGAGGCAAATCAGAGAATGGCGAAATTTCCTGAGAGCATTAAGGTAAGAGTTAAAGCAGTTCATTTGGTAAAGCATCACTTTTTGTGTTATCACTCGACTATACCACATTCTTATAAAGGTCAGCTACCTCTCTGTTCAGTTTCTAAAATCTCTACCCATTCATATGTGCTTAAGAATTTAGAATCCAATTACTTTGGTTAGCTATAATGTTTTGTGAGAGTAGAATTATTGATCACAGAAATAATTTTATACCTCAGTCTTCAGAGAAACCAAATTAATAGATAAGAAGTAAAATTTAAATTGGTGCCATGTATTAGATAGCTTACAGATGGACAGGTCTTTTTGGCTGTGGGCCCAAATATTAATAGGACCATTTTTAAGGGTCGATTTGCATAGGGCTATAGAAAGAGATTGTGCCATTGAGAAGAACATCCCAGTAGCCATCCCAGTTTTGAGTGTCATTTCTCCTTGGAGTAATTGTTGAAGAGAAAGACAGGACATTGCCTTAGGAGAGAGCTGGCTCAGCTGTGTCCAAGAAGTGTCTATAGATGAACCTGAGTGACTGGTGCCTTCGTGCAGGTGTTTGTGGCTCTTTTGCAAATGCTTCCTTATTCATCCTCATGTCATCATCTTTCAGGTCTGGCCCTTCCCAGATGTGCTGGAGTGCTGCCTTGTCCTGCTTCTCATCAGGTCCCACTTTCCTGGCTGCCTGGCCCAGGAAATGCAGCAGCAGGCCCAAGAGCTCCTTCAGAAATATGGCAACACAAAAACCTATAGAAGACACTGCCAGACCTTCTGCACGTGAATTTTCACACACCTTGAAGAAACTGCCAAATTGAAAATGTTTGACACCTTTCACCTCTGCAGTTACGCCTCACCAGACATTCATTCTGGTCCCTAGATGTTTTTGCAGTTATCCAAAAGAATACAAACGAGGATTAAGTTTGAATCAACCCTGCCTACCGATAGACATGGTGGATCTGACTTTAGACTCAGTTGTGGTCTCCTACTAGAGGGAAGATCATGAAAAGCCCACAGTAGTTATTCAGAACTAACACCTGCAGAGTGTTGGTCATCTCTACAGCCTTAGGCAGGTTTCACCCAAAGAGGAGAAACTTCTGTCGTCACCCAAAGTGTTACATGCTTAAAACACAAGCTACCTTTATAAATACTTCATCTGATCAGAAATGTGTCATGCTTGTTTGAGATGGAGTTGCTGCATTTTAGGACTATTGATACCTTTTTAAAATTGTTTTTATAATATTTAATTTGAAAGAGGAGGCCCTTCTCTCTCTACTCTTTCATAGATTGAAGTTTGAATATGAAATAGGCCTTAACCATCATGTTGACTCTCCTGTCAGAATTTTAGGTTGGAAATTTGGTTTTATTCTTTTATGTAATTGCTTATTTGAACAGCTCACTTACTAAAGCTTTAGAAGAAGTGATTCAAATGTGTGTTTTCCCTTCAGTTTTATAACAAATGGATTGATGGCAGTTAAATAGCTCAGGAATAAATTACTGCTTCAATGGTTCTTAAACTTTCTTGGATCATAGGATCCTTTTGAGAATCAGATTAAAGCCAAAGATACTCTTTGGAGAAAAATGCATATTCCTAATGTTGCATAGATGACCTTTGGATTATTGGATTCCGACTATTGGGACCCTAAAAACTATTCAATTATAAATCTTGTTTTTCTCCTCCTTGGTTATTTAAACAGTTGAACAGTGTCAGGAACAGATGTTTCTGTAATGTCACAGTTGCCAGCATGGGAAAATCAGAGTCTGGCATGGGTGTGAGAAGGAACACTCCTTTCAGATAATTGAACTGTTTTCTCTAGGATTCATTGTGAAGGCTTTTCTGCTCACGTTTGTAGTTTATTTTTCAATTAATTCCTAGGATTGGGGTTGTTGGGACAGTAAGAATGAAACTCATTTACAGGAAGTCCCAGGAAGGAAAAAGTTTGAGGCAGTTTTCAAAGACGTGTATGTGCCTAGCATTAGAGTTTAATAAACTCTACAAAGGGAGATACTGTAGAATTTAGATCCTCACAGTTCTTCACACAGTTAAGTGAACTTTAGGAAGACGATGCTTTGTTACCAGGGATGGAGAATCTTTCTTGATTGCAAAGACATAAATAGGCATGGCTAGGTAGAAAACTGGACACCAGTTCTACCAACTGCTAAAATGAACTTTACTTACAAAGGTGGAAAAAATATATACTCCCTTCCACTTGAGTAAAGAGTGATATTGTTAAACTAGAATTCTAAATTCCTTTGTGATCTGTCGGAAGCATCACCTGTGGGTGGAGGAGTCCTGCTCACTCTTCAGTTACTGCTTTGGTAAGAACAAGATTTACTATTTGAGTCCGGGCGTGGTAGCCCTGTTGGGATGCCTGTAATCCCAACACTTTGGGAGACCAAGGCAAGTGAATCACTTGAGGACAGGAGTTTGAGACCAGCTAGGCAGTATATATGGAGGCAGTATATATTTGAGACCAACATTTGGCAGTATATATGGAGGGGCTGAATTGCACTCAGTTGCCTGGTGCTATGGTGCACGCCTGTACTCTGGATACTGTGGAGGTTGAGGCGGGAGGATTGCTTGAGGCCAGGAGTTCAGGGCCAGCCTGGGCAACATAGCGAGCTCCCATCTCTATAAGTAATAAAATTTTTAAAATGAATTATGGCCGGGCACAGTGGCTCACACCTGTAATCCTAGCACTTTGGGAGGCTGAGGCAGGCAGATCACCTGAGGTCAGGAGGTCGAAACCAGCCTGGCCAACATGGAGAAACCCTGTCTCTACTAAAAATACAAAAATTGGCTGGGCATGGTGGCACATGTCTGTAATCCCAGCGTTGGAAATAAGAGCTCAGAGACAAAGAAAATGAGCACTCAAACAAAAGACTTCTCAGCAAGGTAAATTTACGTCTGCAGAAGGGTGCTGCTGCCTGTTAGGTAACAAGAGCACCCTAATGGTGCTGGTTCCGGGTTCTTCTTCCTCCCCAACACAGACCCGCCAAAAGGAGCCAATTAGAGGTCACGCTTTCCCGCCTCAGCCTAGACCCAGTTCCTCAGCCAACCAGCGACCCCCACCTAACGTCCCTAGGCATAAAAGACGGAGGCTGCAGGGTCCTCGCTCTCTTTCTTCTTCCACTTCGGCTCTCCCTTGGACTCCTCCAATAAAGATCTCTTGACTGCAACCGGTGTGGCGTGGTCTGAGTCTGAGCCTACAGAGTCACCCTTTCATTGGTACCGTGACTCGGATTGGGACTCCCCACCTTTGGTGGGACCCCAATCCCTCTCAGGCTCAGACCAGGCCCCGGTCAGTCTTTGCCCATTTTCCTGTTCGCCACGCTCTTCGCCCACCACCGGCCTCATCTCGGTAAGTTTTCCCCTCCTGGGCCTACCTCTCGGGCAAATCGCCAGACCGTAGCCACTCCCGTGACAAATACATTTCGCCCGACGCCCCTACGGCAGTGGTAGGCCCCTATCATTCGCTTCCCCTCCTCGACCCGCAGGGAACGGAGTTTTCTCCCTCTCCTCCTCGCCCCTCCGGCCCGAGCCATACTGTTGGCTACATACAAAATCCTGGTACCAGGTGGCTCACGGTCCCTCGGCCATCCTGTTGGCCCTTCAGTCCCTTCGCCTTGGTGACGACCAACTGAAGGCTCTGAACCTGGTTACAGTGTTCGGCTAATTAGGGGACGCCCTCTTAGCCATCACTGCCCCTTCTCCCGCTATGGGAGGCTCCGCATCCCTGCCAGCCGACTCCCCCCTAAAATGCCTTCTAGACAATCTGGCTACCCTAGGCCTTGCCGCCGACCTCAAACCTAAACGCTTAATCAAATTCACAACCCCTTAAACAACCAAAATAAATGACCCATTTATGGGCCTCTAAATATTGTGAACGAACAGGAGAATGGGAAGAGATCCCCTATGCCCACAGCCCCGTATAACCCTCAACATCATATCGCTGCCCTCACCTTCCCCCAATCTTAACTCCATATCACCACCCTCAGCCCCATCCTCCGGCCGCCGCCCGGCCAGCGGCAGCCCCACCCTTTACCACTTCCCCCAACCTCTCTCTCCTTTCCCCTTCCTCCACATGCCCCCAGTCAAGAAATTCAAATTCCTCCTAGTCTTAGTGGACACGTTCTCTGGGTGGGTCGAAGCTTTCCCCACCACCAACAAGCGAGCCACTACAGTCGCCTCACTCCTCCTCACCGAAATTATCCCACGGTTAGGAATACCCTCCTCCTTCCAGTCAGACAATGGCCCAGAATTTGTCTCCCAGATCTCACAACACATTGAGACAGCCCTAAACATCCCCTGGCACTTCCATATTCCCTATCATCCTCAATCTTCAGGCAAGGTAGAGCGTACTAACCGCTCCCTTAAAGAAACTCTCACTAAACTCTCTCTCGAACTACATCTAGACTGGACTAAACTTTTACCCTTAGGCCTCTTTAAGCTGCGAGCACTCCCAAAAAAACCCTCTCTAATCTCCCCTTTCGAGATCATGTACGGCCGCCCCCCTCTTCCCCCAGGTATCACCCCGTCTTCCAGTCCTCTCCCCTCCGACATGCACCTTCCCCTCCTTACCTTTATCCGGTCACAATTATGGAAGCAGCAAGATCTCATACTCCCGGATACGTCCAACCCTCACCCCCTCTTCCCTCTATCCCCAGGCCAATGGGTTTACTATTGTCTCCCCCAGCCTTCCCACACCCCTCAACTAACTCCAAAATGGACGGGGCCTCTCCAGGTAACGCTTTGTACCCCTTCCGCAGCCAGGCTCCAAGAATCTCCTCGCCGCTTAACTCCTTGGCTTCACATTTCCAGGTTGAAACCAGCCGCAGGTCCAGACAGCCCAAGAACCAGGACCTCCGCCTCACGCTACGTCTCTACCCCTATACCTAACCAACCCTTAAAAATCCGCATTTCCAAGCTTCCTTCCCTCCCACCTATCCCCGAAGATTAACATGCTGCTCCTCCTCCTCGTCTCTACAGCCTTACTCTTCTACTCCCCCTCCCTTTCGCAGGCCCCATACTACTTCTTCACTCTCAAGGAGACATACACTCAAGGCCGTAGGGTTCACACAAATGTTCTTAGTTATACCAACTGTTCTCTCAATGCCTCCAGCATAAATCTCACCATCCCTTATCTAACCATGATAGATAACCATTGGACCACGGCTACACAAATTAAATTTGCACTGTGCTTCAAACACCAACAGACCGACCAACAGTGCAAAACACAGTGGCCTCAATGCTATGGCTGTCCCTAGCGCTATTGCCACATGAACTGGGCAACAGTCTGGACCCTCGGCAAATCCAACCGGCCCTCAGCTCAACCCTTTCTGTACTATACGCGAAGTAAAGGGTTTATGAATATTAGCCGCGGCATCCACATTTCTGACCCAGCCAATTCAGTCTGGGGAGAAGGGGTGACTGGAGGCATTCACCCTAGCAATGCATACTCCTACCCAGTGCAGACCCTTACCATCACCCGCATTTACAAACCCCCCCCCCCAAAATCTCGCTTCCCGGCATCTCCGGCGACATCTCTCAAGCCGCCGAAGACCTCCTCCAGCAGCTAGACTCCTCCGTTTCCATCTCAGTACAGCAGTCCTGGCTCTTACTTCTACAGGAAGGAATCCAACTGTTAAACGCCTCTAATATCTCTCCCTCCAACTGCTTCCTATGTGCCAGCCTTAATAAACCGCCACTTATTGCTGTTCCTGTCGCCCTCCCAAACACTACCAACACTTCTGATCATTCACCACCCCCCAACACCCCCTTAATATCCGGTGTTCCCCTCTTCAATACGTCCCAGGCCGTTACCTGCTACACCGACTCCCCTGAATCCTTTTCCTTCTGCAATACCTCCACCTCCTACCCTAACTCTTCCGCCCCCAATGGATACTTCTTCTGGCGTAACCACACTCTTTACAAAACAATCAATTCCTCCATCAATACCACCTGCTTCCCCGTCACACTCCTGCCACAACTTACCCTCCTCTCCCTTTCCGAAGGGACCACCGCCTTCAACCTTAACCACCCTCCCATAAATCAGGCCCCAAGAAGAAGACGGGCTGTCTTTATACCTGCCATCCTTGGCCTCTCCCTTGCAACCTCCCTTCTAGGCTCCGCTCTAGGGGCCACCTCCCTCGGATACGGAGTCTCACAGGTTAATGAATTAAAGATACACCTAGAATCCACTATGGAACAAACTGCGCAGTCACTAGCCGCCCTGCAAGGACAAATCACCTCTTTAGCCAGAGTAGTCCTCCAAAACCGCAGAGCCCTAGACCTCCTGACAGCTGAAAAAGGAGGCACATGCATTTTCCTCCAAGAAAGCTGTTGTTACTTTATTAATGAGTCCCAGGTTGTCGAGACTAACATAAAAAATCTTAATGACATAAGACAAAAACTCCTCGAAACGAATACAGGCTTCTCACTTTGGGACACTCTAAAAATGCCTCTCTTAGCTTGGGTCCTACCATTTCTCGGACCCCTCCTAGGAATAGCGGCCTTTTGTACTCTCCTCCTCTGCCTAATAAAGTTCATGCAACAACGAATCTCCTCCTTATCTAACCAGACTTTTAACCAGCTTCTCATCAGGCACTACCAACTCCTAGCAACCGAAGAAGACGACCAGGACTCACCTACCCATGGCCTCCACCTCCAGGACCTGTAATTTCTTAGATTTCCTCCAGGCCCTCCAAGAAGATACGTGGCTCATAGCAGATCCTTCCCTGCCATACGGATGGCTCGCGTCCATAGATGACCTCTGCTTACAAGGGACATTTTAGACTTCACACCCCCGGGAAGTGTTCACCTTCAGCGCCGTCTTCTCTGGCCTCCTGCTGTTGCTCCGCCCCTACAGTCCTCCAATATCCCTTCCCCACGACGCCCCCGTTCAGCAGGAAGTAGCCAGACGAACAGCGACGCCCACCTCCCCACTTCTTAAAAAAACAAAAAAGGGAGGAATGTTAGGTAACAAGAGCACCCTAATGGCGCTGGTTCCGGGTTCTTCTTCCTCCCCAACACAGGCCCGCCAAAAGGAGCCAATCAGAGGTCACGCCTTCCCGCCTCAGCCTAGACCCAGCCCCTCAGCCAACCAGCGACCCCCACGTAACGTCCCTAGGCATAAAAGACGGAGGCTGCAGAGCCCTCGCTCTCTTTCTTCTTCCGCTTCGGCTCTCCCTCGGACTCCTCCAATAAAGATCTCTTGACTGCAACCGGTGTGGCGTGGTCTGAGTCTGAGCCTACAGAGTCACCCTTTCACTGCCCGCACCAGTCACAATCGCAAGAGCGCACTGAACAAAGGAGAGAAGGGTTTTTATCCCTAATGCAGCTTCTGTTTCTGTGTACTTTTCCCATTGACTGGAGTTGGACCACACAATTTAAGCTAACCTAATTGGCTAAAACTTGAAATTTTTCCAAATAGGGTAGACGGGGAAGAAGGGGATAGGAGTGGTAAAACTTTTCCGAATAGGGTAAACTGAAACCTTTAAACTTGTAAAGAAAGGTGGGGAGGGAGGGATTGTCCATTAAGGCATGTTTGGGCATGTTTAGTCACGGCAAATGTGGAAAGTCTTGTTTAGAGAACAAGAATTTATCCTTTCTAGCAATGTGAAAGGACATTAGTTGCTAAAAGGAACAAGGAAGTTTGAAGAGGAACTGATTGGCAAATTTCCCCCTCTTGGTAGTTCTTCCTTGTCAAGTCTCCTTAACATATCTTGACTTTATTGTTCCTCTTGGTCACTTAGGAATAGGAGCTTATCTGAGCAGGGTGGGGGAGAAGCAAGAGGGGTTTTGGTAAGAGCTTTTTCTATGAGTCTTTGCACTAATCCACGAATACAAGGTATAATGCAGCAACCTACAAGAATAAGTACACCTATAACAATTGCAAGGGGGGTAAAGATTGAGGTTATGAGTCCCTTCCATTTGCCAAACCATTTTTCCATGAGATTAGAGAAAGGGTCATTTACTCCAGAATTTTTGGCCAATTCGTTTGCTAGGGCTTTTGTAATTGTTCCATCGGGGGCTGTGTTGTTGGGGATAAAAGTACAGCATTAGACTCCAATCATGATACAGACCCCACCCTTCTCAGCTAATATCATGTCTAGGGCTATTCAATTTTCCAGGCCATTTGGCTGGTAGGGCCTAATTGTTCAGCTATTCCTTTAATGGCATTCCTAGTATAATTAGCAAACCATTGTTGATTATAGTTAATGTAATTTATCCAGTCCACAGTTTTGTTTGCAGTTACCCATGAGAACAATATAGATGCAAATCCTGCAGCTATTTGATTTTGGGCTTCAGACTCATTTGGCACCCCTCATGGAACTCCAATGGCATCTATATAAATGTGAGGGTCAAAGGACATGTAAGGGGGACTTCTGCTCTTAACAATTGTTCTTTTTGTTTGGTTGGTGAAATGCCAGGGTGAAAGGGATGGCCAAGCCGGGCGCGGTGGCTCACGCTTGTAATCCCAGCACTTTGGGAGGCCAAGGCGGGCGGATCACGAGGTCAGGAGATCGAGACCACGGTGAAACCCCGTCTCTACTAAAAATACAAAAAATTAGCCCGGCGTGGTGGCGGGTGCCTGTAGTCCCAGCTACTTGGAGAGGCTGAGGCAGGAGAATGGCGTGAACCCAGGAGGCGGAGCTTGCAGTGAGCCGAGATTGAGCCACTGCACTCCAGCCTGGGCGACAGAGCGAGACTCCGTCTCAAAAAAAAAAAAAAGAAAGAAAGGGATGGCCAATTGGATTAGAGCGCAAGTGTCCCTCCAGTTACTTGGCAGAGTACCCAATAGTGGCCCACCACAATACCACCATACATCTGGCTGCTCAGGGATGAACAAGGGCAGAATGATTGGTTAGCTCCTGAACCCATTAGGCTTCCAAGGAATGCCAAATTTTCCCCGTCGTGAGAGACATGTAAAATTTACATTGTTAATCGGAGGCCCTCGGGGGCTGACCTACAGGGCCTTTAACTTCCGGGAATAGCAGCGAGAGTTTAGCATACCTTATTGCCCCAGGCTGTGGGGTTTTGGAAGAGAGCTACCATACAGCTCATGCCTTGTTGGTTGGAGGTCAATCCAAGTGGAAAGGGAACAATATGGGTTTCTGGCTTGCCTGTTGCACAAGGGTAACAATCGCTTTTATTTAGGGTGTGAATGGAATATTTAATCCATTCCAGCCAGGCATTAACATCTTGATGTCTGGTTTCTATGGCTAAGGTTTGCTTTAGGTCCTTGACTTCTACTATGGCTATTTTTTTATTATTAGGTAAGAAACGAAAAATGGTTTGATTTGGTGGGCGTGGGGGAGGCGAGTTGGTAGGAGACGGAGAAGGGTTAACAAAACTTTTTTTGTTTTTGTTTTGCTGTTGTTTGTTTGAGGCAGTCTGTGTCGCCATGCTGGAGTGCAGTGGCACGATCTCGGCTCACTGTAACCTCCGCCTCCCAAGTTCAAGTGATTCTCCTGCCTCAGCCTACCGAGTAGCTGGGACTACAGGCATGTGTCACCATGCCCAGCTAATTTTTTGTATTTTTAGTAGAGACGGGGTTTCACCACGGTGGCCAGGATGGTCTCAATCTCTTGACCTTGTGATCCGCCTGCCTCGGCCTCCCAAAGTGCTGGGATTACAGGTGTGAGCCGCCACGCCTAGCCAATGAAACATATTTTAAAGGAGCCTATGGGGTCTTTTCCAGTGACATCCATTCCTAGGCCATAAAGAAGTGGGGTTAGGGTCGGTGGAGGTGGGGATAAGAATAGAGAGAAGTACTGGGTTGTACTGGTGGATTTGGCAATTTAATGGGGTGGTTCCTTTGGTGAAGTGGGGGTAGGATTTTAGGGTGGTGCAGCCTTCTGAGGAAGTCCAGCCCTGATATTTGGTAGTCCAGATAACAGCTCCCCAACTGTATCATAACCCCTGGAAGGCTCATGGTTGTTGATTGCAAAGGTTATAGGTGGTGCTGGGTTTGGAAGGGGTGGATGGGCAGAGCTTTTCTAGGAGGCTAGCTGTCTCTGACTTTGGAGACTCCCTCAGGGCATGGCAAGACAAGCACTGAAAGTAATGCTTTGGGTTTGGGGTGAGCTTGACCTAGTTACGTTAATAATAAGATGAGAGGCAGCTAAGGGAAAGGGAAGAGGAAAAAAAGACGGATTAGGCTTTTCTCTTTAATGTTACTCTGGTGGGAGTTGGCCCTGGGACGACGGTCCATGGCTTTGGAGAGGGCAGCGCCTTTCTGACTTGGGTATAATGGATCCACCCCTTTTCAGCAGTTCAGACTGCTGTCTCAGTTGTTAGGAGCACCAGGTAAGGTTCTTCTCAGGTGGGCTCAAGCTTTCCCTCTTTCCAGATTTTGACAAGGATGTGATCTCCGGGTTGGTGTTCGTGGACTGGAAATTTGAGAGGTGGTGTTTGCGCTAGGAGGCCTTGAATCCTGAGGGAGGAAAGGGTGGAAGACAGACCAAATATGTAGTTTTTGAGAAACTGATTTTTCATTTCAAATATAGAAAGGTCAGCAGTGGAATTTAGGTAAGGCAACGCATAGAGCATTTCATAAGGGGACAGGCCAAGGTCCTTTCAAGGGGCAGTCCGGATTTTGAGTAAGGCAATGGGAAGACATTTTGTTCATGGTAACCGAGTTTCCAGGATTAACTTGGTTAGGTGATTTTTTAAAGTTTGATTCATTCTTTCTACTTTCCCTGATGAGGACAGATGCCAAAGAATGATATTCCCGTTTTATTTCTAATGCCTAGGTTATTCCTTTAATGATGTATGCAGTGAAGTGGGTCCCATTGTCTGAATCAATGTTTTCCATTAGTCCAAACCTGGGTATGATATGTTCTAACAGGGCTTTGACCACATTACTGACTGTTGTGCTTGGGAAGGGGATGGCATCTACCCAGCGGGTGAGGTGGTTTACTATTACTAGCAAATACTTGAGGCAGCCTATTGGGGGCATTTCAGTATAGTCAACCTGGACACTTCGGAATGGCCTTGACCGTGGGTTCCTTCCTCCGGGAGGTTGCCTCTTTAGGGTTTGCTTATTAGTCTTTCTGCACACTATGCAACCATCCACTGCTTGCTTAGTGAGGGTGTATATTCCTACGCATTCATAGACTGTAAGGACTGCATCACACATAGCTTGAGGACCCCAATGAGATCCTTGATGAAGTTGTGACAGTATTTCCCTCATAAGAGGCTTGGATAACATTTCTCTTCCATCTGGTAATACCCATTTTCCTTCTGAGTTTTCCTCAGCTCCTAATTTCTTTAGTTTTTCCTAGTCTGCGTGGGGGAAGATGGGAAGTGCAGTGGAAGGGGGAACAGGAGGGGTTAAATGAAAAATGGGTGTAGCTTGGGAAGAGGCAGCCTGTTTGGCTATTTGGTTGGCTAGATTATTTCCCCAACTTTCAAAGGGGAGGGTTTTTTTGGTGTCCTGGGACATGAACAATAGCTATTTCCTCAGGAAGCTGGAGATTATCTAATACTTGTATTATTAACTCTTTGTGAACTAGGTTTTTTTTTTTCTTAGAGACAGAGTCTCACTCTGTCGCCCACGCTGGAGTGCAGTGGTGTGATCTTGGCTCACTGCAAGCTCCACCTCCTGGGTTCACGCCATTCTCCTGCCTCAACCTCCCGAGTAGCTGGGACTACAGGCACCCGCCACCACGCCTGGCTAATTTTTGTATTTTTAGTGGAGATGGGGTTTCACCGTGTTAGCCAGGATGGTCTTGATCTCCTGACCTCGTGATCCATGTGCCTCGGCCTCCCAAAGTGCTGGGATTACAGGCGCAAGCCACCACACCCAGCCTTGTGGACTAGGTTTTGACCTTTACTGTTAGTAAGGCCTCATTCAGTCCAGATTTTTCTAAAGGTATATACTACTCCAAAGGCATATTTGGAGTCAGTATAAATTGTTCCCTCCTGATTTTGTAAAAATTTTAAGGCTTGATTTAGAGCAAATAGCTCGCACATCTGTGTGGACCAGTCATTCAGTAATCTTCCTGATTCTATTTCTGTGAGGGTATCTCTGTCAACTACAGAATATTTGTAATCCCTTTTTCCTTTGATTACCCGGGAGGAACCTTCTACAAAAAGATGTTTCCCTGTTTGAAAAGGAGTTTCACCTAAGTCTAGTCTTAACTTTGGTTTGGTAACTAATTAGGTCTAAACATTTATGCTCAGGTTCCATTGGTTTTGGGTTCCCTGTTACCTTTTGGTTTGGATTCCTGGTTAGAAAAGCAGCTGGATTTAGAGAATTGTCAGTGGTTAGTGTCAGGTCATCTCTCTCTAGCAGGATAGCTTCATATTTTAAAATTCTTGAGTCAGCAAGCCACCTTTCTGCCTTTTGGTTGAGGATAGTTCTGACTTCGTTAGGTGTGCTAACAATGCGTTTTCCCCCAAAGGTTTTGTGCTTTCCTCCCTGAGCAGGGCTGTTGCTGCCAGTGGCCCCTGTGCTCTTGGGTGAGTACCCCTAAAGCCACTCCTTAATACTGACAAAACGATGGATTGGCTGTTCTAGGGAGGGTAAAGCTAGAACAGGGTCCATCACTAGTAAATGTTTTAACTTTTCTACTTGTTTGATTTCTGCTAGAGTCCAGAGAAGGGGGTCTGGCTCTTCTTGGGTGAGTCTTTGGTACAAAGGTTTTGCTTCTAAGGCATAAGAGTCATTTCATAGGCAACAGTATCCAACCAACCCCCAAAATTTTCTGAGCTCTTGTTTTGTTTCTGGCAGAGGTAGGGATAGGATAGCTTCAATCCATTCAAACCCAATTGTCTGCCTTTTGCTTTTGCCTTTCCTCATCCCTCCGTACATATCATTTTGGGCCTCTCTTAAAAGCTCTTCTTTGGGATGGTCTTTCCAATTTTCTATCTTTTGTAATTTCTTTGTAATATCTGGTGACAAAATGGAGCTTTAACATTCCTCATCCAAGGGGGTCTTCTAATTCTAGGCCAGCATATTTCCTCATTTGCTCTTTAAGCCTCTCTAAGAATTCCGTAGGTCCTTTATTCTTTCCCTGTTGTATATTAAAAGCTTTGGTATATTTTGAGTTCGAGGAACTGATTCCCGAATCCCTTTAATTATCCTATCTCTAAGATCTCTCATATTCCCCTCAATGGGCTACATTGTTATTCCATTGAGGATCTTGGGCTGGGAACTTTTGTTCAGCTGCAAGGATGTTATGATTGAGGGGGTGTTCACGTTCCCAAACCATCATAGTGGCCCTGCGGATCATGCTTCTTTCCTCTCCCGAAAAGAGGATGCCTAGGATGGACATTAACTCAATCCAAGTATACAAGTGGGGTCCTAGAAATTGATCGATTTGATCTGCTACTCCATAGGGATCATCTAAGAGTGGTTTGAGTTCCCTTTTTAGGCTTTGGACTTCTGAACTGGTTAACAGGGCGTTCACAAAATCAATGCCCCCTCCTCCTAGAGGCACTTCCCTTAAGGGAAAGATCGTTGGAGCAGATTCCCTGGAGGTAGTGGGGAAAGGAAAGTTTTGGATATCATTTTTACACTGTTCTATCTCACGTTGAAGTCTTCCTGGGGGAGGGCATTCAGGCTGGGGAGACCCCAAGTCAGGATTATAAGGGGAAGAAACAAAGTGAGCTGGGGAAGGGTCTGGGGCAGTTGCAGCTACTGGAGGGGGAGGGAAGTTAGTGGTGTTTGGCGGGGGAAGGTGGTCTAAGGGGTCCCACATGTTGGTTGACTTTTGGGGTGAGGGATATTAATTTCTTGAGAAGAAGTAGCTTCTGGCTTGTCTCCTCTATCCTTTAGGGAATAGAGGACAGGCCCCCACCACCAACACAGGGCATAGTCTATTTCCTCCTGGGAGACAGGACTTTTGTTATTGACATACCCTATTAAAAACTGACAAATCCAATCCTTACTAGATCGAAACTTTTGGCCAAAAGACTGAAGGTTTGAGGATAGGTTCTTTGGTCCAAATAAAACAGCAATATTTTATCATTTGTTGCTTTTTCTTGTGTTTGGTCCTTTCATTATCCTTCCAATATGTTAACATGAGACCTAGAGGGCTATCAGAGGGAATTTTATTGTCTGTCTTGTCCTTTTTATTTCCTGTCCTGCTTGAGGTATTTCCCATTCTGGAAGTTTGAGGTGTTTCCCTGAGTTTCCTGAGTCTGTGTGGCTCAACCTCTCTTATGAGAGATTTCTTGCCCCCTTTTCCCTGAAGGTTCAACCCCTCCCCTGCCTCTGGAGGTTTCTTGCATTCCTTACTTTTGTTTCGTCCTTCTCCGGCCACTTCCCTCACAGGAATTTGGGTCCCTCTTAGCATTGGCGGGTTGGTATAAGCCTCATGACAGGAAAGCTGCCCTAAGCCATATGAGGTGATCATGGAACCACGGATCCGGACTCCACACTTGCTTCGCACTCAACTGTGCATCTTGTTCACACACTTTCAACCTCCAGGATGTCCTGACCACCAAGGAAGTACTTCACCACCCCCGCAGCTTTTCTTACCTTGCTGTGTGTGCAGAATTACCTGGTCGCCATGGTATTTGTAGGCCTTTTCTTCCTTCATTGCCGAGAGTCCAGGTTTATTCGTCACACCAGGTGGGTCTTGATTCCTTACTCTTGAGGCCATCGCACTGAGGCAGCGAGACGCATCTCCTCATGAGAGGTGATCAGAGACCCTTCCCTAGAGGAGAATGGGATGTCAGACGAGCCCCCAAATAGTTGGAAATAAGAGCTCGGAGTTGCAAAGAAAACAAGCACTCAAAAGACTTCTCAGCAACGCAAATTTACTTCTGCAGAAGGGTGCTGCCCGCACCAGTCATGATTGCGAGAGCACACTGAACAAAGGAGAAAGGTTTTTATCCCTAATGCAGCTTCTGTTTCTGTGTCCTTTCCCCATTGGCTGGAGTCGGACCACACAATTTAAGCTAACCCAATTGGCTAAAACTTGAAATTTTTCCAAATAGGGTAGACGGGGAAGAAGGGGTAGGAGTGGTAAAACTTTTTCAAACAGGGTAAACTGAAACATTTAAATGCGTAACTTGGGCCGGGCGCGGTGGCTCACGCTTGTAATCCCAGCACTTTGGGAGGCCGAGGCGGGCGGATCACGAGGTCA